>NC_044996.1:17430172-17803457 GCF_008728515.1 Papio anubis
TTTTTTTTTTTTGTAAGTATGATGCTGGTGTATATAGCAGAATTGAGAGTCCAGAAATAACCCCTTACCTCTATGGTCAATTCATTTTCCACACAGAGGCCAAGTTCATTCCATTGGGAAAGAGCAACCTCTTGCTTGTCCTAGAAATAGTTCTAGGACAACTGGATATCCATAAGTAAAAGAAAGAACTTTGATTCCTAACTCATATCATATACAAAATTAACTCAAAATGATAATGATTGACTCGAAAGATTAGCGCTAAGCCATAAACTCAGAAGAAAACTTGGGGCAGATATTCAGAACCTTGGATTTGGCAATGGATTCTCTGATATGACACTATGATTTCTGTTAATGTGGATGGTGACTACGTGGATGTTTGATCTGTATTGTATTTGCACCCTTGTTATCAGAAGCATTGCCATCCCTTGGGAGTTTGTTAGAAAAGCAGAATGTCAGGCTTTACCCCAGACTTGCATTTCAGTAGATCCCTGGGTGATTCCTGTGTGTTTTAAAGTACATAGGCTTTAGGTACTTTTTCTAAAGGTGAAATATGTCTCATCATTTACAAAATAGTGTATTTCAGATTCCATCGGGCTATTGACCCAACAGTTGTCTAGCTCTGCTGTAACTAGAGTCATATACATATAATACTGATACAGATGCTAATAATTAACATCTATGTGCCAAACACACATATTACTTCCCTGAATCTTAAAGCAGCCTCAGAGTAGGCTCCATTATTGCCTTCATTTTACAAATAAGTAACCTGAGATGCAGAGAGACCAGGCGGCCTGTCCGGGATCTGAGGAACTTATGTTAATATACAAAACTCGCATTCCAAAGCTCCAGTGAATCGTTGGGTTGATGGAACAGGAAGAGGGGCTGTGGGAGGCTGCCCTGGACACCGAGGGAGCAGGCCACACAGAGCCGCCGTGGCGCCCGGGTAAATGGCCCCAGTGGCCGCCCTTGGACTTGCCACTGCCAGACCAGTCCTCCAGGCAGCGCTGCCAGTGTCCCTCCCTCTTTATAGTAGGTTCAGCCTGCTGCCCTCATTTGGTTGCAAGGGATGTAGGGGCGGGTGTCTCAGTTATGGCCAGCTTGGCCTACCAGTGAGTTCCCCTACATCCTACCCTGCTTGGTTTGGAAGGACACACACCTGAGAAAGTGACAAGGAGCCTTGGACTCGCCTGAGCCTGTCACCCGAAGTCACAGGCCCTCCACAGCACACGCCCACTCAGGGCCGGGCGGGCTGTGCCCTGGTCAAACTAGGACGATTTGCAGGGGTAAACTAGGACTCGCAAAGGAACGCAAGAGCGGTTGGTGAAAGGCGCAGGCCGATGCTGAGCAGCTGGGCACTGGCCAAGAGTCGGTGGGGGCTCCTTGCCCCACAGAAGAACTGACTCCTCTATCATCCAGAGTCAACTACCCCCATGCCTACCTTCATTTCTGGAACTTCCTGGGCTCAACTACTACTTAATTAACAGAGGTTTTTGTGCTTTGTCTTCTCTCCACCACACACACACACACACACACACACACACACTACATAGATCTAAAATGCTGCATTTTTCTGATTATTTCTCGCCCTCCCCACCCCCATTCTTTCTTGTACAAACTCTGTCAAGGTGAATCACAATATAATAAAATGCATTTGGCATTTAAAGAAGTTTTGAAAATTACCTTGGGTTTCCACTTAGTGCCCTTGGTTAACTGAAATATGTATCATTATTTTCAATTCTTTTTTTTTTTTTGTATCATTATTTTCAAAGTGTAAAATTATTTCCAGTGAGATGGCAAGAGGACATGGTCCTTGAGGAAAACCTTAAGTGTATGATGCTTTATAAAACCTGTACGGCTGGGCGCGGTGGCTCATGCCTGTAATCCCAGCACTTTGGGAGGCTGAGGCAGGCAGATCATGAGGTCAGGAGTTCAAGACCAGCTTGGCCAACATGGTGAAACCCAGTCTCTACTTAAAAAAAAAAAAAAAAATTAGCTGGGCATGGTGACAAGCACCTGTAGTCCCAGCTACTCAGGAGGCTGAGGGAGGAGAACCGCTTGAACCCAGGAGGCAGAGGTTGCAGTGAGCCAAGATTGCACCATTGCACTCCAGCCTGGGCAACAAAACAAAACTCCATCTCCAAAAAAAAAAAAAAAAAAAAAAAAAAAAAACACCTGTACCATAGATAGTAACTTACTCTGGGAAGTGTTACTTTTTTTTCTTTTTCTTTTTCTTTTTTTAGATGGAGCCTCACTCTGCCACCAGGCTGGAGTACAGTGGCACAATCTCGGCTCACTGCAACCTTCACCTCCCGAGTTCAAGGGATTCTCCTGCCACAGCCTCCCAAGTAGCTGGGATTACAGGCACATGCCACCACGCACAGCTGATTTTTGTATTTTTAGTAGAGACAGGGTTTCACCATGTTGGCCAGGATGGACTCGATCTCTTGACCTCGTGATCCGCCCACCTTGGCCTCTCAAAGTGCTGAGATTACAGGGGTCAGCCACCGTGCCCAGCCAGGAAGTGTTATTTTTCTAGTGATACATTATTTATTACACTTACAATGAAAGGTGCATGATATTAACATTTAAAGTAGAAATAAAATGTCCTTTCTTCAAGCTTTATAAATCCAGCTGTTTGTTTTCCATATTTGTGTATACCTATTAGTTTTAATTACACTAATAATTTCCCTGGGTTCTTAAATTTACATTAGCTTTTAAAGTATAGAGGAAACATTCCTCATAATTTAATCATTTGTGCAAATGGCAGACAAGGAAGTTATTGGTTTGTATTGTAATTATTGTAGTTCATGTTTTGAGCTCATTTGTACAATTGCTAAATTAATAATTATCATTTATGTAAGCAGATTAGGTCATCTGCACTCATTTACAATTATAATTCAGAAATGATTAGATGTTCTTCAAATTTCCCAATTTTTTAATGCCCTTATTAAAATTGTACATTAAAGAATTTTCCAATTATGTCTATTATCATAAGTAAATTTGGCTTAGTACATATAATTGCTCCCATGCTATTGCATATACATTTTCAATTAATCTATCTCTTTTCCAAAGCGTATGGCAAAACAAATTGATTGTCATAATGTTGTTTGCAGCATTTGCTTAAAAGCCATCCGTGTTGAAATTCACAAAGCCAAACCATTATGAGTAGTATAAAATAGTATATGAAATTATCCTATAAAACAGGTATCACACTAGGACTAACTTGAATGTTCCTGGATCTTTACTGTTTGAGGGAAGAGAACTTTTGATTTACTGCAAAGATTATTCGATACCATAGTATGCCAGGGAATATTTAAAACAGAATCAGCGCACAGTTGAAAAGATACTGACTTTTTTCAATTTATAAATGTGATACATATTTATTGCACAACATTTAGGAAATACAGAAATGCATGAAGAAGGAAAAAATATTCTGTATATAATGTCCCCAAACAGAGATAAGCTACAACATTTTGGTTTTTATCTTTGAAGTCTCTTACATGGATTTTTATGTATGTATCTATATGTGTGTGTAATATGCAGTAATGAAATTGGGATTGTATTGTACATACTATTCAAATTGTTGGTTTCTATGACTCCAATGAAAAGAACAATGTTGTCTTCCACTTTGTGTTTACCATGGAACTGACCTCCTTTTCTTTTAGAGACAGGGTCTGGCTCTGTCAACCATGCTGGAGTGCAGTGGCAAAATCACAGCTCACTGCAGTCTCGAATTCCTGGGCTCAAGCAATCTTCCCACCTCAGCCTCCCAAGTGGCTAGGACTATAGACACAAGACACCATGCCTAGCTAATTTTTAAATTTTTGTAGAGGTGGAGTCTTGCTATGTTGCCCAGACTGACCTTAAACCCCTGGCCTCAAGTGTTCTTCCCACCTTAGCTTCTCAAAGCACTGGGGTTACAGGTGTGGGCCACTGCACCCGTCCCAGTGACTTATTTTTGTGTTTGTTATAAAAAATTATGTAACTTGAAGAACAAAGTTCTTTGTAAGCAAAGGTATTTGAATCCTCTCACACTTACTTGTTGGGTGACCTTAGACAAGATACTTAGTCACTCTGTGCTTCAGTCTCCTCAGTAGTAAAACGGGGATAATAATAGTGTACTTACTTCAGAGAGCTGTTGTGAGGATCAAATGGATTAATTTATTATAAAGTTCATACAACAATGCCTGACAGTAAGTTCTATGTAAGTATTTTTTTTCTTTCTCTCTTTTCTTTTCTTTTCTTTTCTTTTCTTTTCTTTTCTTTTCTTTTCTTTCTTTCTTTCTTGAAATGAAATCTCGCTCTGTTGCCCAGGCTGGAATGCAGTGTCCTGATTTCGGCTCACTGCAACCTCCACATCCCAAGTTCAAGCGATTCTCCCACCTCAGCCTCCTGGGTAGCTGGGATTACAAGCATGTGCCACCAAGCTCGGCTAATTTTTGTGTTTTTAGTAGATGAGGTTTTGCCATAGTGGCCAGGCTGGTCTCAAACTCCTGACCTCAAGTGCTCTGACCACCTTGGCCTACCAAAGTGTTGGGATTACAGGCATGAGCCACCACGCTCAGCCGTAAGTATTTTCTGTATTAATTATTTTACTAGCTTTATTAGCAGGTGTTATTTACTAGCTGATATTATTATTGTGTGAGAGTTGATCATTTCAGGTGGTACATGATGAACATTATGTCTACTCTGTATATACCACATGAGAACCAGCCCTGAGTATGGAGAATGGGTGGTGGAAAGGAAAGACAAATAGGAAACCAATTTAAAGGCAGCATAGAAAGATTAGTGATTAAAGGACACTGTTTTAGATTGAGAGGTATTAAGAATGGGCTTTTCCAGGGTGCTGGAACTACTCTTGTTTAATGCCTTTATGAATGCTCTAAAAGTAAGAATATATATTTAATTTTCTATTTTTACAAATAACACTATGTTCTTCCAGTAATGAAAAGTCAAATTAATGCACATAAACCAGAGGGAGATCTTACTAGTTAGTGCACAAAAGCTAGAAAACATAAATGTTTTAAATAAACTTTATTGAGATATAATTCACATATAATAGACTTCACCCATTTTTAAAGAATACAGTTTGGTGAGTTTTGATAACTATATTCACCCATGTAATTACCATCAAAATCACCTTCACCCCAACCCCACTTCAAGACTCTGAGAACAATTTATTTTTCTGTCATTTAGTTTTAGTTTTCTTTTCTAGAATTTCATATACATGGAGTCATACATTATGTACTTTTTTGTGTATGGATTTCTTTCATTCAACATAATGTCTTTAAGATTCATCCATGTTGTAGCATGCATTCAGAGTTTATTCCTTTTCATTGCTGAATGATATGCCTTTGTACTGAATATACCACAATTTCTTTTACCATCCACCTTTTGATGAACATATGAGGTATTTCCAGTTTTGAGCAATATGTAAGTGGTTTGCTGAAGCTGGCTCATACCAGCATACAGGAGCTGATTGTGCACATCTCTTTTCAACTCCATGTTCAGTGATGTCAAATTAGAAGCTTGAAATCAACCATAGTGGCAGTATTTACACCAGAGAAACTGACAAATCAGGGTATTTTTAATGAGGGAGCCAGTTTACCAGGACTCCAGTGGCTATTATAAAAAAAGATGCTATGAAAATTTGTATAGGAGTTTTTGTGTGGAGATAGTTTTTATTTCCCTTGGGTAAATACCTAGAAGTAGGGTTTATATATCATATGTTAAGCGAATGTTTAATTTTAAAAGAAATTACCTAGAGGTGCAGAATAAGATGGCCAAAAAGAAGGCTCTACTTATTATCCTTCTGCAATGACACCAGTTTGACAACTATCTACACACAAAAAAAAGCACCTTCATAAGAGCCAAAAAATCAGATGAGCACTCACAGTACTTGGTTTTAACTTCATTTCACTGACAGAGGCATTAAAGAGGGTAGGAAAGACAGTCTTGAATTGCAGATGCCACCCCACCCCTATCCCCAAGAAGTAGCCATGTGGTACAGAGAAAGTATCTGTGCACTTGAGAGAGGGAGAGCACAGCAACTGTGAGACATTGCATTGAACACACTGCTGCTCTGCCACAGCAGAAAGCAAAACCCAGCTGAACTCAGCTGACACCTGCCCACAGAGGGAGAATTTAAACCAACCCTATCCAGAAGGGAATCATCTATGTTTGACTCTAGTTTCTAGATTCTGGATGGCACCTCTGGACCCACTTGGGGCAAGGGGGAACTTGCTACCCCTAAGGGAAGAACGCAAGCCTGGCTGGCTTCACCACATGCTGCTTGTAGAACCTTGAGTGAATATAGACAGTAATCAGGGATTGGTTAAAGTGGGTCTTGGGTGAGACCCAGTGCTGTGCTGGCTTCAGGTCTGACCCAGCATAGTCCCAGTGCTGGTGGCCACAGGGGTGCTTGTGTCACCTTGCCCCCAGCTCCAGGTGGCTCAGAACAGAGAGAGAAAAGAAGGGAAGAAAACAAGAATCTCTGCCAGGTAATATATAAAATTTTGGATCTTATCCAAGACCATCAAGGTGGTGATTCTATGACTCTACAAGAACTATAGCATTACTACGTTTGGGGTGCCCGCAACACAGATAGAGCTTGGATCACAACACATAAGTCCTTTAGAATACCTGGAAAACCTTCCCAAGAAGAACAGGAACAAACAAGCTCAAACTGCGAAAACTATAATAAATGCCTGACTCATCAATGCCCAGACACAAACTAACATCCACAAGGCCACCCAGGAAAACATGACCTCACCAAATAAACTAAATAAAGCACCAGATACCAATCCTGAAGAAACAGAGATATGTGACCTTTCAGACAGAGAATTCAAAATAGCTGTTTTGAGGAAACTTAAAGAAATTCAAGATAACACAGAGAAGGAATTCCGAATACTATCAAATGAATTTAACAAAGAGATCAAAATAATTTTTAAAAATCAAGCATAAATTCTGGACCTGAAAAATGCAATTGACATACTGAAGAATGCATCAGAGTCTTTTAATAACAGAACTGATCAAGTAGAAGAAAGTATTAGTGAGCTTGAAGACAGGCTATTTGAAAATGCAGACAGAGGAGACAAAAGAAAAAAGAATGAAAAACAATGGAGCACACCTACAGCATCTAGAAAATAGCTTCAAAATGGCACATCTAAGAGTTATTGGCCTTAAAGAGGAGGTAGATAACGAGATAGGGGTAGAAGGTTTATTCAAAGGGATAATAAAAAAGAACTTCCAAACCCTAGAAAAAAAAAATCAATATCCAAGTACAAAAGGGTTATAGAAGAGCAAGCAGACTAAACCCAAAAAAGACTAACTGAAGACATTTAATAATCAAACTCCCAAAGGTCAAGGATACAGAAAGAATCCTAAAAGAAGCAAAAGAAAAGAAGCAAATAACATACAATGGAGCTCCAATACATCTGGCAGTAGACTTTTCATTGGAAACCTTACAGGCAAGGAGAAAATGGCATGACATATTTAAAATGCTGAGGGGGAAAAAAATTACCCTAAAATAGTATTTCCAGTGAAAATATCCTTCAAACCTAAGGGAGAAAAAAAGACTTTCCCAGATAAACAAGCACTGAGAGATTTCATTAATACCAGTCCTGTCCTACAAGAAATGCTAAAGGGAGTATTCAATCAGAAAGAAAAGGACATTAATGAGCAATAAATCATCTGAAGGTACAAAACGCACTAGTAATAGTAAGTACACAGGGAAACACAGAATATTATAACACTGTAAGTGTGGTGTGTAAACTACTCTTATCCTAAGTAGAAAGATGAAACAATGAATCAATCAAAAACAGTAATTACAACAACTTTTCAGAACATAGACAGTACCATAAGATATAAATAGAAACAACAAAAAATTTAAAATGAGGAGATGAAGTTAAGGTGTAGAGTTTTCATTAGTTTTCTTTTAGCTTGATTGTTTATTCAAACAGTGTTGTTATCAGCTTAAAATAATGGATTATAAGATATTTGCAAGCCTCATAGTAACCTCAAATCAAAAAACCTACAGCAGATACACAAAAAGTAAAAAGCAAGAAATTAAATCATACCACCAGAGAAAATCACCTTCACTAAAAGGAAGACAGGAAGAAAGGAAAGAAGGAAGGGAAGGGAAAAACCCAGAAAACAAATAACAAAATGGCAGGAGTAAGTCCTTACTTGTCAATAATGATATTGAATGCAAGTTAAACTCTTCAATCAAAAGACGCAGAGGGACTGAATGGATAAAAAAGAGAGACCCAATGATCTGTTACCAATAGGTGTTACCTGTCTTCATAGGTGTTTCACTTTTCCTGATACACATAGACTGAAAATAAAGGGATGGAAGAAGATATCCCATGCCAATGGAAACCGAGAAAGCAGGAAGGAATAGCTTCAATTATATCAGACAAAATATATTTCAAGACAAAAACTATAGGAAGAGATAAAGAAGGTCACTTCTTTGTCTATTTAGACACCCAAAACTGGAGCACCCAGATATATACAGCAAATATCAGAGATAAAGAGAGAGATGAACTTCAAGACAATAATAGCTGGAGACTTCAACACCCCACTTTTAGCATTGGACAGATCTTCCAGATAGAAAATCAACAAAGTAACATTGGACTTAATTTGTATTGTAAAACAAATGAAACTAATACGTATTTACAGAATATTTCATTCACCGGTTGCAGAATATGCATTCTTTTCCTCAGCACATGGATCATTCACAAGAATAGACCATATGTTAGGTCACAAAACAAGTCTTAAAACATTAAAAAAATTAAAATAATACTTAAAATAATATTGTCTTCTCTGACCACGATGAAATAAACTAGAAATCAATAACCAGAGGAATTTTGGAAACTATACAAATACACAGAAATTAAACAATGTGCTGCTGAATGACCAGTGGGTCAATGAAGAAATTAAGGGAATTGACAAATTTCTTGAAACAAATGATAATGGAAACACAACATAACAAAACTTATGGAATATAGCAAAAAAATACTAAGAGGGAAGTTTATAGCTATAACTTCCCACATCAAACAAGAAGACAAACTTCAAATAAACAACCTAATGATGCATCTTAAAGAACTGGAAAAGCAAGAGCAAACCAAATCCAAAATTGGCAGAAGCAAAGAAACAATAAAAATCAGAGTAGAAATAAATGAACTTGAGGAAAACAATACAAAAGATCAAGGAAACAAAAGCTTGTTTCTTCGAAAAGATACACGCAATTGACAAACCTCTAGCCAGACTAAGAATAAAAGACAGAATACCCAAATAAATAAAATCAGAGATGAAAAAGGAGACATTACAGCCAATACTTCAGAAATTCAAAGGATCATTACTGGCTACTATGAGCAAATATATGCCAACAAATTGTAAAATCTAGAGGAAATGGATAAATTCCTAGACACATATAACCTACCAAGATTGAACCATGAAAAATCCAAAACCTGAACAGACCAATAATAGTAATGAGAATAAAGCCATAATAAAAAGTCTCCCAGCAAAGAAAAGCCTGTGATCCCATGACTTGACTACTGAACTTTTGATAGAGATCAGATATTTAAAGGAGAACTAAAGGAATCCTTCTCAAACTATTCTAAAAAACAGAGAAAGAGGAAATACATCCCAACTCATTCTACAAGGCCAGTATTACTCTTACTTAAACCAGACAAAGACACATTAAAAAAAAAAAAACACAGAAAAGTAAAGACCGCTATCACTGATGAATATTGGTGCAAAAACCATCAAGAAAATACTAACAAACCAAATTCACCAACACATTAAAAATATCATTCATCATGACCAAGTGGGATTTATCCCAGTGATGCAAGCATGGCTCAACATACATAAATCAATTAATGTGATATATCATATCAACAAAACAAAGGACAAAAACCATATGATTATTTCAATTGATGTTGAAAAAGCATTCTACAAAATTCAACATCCCTTCATGGTAAAACTCGTCAGAAAAAAACGTGTATAGAAACAACATACTCAACAAAATAAAAGCTGTAAACGACAGACCCAAACTAGTATCATATTGAATGGGGATAAACTAAAAGCCTTTCTCCTAAAATCAGGAACACAACAAGGATACCCACTGTCACCACCGTTATTCAACATAGTACTAAAAGTCCTAGCTATAGCAATCTGACAAGAGAAAGTCATAAAGGGCATCCAAATTGGAAATGAATAAGTCAAATTATCCTTGTTTGCAGATGATATAATCTTATATTTGGAAAAACCTAAAGACTCCACCAAAAAAACTATTGGAACCTATAAACAAATTCAGTGAAGTTGCACAATATAAAATCAACATACAAAAATCAGTGGCATTTCTATATGCCAACAGTGAACAATCTGAAAAATAAATCAAGTAATCCCATTTACAATATCTAAAAGTAAAATACAATACCTAAGAATTAACCAAATAGGTGAAAGATCCCTACAAGGAAAACTATAAACAGTGATGCAAGAAATTGAAGAAAACACACAAAAAAATGAAAACATATTCCACGTTCATGGATTGGAAGAATCAATATTGTTAAAATATCTGTACTACCCAAAGCAATCTACAGATTTAAAGCAATCCCTGTCAAACTACCAATGACATTCTTCACAGAAATAGAAAAAACAATTCTAAAATTTATAGGGAACCACCAAAGACCCAGAATACCCAAAGCTATTCTAAGCAAAAATAACAAAACTGTATGAATCACATTACCATACTCTAAATTATACTACAGAGCTATAGTAACCAAAACGACATGGTGCTGGCATAAAAACAAACACAAAGATCAGCAGAACAGAATAGAGAATTCAGAGATAAATCCATACGTCTACCATGAGCTTATTTTTTACAAAGGTGCTAAAAACATACATTGGGGAAAGGATGGTTTCTTCAATGTGCTGGAGGAACTGAATATCCATAAGAAAAGAATGAAACTAGATGCCTATTTCTCACCATATACAAAAATCAAAGCAAAATGGACTAAAGATTTAAATCTAAGACCTCAAACTATGAAACTACTACAAGGGATCATTGGGGAAACTCTCCAGGGCATTGGTCAGGGCAAAGATTTCTTGAGTAATATCCCAGAAGCACAGGCCACCAAAACAAAAAGGGATGGATGTTATCACATCAAGTTAAAAAGCTTCTGCACAGCAAAAGTGATATGGCTTGGCTGTGTCCCCACCCAAATCTCATCTTGAATTCCCACGTGTTGTGGGAGGGACCTGTGGGAGGTAACTGAATAATGAGGACAGGTCTTTCCCATGCTGTTCTCATGAAAGTGAATAAGTCTCATGAGATCTGATGGCTTTATAAGGTGGAGTTTCACTGCACAAGCTTTTTGCCTGCTGCCATCTATGTAAGATGTGACTTGCTCCTCTTTGCCTTCTGCCATGATTGTAAGGCTGCCCCAGCCAAGTGGAACTGTAAGTCCCTTAAACCACTTTTCCTGTATAAAGTATCCAGTCTCAGATATGTCTTTATCAGCAGTGTGAAAATGGACTAACAAAAAGTAAACAACAAAGTGAAGAGGCAACCCACAGAATGGGAGAAAATATTTGCAAACTAACCATGTGACAAGGGATTAACCATGTGACCAGAATATATAAGAAACTCAAACAACTCTGTAGGAAAAAATCTAATATGATTAAAAAATGGGCAAAAAATTTGAATAGACATTTCTCAAAAGAAAACATACAAAAGGCAAATGGGATATGAAAAGGTGCTCAATATCATTGATCATCAGATCAATGCAAATCAAACCTACAAGGAGATATCATCTTATTCAAGTTAAAATGGCTTTTATCTGAAAGACAGGCAACAACAAATGCTGGCAAGAATGTGGAGGAAAGGGAACCCTTATATACTATAAATGGGAGAGTTAATTAATACAATTACTATGGAGAACAGTTCGGAGGTACCTTAAAAAACTAAAAATAGAGTTTCCATAGGATCTGGCAATCCCACTCCTAGGTATATATCCGAAAGAAAGGAAATCAGTATATCAAAGAGATATCTGCACTCCCATGCTCATTGCAGCACTCATCACAGTAGCCAAGATTTGGAAGCAACCTAAGTGTCCATCAACAGATGAATGGAAAAGGAATGTGGTGCCTACACACAATGGAGTACTTACTATTCAGCCATTGAAAAAAATGAGATCCTGTCATTTGCAACAACATGGATGAAACTGGTGGCCATTATGTTAAGTGAAATAAGTCAGACACAGAAAGACAACTCGGTATGTTCTTGCTTATTTGTGGGAGCTAAAAACTAAAACTATTGAATTCGTGGAGATAGAGAATAGAAGGATGGTTACCAGAGGCTGGGAAGGTTAGTGAGTGTTGGGGGTGGGGAAGTGGGGATGGTTAATGAATCCAAAAACTAGAAAGAATGAAGAAGACATAATATTTGATAGCACAACATGGTGACTATAGTCAATAGTAATTTAATTGTATATTTTAAAATAACTAAAAGTATAATTGGATTTTTTGCAACACAAAGGATAAATGCTTGAGGTAATAAACACCCCATTGACCCTGATGTGATTATTAGGCATTGCATGCCTGTATCAGTATATCTCATGTAACCGAGAAATATATACATCTACTATGTACTCACGAAAATATAAATAAATAAATAAATAAATAAATAAATAAAGAGATTGCTGAAGAACTTTTCAAAGTGGTTGCAACATTTTACATTCCCAAAAACAATGCGTGAAAGTCCATTTGTTTCACAACCTCACCAGTACTTGGCATGGTCAGTCTTTTAATTTTAGCCATTCTAGAAGTTGTGTAGCAGTATCTCAGTGTGGTTTTAACTTGCCTTTCTATAATGTTGAGCAGTTTTTTATTTGCTTAATGGCTATTGCCGTATCTCCATTTTGACTTTTTGTTCATGCTTTTTAGCCATTTGGTGGTGGGAAGGGTGTTTATCTTATTACTAAGCTTTAAGAATTCTTTATATATTCTTGATACAAGTCCTAAGATATATATATATATATATATATATATATATATATCATGTTTTCTTCCAGTGTATGGTTTGCCTTTCTATTTTCTTAACTGTGTCTTTCAAAGACAATAAGTTCTTAATTATTATCAAGTTTATTTTATCAAGTTTTTCTTTTATGGTTTATACATTTTGTGTGCTTTATAAGAAATATGTGCTTAATTCAATAATGCAATTTATTCGTATGTTTTCTTCTAGAAGTTCTGTGGTTTTAGCTTTTATATTTAATTATGTGATGCATTTTAAGCTAATTTTTGGATATGGTGTGAGATAAAGGTTGATGCTGATTATTTCTGAATAGGGATGTCTGGTAGGTCCAGCATCATTTGTTGAAAAGACTATCCTTTCCCCAGTTGAATTTACTAGGCAGTTTTTTTGAAAATCAAGCAGGTAGTATGTGTGGATTTCTTTTTTGACTCTCTCTTCTAGTCCATTCATCCAAATGCCTGCTCTTTTTGTTTTGTTTTGTTTGTTTGAGATGAAGTTTCACTCTTGTCGCCTAGGCTGGTGTGCAGTGGCTCCATCTCGGCTCACTGCAACCTCTGCCTCCCTGGTTCAAGCGATTCTCATTCCTCAGCCTCCCGAGTAGCTGGGATTATAGGCGCCCACCACCACGCCCAGCTAATTTGCCCGTTTTAATTAATGTACATTTATAGTAAGTCTTGAAATCAGATAGTTTAAGTCCTCTAACCTTCATTTGGTTTGTTTGCTTAATTTTTAAATTGTTTTGAAATGTCTATGTCATTTTATTTCCCTATATATTACAGATTCAGCTTGTCAGTTTCTACAAAAAAGTCTGCTGGAGTTTTTATTAGGATTGTATTGAATCTATAAATCGACTTTGGGAGAACTCTAAATTGATCAATTTTTATCAATTTAGAGGCATAGGGATGATATATATCTCAATTTATATGGGTTTTCTTCCATTTCTATTGGCAATGTTTTATGGCTTCCTGTGTGCTGGTCTTGCTCATATTTTGTTAAACTTATTCCTAAGTATGCCATGTTTTTGGATACTGTTGAAATTGGATTATTTTAAAAATCCAATTTCCAAATTTTCATTTCAAAAATAGTTTTTATATTGCCTTTTTAATCTATTATCTTTCTAAGTTCACTTATTATTTCTACTACCATTTTATAGATGTTTCAGAATATTCTAAAACATACACATCCATGTCATGTGTTAATAAAGCCAGTTTTACATTTTCATTTTCAGTGAGTATGCATTCCATTGCTTGCTTTACAATGACTAGAATATCCACTGCAGTGTTGAATAAAAATGGTGGGATCAGAGACAAGGATTGCCATGTTCCTGATCTTAAAGGAAAAATATTCAGTCTTTTTATCAGTAAGTATATTTGCTATAGATTTTACATAAATGACTTTTATTAGTTTTAGTATGTTCTAGTTTGCTGGGAATTTTTATCGTGAATGGATATTGAATTTTGTCAAATGCTTTTTCTCTATCTTTTGAGAGGATTCTATGTTTTTCTTCTTTATTCTGTAAATATGGTGAATAATATCCATTAATTTGAATGTTAAATCAACCTTGCATTCCTGGGATAAACTACTTGGTCATGGTATATAACCTTTTCTATATGTTGCTAGATTCAGTTGCTCATATTATTATTATTATTATTATTATTATTATTTATACTTTAAGTTCTGTGGTACATGTGCAGAATGTACAGGTTTGTTACATGGATATACATGTGCTGTGGTGGTTTGCTGCACCCATCAACCCACCACCTACATTAGGTATTTCTCCTAATCCTATCCTCCCCTAGCCCCCGATCCCCTGACAGGCCCCAGTACATGATGTTCCCCTCCCTGTGTCCATGTGTTCTCATTGTTCAACTCCCACTTATGAGGAGAATATGTGGTGTTTGGTTTTCTGTTCTTGTGTTAGTTTGCTAAGAATGATGGTTTCCAGCTTCATCCACGTCCCTGCAAAGAACATGAACTCATCCCTTTTTATGGCTGCATAGTATTCCATGGTGTATATGTGCCACATTTTCTTTATCCAGTCTATCATTGATAGGCATTTGGGTTGGTTCCAAGTCTTTGCTATTGTGAACAGTGCCGCAATAAACATACATGTGCATATGTCTTTTTTTTTTATACTTTAAGTTCTAGGGTACATGTGCACAATGTACAGGTTTGTTACATGTGTATACATGTGCCATGTTGGTGTGCTGCACCCATTAACTCATCATTTACATTAGGTATATCTCCTAACGCTATCCCTCCCCTCTACTCCCTCCCCACAATAGGACCCGGTGTGTGATGCTCCCCTTCCTGTGTCCAAGTGATCTCATTGTTCAGTTCCCACCTATGAGTGAGAACATGCAGTATTTGGTTTCCTGTTCTTGCAACAGTTTGCTGAGAATGATGATTTCCTCCAATTGCATCCATGTCCCTACAAAGTACACAAACTCATCCGTTTTTATGGCTGCATAGTATTCCATGGTGTATATGTGCCACATTTTCTTAATCCAGTCTGTCATTGATGGACATTTGAGTTGATTCCAAGTCTTTGCTATTGTGAATAGTGCCACAATAAACATATGTGTGCATGTGTCTTTAGCATGTGTCTTTATAGTAGAATGATTTATAATCCTTTGGGTATATACTCAGTAATGGGATTGCTGGGTCAAATGGTATTTCTGGTTCTAGATCCTTGAGGAATCATCACATTGTCTTCCACAATAGTTGAACTAATTTACACTACCACCAACAGTGTAAAAGTGTTCCTATTTCTCCAAATCCTCTCCAGCATCTGTTGTTTCCTGACTTTTTAATGATCGCCATTCTAACTGGTGTGAGATGGTATCTCATTGTGGTTTTGATTTGCATTTCTCTAATGACCAGTGGTGATGAGCTTTTTTTCATATGTTTGTTGGCTGCATAAATGTCTTCTTTCGAGAAGTGTCTGTTCATATCCTTCACCCACTTTTTGATGTTTTTTTTTTTTTTGGTTGTTCTTTAGATTTGCTTAAGTTCTTTGTAGATTCTGGATATTAGCCCTTTGTTAGATGGATAGAATTGACAGTGGGGTGTTAAAGTCTCATATTTTGAAGAATATTTGCATCTTATTAGTTTGCAACTTTGTTCTTGTAACAAGCACAAAACATCTTAGCCTGCGTGCTAACTAGCCCACAGTCTGTTTTTGTAAATATTAATAAAATTTTATTGGAATACAGCCACACTCATTTATTTATGTATTCTTGTCTATGGCTGCTTTTACACTACAGTGGCAGATTTAAATAGTTGTGACAGAAACCATATGACTTGCAAAGCCTAAAATATTTACTATCAGGCCCTTTAGGGAAAATTTTGCTGACTCCTGCTCCAAACTACGGTTCGTCTAGACATGAAATTCTGGGAACAAATTCAGTCATTATTCCATAGGAAAGAAAGAGATGATTGAGATGATTGAGAAAAATGGGAAAAATTCCAGAGGAAGGAACTAAAATGACTAAGATGTTCGGGTGTTTGGGGTACTGAGGGGAAGGGGAGTACTAATAACAACAGGAGGATAGACTTATAAGATTAGAATTTTTAATTTTGGAAAGAATAAAGACAAAAGATACTTTTTATTTTTCATTTTTTATTTTTTTGAGACAGAGTCTCACTCTGTCGCCAGGCTGGAGTGCAGTGGCGCAATCTCAGCTCACTTCAATATCCACCTCCCAGGTTCAAGTGATTCTCCTGCCTCAGCCTCCTGGATAGCTGGGACTACAGGCGCATGCCCCCACGCCCAGCTAATTTTCAATTTTTTTTTTTAGTGGAGACAGGGTTTCACCATGTTAGCCAAGATGGTCTCGATCCCTTGACCTTGTGGTTTGCCCGCCTCGGTCTCCCAAAGTGCTGAGATTACAGGCGTGAGTCACTGTGCCTGGCCAAAAGAGACTTTTGATAACCAAAATGTATCTGATTTATGAATGCTTAACAGATAAGGTGAATTCCACTTTTTTGGAAGAGGCAGTCTGCCATGGGCTCTGAGCATTCCTATGCACCCTTGCTGAGACTGACATTTTGCAAAGCTTTATTGTCTTCCGACCCTGAGTAGTTTCTGTAGCTACTCATGTAGGCAATTGAGTAGGTCGAGGCAATCTCAGAGTGACTACTACGGAACTACTCACTCTTTGAGTTTGGGGGACTGGTTTGTTTATTTCTTGCTACCAGGCAGCATAGCCTTTAACTCTCGGTCCCTCAGCCTAGGGCACAACTGGCTATGCACATAGCGACCATCTGGGCCCATTGCATGGTCCCATGGGACTTGGATTTAAAGGTGCTAGTGCTACGTGTTGATGCTGCTGATTTTCCTGTGCTGTGAGTAATCAACTTTCTTGCTATGATCCATTGAGTCTCATTGTCTACATTTGGCATCTATGACAAGACAAACTGCTGCTTTAGTAATCTCCTTTGGAGTCTTGTTACTTCTTGCCATCTTCTATGAGGTTGGGGTTCTTCCTTGACAAAACTTGTTTACTGAATTCCACAATATTGGGCAGAAGGGTACCCCTGAGATTTAAAATAAAGACATTCTTGCTAACTAAAGTAAGTTTCACTCACTTCATATAGCAGGAAGTAGAGTTTTTGAAGTAATTAATTATTCAAGAATTGGCAAAAGTAAAATACAAAATTTTCTTCCCTGATATAGGAAGTTGACATAAGAATGATCAATATGACATTACACAGTTCTTAGTGACTCCTCAGTCTGAGTAAAGGGTGAATCTGATCCAATGTTGTCATTCTAAGTGCAGTATTGTTTTTTTCTTTAATGCCTGTACTCATCACGCTATAGATGCTTCTGTAAGGTAGGTAAATTCAGTGTTCCTTCCTCTTCACTTGCATCATCTTGATTTGGCTGTGTTTGACTATTTGTGGCGATGATCTATCTGAATTCTTTACCAACTCCACTGAGTGTTCTTTTGGTGTCTCCTTCCACGACTTCATTTTCTCCTTCCATCCTGATGTACCCTGCTCCTTTCCCTCAGTTTCAGTTTTCATTTCACTTTCATTTATTCTCAGATAAATTTCCAGCCTAATCTTTTATATCAGCAGCATGGCATCTACACTTTTGGTCCTCAGACATTTATGACCAGCATTTTAAAAATGGAAATGATAATTTTCTTTAGCAATCCACTTCCTCATCTCTCTTATCTCATTTATCTGAATAGTCATACCATTTTTTCCATGTCCAATGGCTCCAAATCATGGAAATTTTAATAACTGTTCCATATTCTTACCCAGTGTCCAAAAGGTCTCCAAACCCTGTTTCATTTCTTGCAGATTTCCTTATTCTATTTAACTGTACTGGCACCATTCTGGTTCAGCATGGCTTTGCCTCATACAGCCCATCAAGGCTCAGCTGAAGATCACTTCCCACCCACCAACCACCATCACCATGATTAATGCCTTTCCTGTAGCTCACACTGACTCTATCAGGAAATAATATGCGCTTCTTAATTCAGGACTTGATTGTATATAGTTTGGTGATGTTTAAACCACACATTGGTTAGTATCACTTTCTCTTTCCCCCAGTTAAAATCCTCTATGGTGACTTCCCATTGTACTTAGAATAAAGTCTAGACTCTTTTCACCGTCTACAATGACTTATATGATATGGTCCCTCCCCACCTGTTCATTCTTTTTTTTTTTTTTTTTTTTTTTTTTTTTTTTTTTTTTTGAGACGGAGTCTCTCTCTGCTGCCCAGGCTGGAGTGCAGTGACCGGATCTCAGCTCACTGCAAGCTCCGCCTCCCGGGTTCACGACATTCTCCTGCCTCAGCCTCCCGAGTAGTTGGGACTACAGGCGCCCGCCACCGCGCCCGGCTAGTTTTTTGTATTTTTTAGTAGAGACGGGGTTTCACCGTGTTAGCCAGGATGGTACCTGTTCATTCTTAATTCTGAGCCTCTCTACCCATTGCTTACTACCCTGTAGCCACATAAGCCTTCTCAATTCCTAGAATGTTACCAAACTCTCTCCCATCTCGACTCTCTGCCTGGATGTTCACTTCCAACCTCACCTCCAAATCTGTTCAACTCCTACTCTTCCTTCAGGATTCAGCTTAAGTTTTGCTGAGTCAGAGGAGCTGACTCCAAAGTTTCTATCTAAATTAGCCTTCATATTTAGCATTTTTCATAAAACTCTACTCTTTTCCTTCAAGCACCTATCAGAATTTACGTATTTATTTGTGATGTTAAAAATGTCTACTTTATAGACTGTAAGAGTATGAAGGCAGAGATTGTGTCTGTCTCTTTCATTTCTCCATCCTTAACACTTAGTACAGACCCTGGCACATAGTAGGCATTCAAGGTAAATGCTTATTGAATGAAGGATTTGCAGTTGTAACAGAAAGTTTCTTGTTTTCCTATATCCTTAATGAAAACTGAATCGTACTTATCCTAAGCCATGCAATCTCCAAGCCCTCTATGTACTGTAGACTAATCTTATTAACTTGTTTTGACTGTAGGACTAGCAGACACCTGCTCCTGGTTTTATTAGGTGAGATTATGCCAGTCGCTTGTATTAATTTTCTATAGTGTTTCTGAGAATTCCACTGGAAATAGCCTTTATGTTTTCCTTTCATGTGCTTACTGACTGATCCCCACTGTACTGTACTTCACTCTCAAAGCCCCATCCCTGCCACCCTTTTCCATGCCATTTTCAGAACTATGCTTTGACTTATGCTAGTCAAGTCAAACTATAAATGTAAGGTGCAATCCTTCTGAATAATATCGAATATTTTGACCGAAGTATTCAAATTTATCTTTTTGGAAATTATATACTTCCCTTTTCAATAGAGGTCAAAAGTGTAGGCAACTTCAATTAGAATTGTAGGGAGATTATCCCCACAAAAATCTTCTAATCCCTGCCTCAGGTGGAGTATGACTATGGGTTATGACTTTATATAGCAATATAGTACTGATAAGGTAATTTTCCTGATTTATTAAAATTTCTGTCTTCAGTTCCAAGCCCTTTATCACTTGCTTTGCCCTTATAGGTCAGCACTTCCTTGTTCACTGGCAATACGTCTCATTTAAATGTACAGCTTAACACAGTGGCTGAGACTTTAGACTCCAGAGCCACTGTCAGTGTTCGAATCCTTTATTTCATTATCTATTAGCCATGTGACCTTGGGTAAGCTACTTAACCTGGCTGTGTACTAGTTTCCTCATACATAAAATGCAGATAATAATAGTACCTACTTTATAAAGTTATAAAAGATATAGTGAATTTATATTTGAAGTGCTTTGAACAGGGCTTTACATGTGTTAAGTATATTATTTCTTTTTTTTTTTCGCTTTCATTTTGAATGAAGCTGTTCCTCAAAAGGAGAGTGTACACATTTGTGTGCATAAAAACTTGCCCTTTCATTTGTACTATTGGTCATTTTTTAATTAGAAGGCATGAAAATGGGCCGGGCACGGTGGCTCAAGCCTGTAATCCCAGCACTTTGGGAGGCGAGGATGGTGGATGCAAGATCAGGAGATGAGACCATCCTGGCCTAACCACGATTGAAACCCGTCTCTACTAAAAAAAAAAATACAAAAAAACTAGCCGGGCGAGGTGGCAGAGCCTGTAGTCCCAGCTACTCAGGAGGCTGAAGCAGGAGAATGGCGTGAACCAGGGTGAGCTTGCAGTGAGCTGAGATCCGACCACTGCACTCCCAGCCTGGAGTGGCAGAGACTCGTCTCAAAAAAAAAAAGAAGGCATGAAAATGACTGCAAGGAGGCGGGGTATCACTTAATGTAATAATCCATCTTATAAAAACATTTATTGATCCCCTCCTTGTCATTCTTGTAGGGTAGAGATATAAGAGAGTTATTGACTAACGAAAACCAAGGATGTACCCTTCTTGTCTCTGATGCTTTGAAGACACCCAGAGGCTTTTTGGACAGATTCAGGCATATGCTGGTCCATGTGTAGTCTAGATTCAGAGCAGTAAGCCCAACTGTTCACATTCTGTTATCTAGGATAACCCATTATCCTGGTTTGCCCAAGACATTTACAGGTTTAACACTGAAAGTCCTGTTTTCCAGGAAACTCCTCAATCCCAGGCAAACTAGGTTAGTTGGTCACTCTATTTGTTACTTTTACTTGCTCAGGTAGATCTCTTAGAATTTTTACCTTACACATGCATCTCTGATACAAAGCTATTGATCTTGTGATCTAGGTGGTAAACTCAAAATTTGATATATCCTGTTTTATGCAAGTTTGTGTAACTTTTATTGTGCAACTTTAAAAATATTGTTCCTTTTAGAAATAGAAGTCATACTGTGATGTTACTAGAGTTTATATCTTCTTATACTGGAGGGTATAAGAAGGACTAATGGTTTAACTTTTTGTTAAAACTTTTGACTCCAACCAATGAGAACACACCAAAACCTCATTCTCTTTATTCTCCCTCCCATTACTTTTTTTATTGAGATATAATTCACATACCATAAAATTCACCACTTTTAAAGGGCACAATTCAGTGGTTTTAGTATATTCACAAGATTGTGCAACCACCACCACTATATAATTTCAGAATATTTTGATAATCCTAAGAAGAAATCCTGCATTCTTTGTCAGTCTCAATTCTCCCATCCCCATACTCCATGCCCTGAGAACCACTTATGTACTTTCTGTCTCTATCAGTTTGCCTACTCAGGATATTTCATATATATGGAATAATATAGTATATGGCCTTTTGTATCTGGTCTATTTCACTTAGCATAATGTTTTCAAGGTTCATCCAACGTGTCGTATGTATCAATAATTCATTCATTTTTATGACCAAATAGTATTCCATTGTATAAACACACTATATTTTTTGACTTGTTCATCAGTTAATAGATATTTGGACTGTTGCCACTTTTTGGCTATTATGAATAATGCTGCTATGAATATTTGGGTACAATTTTCCTGAGTAGAGATGTCTTTTCATTTCTCTGTGCTTAACTTTTTGAAACACTGCAAGCTGTTTTCCATAGCGACTGCTCCATTTTACATACCCACCAGCAGTGCATGAGGGTTCCAATTTCTCCAACACTTATTATCTTACTTTTTGATTATACCTATTCTAGTGCACATGAGATAGTATCTTATTGTCATTTTCACTTACATTTCTCTCATGACTAATGATGTTTAGCATCCTTTCATATGCGAGTTTCATATCTTCTTTGTAGAAATGTCTATTCAGATTCCTTGCCTAATTTTAATTGGGTTGTCTTTTTCTTATTGAGTTGTAATGGCTCTTTATATGCTAGGTACAAGTCCTTTAATATATACACAATTTGCAAATATTTTCTACTAAATTTTGAGTTTATTTTGCACTTTCTTAATAGCGCCCTTTAATGTAAAAATTATTAGCTTAGATGGAGTCAAATTTATCCATTTTTCTTTTGCTGCTTGTGTTTTTGGTGTCTTTTTAAAGAATCTATTGCCAAATCCAAAATCACAAAAATTTACCCCGTGTTTTTCTGAGTAGTTTTATATATAGGCTAAGAGTATTTAGGTATTTGAGCCATTTTTGAGTTAATTTTTATATATAATGTGTGGTAAAAGTACAACTTCATTCTTTTGCATGTGACTATCCAATTGTCTTAGCACCATTCATTGGAAAGATCATACTTTCCCCATTAAAAGGTCTTGGCACTCTTGTCAAAAATCAATTGACTGTGGATACATGGTTTTATTCTAGATTTTCAGTTATATTCCATTGCTCTATATTATATACCTATCTATATTCCAGTTACCACATTGTCTTGATTACTATTGCTTTAAGTTTTGAAATGGGAAAGTATGAGTCCTTCAACTTTGTTCTTCTTTTTCAATATTGCTTTGGACTTTCGGGGTGCCTTGAATTTCCACATGAATTTTAGGATTGGATTGTTAGTTTCTAAAAAGAAGCCAGTTGGCTTTCCAGTGGGGATGGCTTTGAGTCTGCAGATCAATTTAGGGAGTTTCGTTATATTAACAGTATTAATTTTTCCAGTCAATAAACATGAGATGCCTTTTCCTATATTTAGATATTCTCTGATTTCTGTCAACAATCTTTACTTGTTTTCAGGGTGTAAGTTTTGTAATTGTTTTGTTAAGTATATCCCTAAATATTTTATTACCTTTAATGTTATTTCAAATTGAATTGTTTTCTTTTTTTTTTTTTTTTTTTTTTTTTTGAGATGGAGTCTCGCTCTGTCGCCCAGGCTGGAGTGCAGTGACCGGATCTCGGCTCACTGCAAGCTCTGCCTCCCGGGTTTACACCATTCTCCTGCCTCAGCCTCCTGAGTAGCTGGGACTACAGGCGCCCGCCACCTCGCCCGGCTAGTTTTTTGTATTTTTTTAGTAGAGACGGGGTTTCACCGTGTTAGCCAGGATGGTCTCGATCTCCTGACCTCGTGATCCACCCGTCTCGGCCGGAATTGTTTTCTTAATTTCATTTTCAGATCGTTTATTGCAGGTATATGGAAACACAGTCATGTACTGCATAACAATGTTTCAGTCAACAACAGACTGCATATTTGATGATGGTTTCATGAGATTATAATACCATATTTTTACTATATCTTTTCTATGGTTAGATATGTTTAAAGACACAAATTCTTAGCATTGTGTTACAATTGCCTATAGTATTCAGTAGGGTAACATGCTGTCCTAGGAGCAGCAGATTATACCATATATTCCAGATGTGTAGTAGGCTATACCATCTATGTACATACACTCTGTGATGTTTGCACAAGGACAAAACCACCTAAAGACATATTTCTCAGAACATATCGCCATTGTCAAGCAACGCATGACTGTACAATTGATTTTTTATATTGATCTTGTATCTTGCTATCTTGTGGAACTTATTTAGCCCTAATAGCTTTTTAGTGAATTCCTTAGGATTTTCTGTATACAAGATCATGTCATCTGCAAGTAAAAATAATTTTATTTATTGGTTTCAATTTTCTTGATATTATACATTTTTAAATTAATTTCTTAATGGTCTGTCTGGGAGTTACAATTAACATCTTAACTCACAGTGATCTAGTTCAGATTGACACCAACTTGATTTCAATAGTATGCAAAAATATTCGCTCCTTTATAACTCCATTCTTTAGTGCTATATTGTCATGTAAATTACATATTTATACATTGTGTGCCCATTAACACAGATGTGTAATTGTTGCTTTATGCGGTTGCCTTTAAAAATCACATATGAGAAGTAAAGATTTACAAACGAAAATATATTTAGGCAAGGCATGGTGGCATATTCCTGTTGTCCTTAGCTACTCAGGAGGTTCAGGTGGGAGGATCACCTGAGTCCAGGAGTTTGATGCTGCAGTGAGCTATGATTGCACCATTACGTTCCAGCCTGGACTGACAGACCCTGTCTCTAAAATTAATGATAGATAGATCTATATACACACACACACACACGCACACACACACATATATTCATTTATTCTCTCTTTTATATTTATCTAGGTAGTTACCTTCACCAGTGCTCTTTATCTCCTCCTGTCCATTCAAGTAACTATCGTTTCATTTCAGCCTGAAGATAGCCATTCACTATTTCTTGTAAGGAAGGTTTGCTACCATAAAATTCTGTTAGTTTTTATTTACTTAAGAATGTCTTAATTTCTACTTCAGTTTTGAAGGCTTAGTTTTTCTTCATATAGAATTCTTTTAGCACTTTTGTAACTTTCACTATATCATCCTACTGTCTCCTCACCTCCATGGCTTCTGATGAGAAATCAGCTCTTAATATTGTGGATCCCTTTTATATTATGAGACATTTCCCTCATTGCTTTCAAGATTCTCTCTGTCTTTATCTTTTTGACATTTCGGTCATCATGTGTCTAGATGCAAATCTCTTTTGAGTTTATCAAGCTTCTTGGGTGTGTAAATTACTGTTTTTCTTTAAATATGAATTTTCAGCCTTTATTTCTTCAAATACTCTGTGACTTTTCTCTTTCCTCTCCTTCTGGAAGTCCCATATAATAATATGCTTGATGGTATCCCATAGGAAACTAAGGCTTTATTCACTTTCCTTTATTCCCCTTTCTTTCTGTTCCTTACATTGGATAACCTTAATTGCCTATATTAGTATGATTCTTTCTTTTGCCTGCTCAGATCTGCTGGTGGACTCTTTTAGGGCACTTTTCATTTCAGTTATTGCACTTTTCGACTCTGGAATTTCTATTTGGTTCTTTTTTATAATACCTATTTTGTTACTGGTATTTTCTATTTGGTGAGACATCATTGTTGTGCTTTATTTCTTTATACCTGCTTTTATTTAGTTTTTTAAACATGTTTTAAATAGCTGATTTAAAGTCATTGTCTAGTAAGTCCAATGTCTTGGCTCCCTCATGGACAATTTTTATTGATTGGCCTTTTCCTCCTTGTGTATGGGCCATGCTTTCTTCTCTTTTTGAATGCCTTTATTTTTGTTTGTTAAAAACTGGACATTTTACATAATATTAGCTGGTAAGTCTGGATATCAGATTTCCTCTAATATTTTCCCCATAGAAATTCTTGTTGTTGTAGTTTGTTGTTTTTGATGTTTTGTGTGTGTGTGTTTGAGTGTGTGTGTGTGTGTGTGTGACGTTTCTGAATGAATTCTGCAATGTCTGCATTCTTTGTTGCATGTGGTCACTGAAGTCACGGTGTGATTAGTGTAGTGGCCAACTAATGATTGGAGATTAGAAATTATGGAGCTAGAGAGTACCTTAAATTCCTAGAATCAGTAAGTCTCTCAGTTTTGCCAAAGGGCTCTGTGCATGTTGAGGCATATCTTCAACACTTGGCCAGGTGTAGATACCCTGGCTCTGCCTGGGCTCAAACTCATGGTCACTTATTGATAAGGAAAAAAATAACAACTCACATTACATTATTGATTATTTTCTGGCATAGCCTATTCACTTGCTCTGTACTACAATGGAAAGACAGAAGTGGATTCATTAAATGTCCAAAATATTTTTAAAAATTATATTAGATTTCTAATGTGTTTTATTAACTGTAAAGTAATAAAAACTATATTTTAATGAATTTCTAATTTCCCCAACCTCTTTTGAGTAAATTTAATACTTTAGGAGAAATAATTTATTATGATTTGCTGTTCTTAGAATTGAATGTTTACTCCTTTAACTGTACTAAGCTAATTTTTTGGTGTGTTTTAATTTTTTGCTCATTAAACTACTATTTTTTCTAATATTACCTTAAGAAATGACCCAGAAATATAAATTAGTAAAGGATCACTTTGATTTTTAGTGCGTATGATACTGTCAATATAAATTCTCTGATTTTGTTTTATTAAAGGGGAAGCAGGTTATGAAAAACCCATATATTTTTAAGCTACCATGGACTTAGTTGTAAAAGAAGCCTTCAAAATTTGGCAAACAAAACTGTTTGATAGTTGGAAACATTTTGAAGAAAAATTTTCTTTAGCTTAAAGCTGAGAAGTCATTTGAGTTAGTCTAGCATGCAAATTAATGTGCTTGAGTTTAGTGAAGGAAGCTATGGGAATGTCTCAAAGATTAGCAGTTAGGATTATAAGTGATAAGGAAGAATGGCAAAGTACAAAGAAAAAATGATTGAATTTAATAGTCCCCAGAGAACAATGTTCCAAATCTTGCTCAGAAATTTTCAGACTTCATTTTTTTTTTTGTTACCATGGTCACTTAGGACTTTTGAAATACCAAATAGAACATGAATTGATCTTAGAAGAGTCATTCTAATTCAAGAGGAAGGTTTATAAGCAACAGTAAAATCCTAACTCTGGGAGAAGTCTACTTGTAGTGAAATACCTTGTTAGAACAAGGCCTGCCACACAGTAGGCACAAAATCAATATTTGTTGAATATATTGAATGAATTATACTGACATTTATTATAATGAGAACATACTGAGCTGAGGTTAATTTTGTTATTGTGCATGGGAAAAATATTTGCTAAGCAAGCATGCGTCCTTACCACAAAGAAATGTTAACCTCATTGATAGTGTAGGCTGACTCTGAGGTATAAAGATAATTTTTTTTTTTTTGTATTTGCAGTTTAGGTTTTCCTAAATAAATTTTGCAGGAAACTTGGAATCTTGAGCTAAGAGCCAAATTTGGTAAGGTAATATACAAGTATATAGTTGGTGATAGAACTCTACAGAGATTTATCTGACTCTAGAGGTATATGTTTACATTTCAAGGACAAATGAAGTCAGGGACCTTGAAGACATTTCTAGGTCATAGAAGTTGGAGACACATCTGGTTCTTGGAAAGATGCATTTATATTAAACAAGTTTAGAGTAAGAACCCAGGATCCTTTCCATTTTGTCTTCAAAGAGCAAAGGTTTCATTCCTTCCTTTTGAGAAGAAAGGGGGAGACAGGTGCCTTTTCTCCTGTATGTAAAGTAGAAACAAAATCTATTTGTCTCCATTCCTCACCTGTAATACAGACTTTCTATCTGTAGGCGATTTGACCTGGCTTACATTGTGTCGCTGCAGGGGTGAGAATCAGGGTTCAGGAAAGCAAATTCATTATTTGCTTTTTAACAAGATAATAATAATTTATCTCTGATCCAGAATACCTCATGTGTGCTCAGAATAAAATTAATAAAGATGAATATTTAAAACCCAACACAGACCAATTGTTTTCAAGAACTGTTGTCACAGCAGCATTTGCATTCAAACAGGAATATGTGATTGTTTTTTAAAGCACTTACAGGATTCTCAAGTGCAACACTTGAAAGTAATAACTTGGCAAGTTATTTAAAAAAAAATTCATAAGTCTGAGTTCTCCCCAAACCTGGCTGACCATCTAATTAATAGGGCCAATTATAGGGGTCTTAGAAAAATCAAAGCTCATTTGAATTGTATTACTCTAAAGAGATAAGAGTTTTTCTTTAAAAACCAGAACAAAAAGTACTAAAATCTTGGAGGACTGTATTTTGTTTTTAAAATGGTTCCATTTGTTTTTAACTTTTAAACAACATATTCTATCAACTGAGAGACAGGGCTTCCACGACATAATAGCTACATATATTGTTTCATTTCCTGTCCACAAACATTTGAAATAGTTTGCAAAACTTATATAATTTTGTTCAACTTGCAGTAAATGAAAAAAACCTTTATGTTTAATTTTTTCATTACATTTGGATCAAAATGATAACAGAGTAGTCAGGGAATGTGATTCTGGAAATTAAGATGACTTATGACAGCAGAAAATAGCTGACCTCCTTTTCAATTTTGTTTTGCTCTCAATGGCTTCCAAGTTAGATGCAAGAATTGTAAAGCCAAGGGCAAACATAAAAGGAAGGCACATCAGTGCCCAGCTTCCTGGCTTCCATAAGGGTTCAGGATCCTTGGAGCAGCCCCTCATGTCCCTGCCCAGTTTCACACTTCTTACCTCATTCCATCTCTCCCCTTTTCCTGGTAGACTATGCTTCAATAAGTTGGTTAAAATTTTACAGACTTGCTAGACAGTGTCACATTTCCATGTCTTTGACCATATTGTTCCCCTCATTTAGAATGGTCTTCCCACCTTCTCCACCTTATCTTTCTGACAAACTACAATTCATCCTTTAGGATGACTTTCTGCCTGCCAGGTCTTCTTGGATTACATTTCCCCTAACATCTCCGTGATGCTTTCTGTTACTTGTACATATATCTGTTTTAGCATACATCACCCTATATTGTAAGTATCTGTCTACATTTCTGTATTCTACATTTCTGAATCTTTTTTATAATTTTAAGATTTTACTTATGAATTTATTTAGAGATAGGGTGTCACTCTGTCAGCAAGGCTGGAGTACAGTGGAACAATCACATCTCCCTACAGCCTCAAACTCCTGAGCTCAAGTGATCCTCCTGCCTCAGCCTTTTGAATAGCTACACTACAAGTGCAAGCCACCATGATTGGCTAATTTTGTATTTTTTGTAAAGATCGGGTCTTGCTACATTGCTCAGGCTAGTCTTG
This sequence comes from Papio anubis, assembly GCF_008728515.1. Lineage (NCBI taxonomy): Eukaryota > Metazoa > Chordata > Mammalia > Primates > Cercopithecidae > Papio > Papio anubis. Next base: position 17,459,173 of record NC_044996.1, read on the forward strand.
AACTGCTGGCCTCAAGCAATCTTCCCACCTCAGCCTCCATTCCTGTGTCTTATGTCCCTTTGCTTAGCACAGTACCTGGTACATAGTAGCCATTCAATAAATGTTTGCTGAATGAATGAACGAATGAATGGATGCCTGGATGGACAAATGAATGGAGGGATATGATTGTATTTTCCTAGTTCTGCACCAGGACATAGAAAACAATAATTTAGAGTATTGAAAAGATAGCTTTGAGATTACCTGACCAGAAGATACAAATGTCTTCTCTGTAGCATCCCTACTAGAGGCTCAGCTAGCTTGAATATCTCCAGGAAGTAGGCTCTACTTCCTGATTAAATGCATTCTATTATTGGATAGTTTTCACTTTTATAAGGTTTCACTTATTTGTCCTGTTGATCTGAAATGTGCTTTTCTTTCTTTCTTTCTTTTTTTTTTTTTTTTTTTGTAATTTCCATCTACGTGTTGTAGATTTTTCCTATGGAGCAATACAAAACAGATGTACTCACTTTTCCATTTCAAAACTTGTTAAGAGTTAGCATTAATTAGCTTAGTCATCTTTTCTCCAGGCAAAACATACAATTACTTCAACCCTTTCTTGTATGTCATGGTTTCTAGATTTCTTATCCTGGTCACCTTCTTGGTATGTTTTCCCATCAGTTCAGGGTTCAGTATCCTAAAATACCTATATTTGAACATGATGCTCCAGATGCGTTCTGACCCATGTCCAGTAAGGTTATTACTTATTGCATATGTACACTAATAGCTTGATAAGTTAATCTCACACCATGTCATCTTCCCCATCACTCCTACCACTGGTTTACCTTTCTGGAGTTTTGTGGGCTTTTTTTTTTTTAAGTTTACAAAGAGTTTCATTTTTTTTTCTTTGAATTTAGAGGATGACCTCTCCCTATTATAAGCTCAATATGATGAGTATGGGTTTATGGACTGGTGGGAAAAAATACTTCACAAAAAAACCAATAAACAAACTGGTGCTACAAGATCAGGACAGCATTATTTTAATGTACAAATTGGATCTTCCAGGCAGGCTGACAATTACCTCCTGTACTGTCACTAACTCAGTGTATATAATAGAAGATGTAGATGGGATAAAGAGGCAAAGCTTTTAGCAATGCTGTTACGTACAGATTTAGTCAAAAGAGACAACCCCACCTCACACCTCTACACATGGACATGCAAGATGAGTGCTGCAATCAGTTTTGCCAGAGTGCACTGATAAATGATGTGATAGTGCTATTAAGGTCGGACGAAAGCCGAGAAACAGCTGTATCTAAACTGGATCTGGCCTTTCTGTCCTAGGGAACATTAACATGAGCAAGCAACTTTTCATCAACAGATGAAAAGACAATTATCACACAGCTTCCTCTTTCAGGAGACACAGATTAAATAACACCCACCTAGGTGGGCAAAATGAACTCTCCTAGCACCAGCCTCAGATCCCATCTTTTCATGTCAAACTCTTATACAGTCTCACATGGCCATTTTGACTTCAGCTTTGTTGACAAGGAAAAGACATAAAAATCTCATGCAAAGGAAGACTGGGACTACCTGTCTTGTATTCTCATACAGCACGTTGAATTAGTTACCAGGATTAAAAAATAATTATCACAGCTCTATTTTCTATTCTATGCATATTGACTACCAAAGGTATATGTAGGAATTGTTACCCTGCATTCAGTACATATACATATATACAGAGGCTAAGCATTGTAAGAAAACAATAATGGGTTTGTGCTGAGGATTTTGATAATTTTTCTTTTAGGAAGTTCCGTAGGCTTACCTCAATCTCTTGTCTCACACATGTAAGAAGATAAATGTCTCTCAAACTGCTCATTGCTCACTGAATCCTGATAAAACATAACCACAGTTCAAAGTATATTTCTACAATCTTACATTTACAAACATTATAGAAAAAAACCTTTAGATTTCTGACAAATGCAATAAATCCTTTACTCTTTTCATTCATATGGACTAAAGCACAAGCTTATGTGAGAATCAGTGGTCTCCGTCTTCTGGTATTTCTTCTGCAAACATAAAGTATCAAATCTTTGCTTCTTTAGTCTTTGAGTTTCAGAAAGAAGAATTTTTGTCAGAAACAATACTATGAAATAAAGAAAAGAGGTTACTACTGGTGACCTTTCTTATCAATCAACCTGTGGCAACTGTTTAACATGCTCTGGCTAGTTAATAAATGTTATATTAATAAAAATGAAGAAAAATTTTGACTTAAAATGATGCTAAAATATTTACTGACCTTAAAGGTTCACAGAAACTTGGAATCAAAAGAGGCCATCATGATTTCTTTTAACCCAGAACACTAAGAATTGTTTGTATTTCTTGATCACTCTATGCTAGTCACTGTACTAACCATCCACATGTATTTTCTTATTTAATATTCTGAAAACACAATGAGGTAGATACTATCTCCACTCCATTTTTCAAGTGAGGAAACTGAGGCCCAGAGAGGTTAAGTGGCTTTCTCAAATGCACACAACTAGTAGGTGGAAGCTCTGCCTCTTAACTTTTGTACTGTTTCCCTAATTCTAAAGAAGCAGAAACTGAGGTCCAGAAATGATAAGCTATGTTTTAAGTTGTACAGTTACCTAGTGGCAGAGTCAGGGCTATAACCCTAGCTTCCTGACTCCTAATCCAGTGCCCTTTTTATGGCTTCCAGCCTCTAAGATCTTCAGGGAAATAAAATATGTTCCAGACAGTTGAATCAAAGTTCTTTCTTCAACAAGACCTAGAAACAAAAGTAGAACCGGAAGTCATCTTGATTTTCTCTTGCAAAGCTTATTCATTAAAAAGAAAAAGAAAAGAAAAGGAGTAGAGAAAATCTTCTGTCCCTTATAATAGCTCTTTCTGGGTATGCTGCTACATAATGGGCATATTCAGGCAAATGGAAGCAGATCGATAGTGGGGGCACGGAACAGCGTCTCTGCACAGAAGATGATTCAATAGACTTGAGTTCACTGGCTGCTTTAGGCGCTGGTTACTTGCTACATCCATTATTGGGAAAAAGCTAAGTGGAGTTTTGAAATAATTTTCAATAAGCCCAGAAAAAATATCTTTACAAAATAAGAAAATGTGTTTGTGCTGCCGTTCTTGATGCTTGGATGTTGGTTCGTATTTAAGTAAGGCAGAGTAAGGCTCTTTGGAATGGATTTGAATACAAGTTTCCTATAAGCCCGAAGGCAGCACTTGGTTGCTGGGTTTATCCAAGGTTGGCGCAGGTCACAAATAACAATTAATGAGCTAGGTTTCAGTTCCATTATCTAATGGTTATTCATTGTCTCAGATTTGCTCTCCTGTTTGTCCCCTGGCCCCTGTTTTACAGTTTCTCATTGCCAAGCACAGATCATAGCATAAGGGAGGTACTTGATAATTGTTTGCTGAGTCAATGACCGGTGGGTAGTTGGGTTCATACCACCAAGGTTTCAAGCACTGGACCCTCCCTTTTGGAAGAACTTAAGACACATTAAAAAGGACATATAAAAGCTATATACTCTGTTATGAGGCTCTTTGAATGAAACAGGTTTGCAAGTGTTTTTTATTTGCTCTTTTCATTATTACTGGTTTTTTCTCTCCACACATTGGGCAATTGTGGCTCCAAGCAGATCTGTGGATGGTACGTTGTCCTTGGTTCCAGACATTAAATCCTTCCATTTCAACAATAATGTGTGGGATAATTAACCCTATGATATGATATGGTGTTGGAAAAGCTATGGTGTGCATTTTGCCAGTTCACGATGTTATAGAAGTCCTCGGCCCCACCCCCAGGCCACACACACTGCCTAGCTATAGAGCCAGCAAAGCCATAGGAAGTCCTAACTAAGGAAGGAAGCCTCTTCAACCAATACTAATCGGTCCTCATTCAAGGGCTGAAAGCAGTCAGGGAAAAGCTCATCTCCTGAGACAGATGGAAACAGTAAGTGAGCCCTTTGGCGTCATCCATTCTTCACCTAGATGTCCTCTTGGTTCAGTCTTCCATGAAGATGTTTCCTGAGCATCATTTATAAACTTGAAAGCAAAGCAATTGATCAGGGGAGTTGTTCACATATTCCAAGAAGGAGAGCTGGATTTAAAATAACCTTCAAATCTACCTGTGCCTGCCCATTTCTCAGGGCTGTTTTGAGAAGAAAAACTCATTGATGAAATCTTAAAACAAGTAAATGTTACCATGGTTCCAAAGAGTTTGTATGTTCCTTAAATGTTACTGCTTAGAGGCATAGAATAATATATATATATATATATATATGAAACAAAACAAATAAATGTCAGTAGCGTGGATTTGCCTGGATTTCCTGCCACTCTTTTTCTCAGCCTCTTCAGACATTTCATATATATATATGAAACAAAACAAATAAATGTCAGTAGCGTGGATTTGCCTGGATTTCCTGCCACTCTTTTTCTCAGCCTCTTCACACATTCACCCAGCAAGGTATGCTTTGAGGTTCTGCCCTTCAAACTCTATGCAAAAACTGAAAATCCATGAGACATCAGGGCTGCTGCTTTAGGGATGAAGGGATAGCTTGAAAAATAGAGTGAGTAGACTGAAAGACAGTCAGATGGAGAGGGAAGAAGAGCCAATATTGGCTCTGCCTCTTTCACTGTGTGATCTTCAACAGGTCAACCAACTGCCCATTCTGAGTCCCAGTGTCCTCATCTATAAAAAGGACTTGGGTTAGATGGTCTCTGAGGCCCTTTTGAGTGTCAACAATTTATGATTCATCATTTCTGATTTCCTTATGATGTTGGTACAAGAAAAGCAAATGAAATAAAAATAGTCTTATTAGGCCAAGCATGGTGGCTCACACCTGTAATGCCAGCACTTTGGGAGGCCGAGGCAGGTGGATCACCTGAGATCAAGAGTTCAAGACTAGCCTGTCCAACATAGTGAAACCCCATCTCTACTAAAAATACAAAATTAGCCAGGCGTGGTGGTGCATGCCTGTAATCCCAGCTACTTGGGAGGCTGGGGCAGGAGAATCGCTTGAACCCAGGAGGCAGAGGTGGCAGTGAGCTGATATTGCACTACTGTACTCCAGCTTGGGCAACAAGAGCAAAACTCCATCTCAAAATAAATAAATAAGTAAATAAAAAAATAAAAACATTTTAAAAAGTCTTCTTGGTAGCAAGATAAGCAATTTTCAGAGAGTTGGACATGAACCAGTACTATCATAAATTTCTGAGAAAAGCAGAAGCTGTTTGTTTGACATTATAACTACAAAAACATGGGCTAATCAAAATGTCATTTCCTCTCAGTAATTAAAGCGTTGGCAAGAAATCCAAATGCAGCCAAAATGTCCTGGCATCAGAGTGCGTGGGATGCAGTAGTGAAAAGAAGGCATAGTCAGTTTGGAGTTTAGAATTCAAATTATGGTTCCACCACATATTAGCTGTGTGACTTTAGGGAGGCTGCTGAATCTCTCCAGACTTCAGTTTATTCACCCGTAAAATAATGTCTATTTCTCCAGATTGTTGAAAGAATCAAATTAGATAATGTACCTCAATCCCCTGGCAAGTACCAGATGCTAAATAAATTAGTCCATGCCTCTTCCCACCCACTCTCCCAACATAATACTTGGAAAAGTCGTTTCCTGCTCTTCAAAAATGTATAATTGAGTGATTGAATCAATAGGAATACACTTGAGAACATTTAGGTGACGGTATCAGACAGCAGATGAGTGGTAAAAACCCAAAGGGGTTCTGAAAAGACTAACATAGACATAGAAGCTTCTTAGAGCAGGTAGGCTTTACTAGAACATATTTCATTTTTATCTTTGCATTTTAAAATAATGTATATATAATAGATTGTATGTAGAGAGATTTGTGTTCCAAGTGTATGGATGAAAAAATGGGTACCAGAGAAGGTGAGTGACTTATTTGAAATCATGCAGCTTATATTTAGAAGAGCTAGGACTTTAAGTCAGGTTTTCTGTCTCCAGGTGTAGCACTTTTTCCAAAGCAAAGAGGCTGAGCCTGGATGAATAGAGAAGATTTGGTTAGGGAGGGAGAGTATGAGGCAGAAGTTACAGCAGGAAAAATGATACAGTTGTGACAAGATCAGCCATCAGAGCAGAACTACCTCATCCTTTCAACACCAGTTCCACCAACCCACATACACCTAATCTGCCTTCCTTCTTGTTGCAATAGGTAATATATTTTCTTTTACCCCAAAGACTAGATCCCATACCATCTCACCGCTTTTAAAAACTTTGCTCCTGCAATTTTCATATTTCTTGCCTTTCATCAGTTTCTCCCTATTCACAGAAAAACTTCAGAATAGTTGCCTCTAGTTGCTGTCTTCACTTCCTTACCACTCTTCCTTTTGTCTCAGGCTCCCAGTTCCACCACTCAACTGAAATGGCTATTGTCAAGGCTCACAATGACCTCTATCTTTGCCAAATCCTTTGGTCATTCTCAGTTCTTATCTTTCTTTATCTCTCAGCAGTATTTGGCATGATTGATTACTCCCCTCTTCTGAAACCTTTTTCTTCTTTAGGTCTCAAAAACTGCATGTTCTCCTGGCTTTTATTTTATTTGGCCACTTCTGTCCTTTTTGCTGACATCTCTTTTCCCTTGGCCTGATTTCTAAAGTTTGGAGAACCAAGTCTCAATTCTTGGACACTATTATGAGCTGAATTGTGTTCTGCCAAATTCATATGTTGAAGCCCTAACTCCAAGTACCTCAGAATGTGATTGTATTTATACACAGGGCTGTTAAAGAGTTGATTATGTTAAAATGAGGCCTTAGAGCGGGCCTTAATCCAATCTGACCGGTGTCCTTATAAGAAAAGGAAATGTGGGTCCACCATGGGACACCAGGGTCACATGAACAGAGGAAACACCATGTGAAGACACAGGGAGAAAGTGGGTATCTGCAAGGCAAGGAGAATGGTCTCAGAAGAAACCACCTCTGTCAACACCTTGATCTTGGACTTCCACCCTCAAGAACTGTGAGAACATTAATTTCTATTGTTTAAGCCCCCTAGTCTGTGGGATTTTGTTATAGCAGACCCAGCAGACTCATAGACCTTTTCTCTGTTTTATCTATACTCACTGTTATTCTGATTTCATTTAGTCCCTTGACTCTAAATACCATCTATTTGCTGACAAGACCTAAATTTGTATCTCTAGCTGGACCATATCTTACAGCCAACCACCTACTCCACATCTCTAGCTGGAAGTCTAATAGGCATATTTAACTTAATGCGGCAAAACAGCATTTTCTGACTCTAAGACCCATACCTCTAACCACTGTATTAAATTAGAGCTATTTCCTTGTACACTTCTATTAGTGTGGGCTATCACTGCATTATTAGTTTTTCTTCAGTCTTTTTGTTTTTGTTCTTATCGAAATACCAGTGACTCATACAGTACTTGAGATATTTTCCACTTGGAGTGCTGTCAGAACAAATATTCCTCATGATGTAGTTTGGCAATTGACTTTTTTAAAACCCAAATTCAGTTCTTTCACTTTATCCTTGCAATTTCATCTTCTTGGTTTTGACTTGTCCTTTTAGCATATCAAGATTTTGAAACTTAGTTGTGTCATCCCCTGTATTTACTTTCTCTACTATCTTTGTTTCATTTACAAACTTGATAAGTATGACTATTTTCGTCTAAGTTGTGTGAAAAAATGTTGAACGGTGCAAGATGAAGAAGAGACCTCTTTTGTATTTTCATAGAAAGGCCCCTCCAGGTTGTCAGCAATAACCTGGTATCAGCACCTATAATCTACACTCTGGTTATAGCCACCCTACCAGTGGTAGCTGTAGCTGACTAAAACACCATGCAGCCCTTATATCATGATCTTGTTCTCTAGGATGTCAAACAAACCTTTGTCAAATGCCCTGCTAGAACACAAATATCACAGAATGATGGGAGAATTGTAGCAATGTAAATGGAAGAGAGATGAGATGTTTCAAAGAAACATGAATTTTATAGCATTTGGGTATGAGGAGAGAAAACAGGCATTCAAGTCCAGTACGATGGGTACATCTTGATATCTCATGGATTGCAAATGTGGGTTTTAATTTTTGGTTGATTCAATAATTTTTAAAATTTGATAGTTTGCCCAATAACATGGATGACTCTCCACAGCATTTTGTTGAGTGAAAGAAACCTAACACAAAAGAGTACATGCTGTCCAATTTTATATATGCAAAATTCTAGAACATAAAAGTTAATCTGTGGTGGAAAAAAAAATCAGATCAGATCGGTGGTTACCCTGGATGGAGAGAGGTAGGATTTGACTGGAAAGGGGCACAAAGAAACATTCCTCAAAAAGTAGTGGAAATGTTTTTACATCTTGATAAGCATTTGGGTTATACATGTGCATACATTTGTCAAAATGCATCAAATGGTGTATTTAATATTTTTGAATTGTATTGTTTGTGAAATTTACCTCAGTAACAAAAACAAAATACTGTGAACAAACATACTTAACTCAAATGATACATATGGTGAATTATTTAGTGGGGAGAATCCTGATGTCTACAACTGACTTTGAAATGCATCTAAAAGATGGATTAAGGGATGGATATGTGATAAAGCAAGAACAGCAAAATGTTAACAGTAGAATCTAGGTGATGAGTATATGAGCGGTCAATATCAAAGTCTTTCAACTTTTCTGTATATGTTTGAAATGCTTTATGATAAAGTGGAAATGAAATGAAGGTAGACAATTTGGTAGGTTGTCTACATTTAAAAATTGGAAAAATTTCCATGAAAGTCTAGATATGTCTTCTCTTTAAAAGGCACAATCTGGCAAGAAGGGTTTCTCTGACAGCTGGAGCTGAATGGTGTACTACAGAACCCAAAATTTCTGTTGTTTCCTCAACAGGGACAGATTGCACTGTTTTTGTTGTTGTTGTTGTTGTTGTTCTTCATATATTTACACTACCTGTCTGGTATCTTGTAAGCAGTTGAGTTTTTGACCCCTGCAGTATAGTTAAGTTCTCAGGCTTTGGTTTTACATGGATCCAGAATTATCACTGACAGTTTCTCTGAACCTCAATGTCCTCTCCTGTAAAATAATTGGAATACCTATCTCATAAAACTGTTACAAAGATTAAATGAACCTAAAATAAAAGTTAGAAAGAAAAGCAAAGATTAAATGTATACTATCTGATACAAAGTAAGTTCTCAGTAAATGATAAGGTTCTTTCCTAAGGGTTTTAATCCAAGATGTCAAGATCAGAAGAACAGCACAAACCTTAACAGAAATACGGAAGTTGAGCCAGAATTGGGCAGAAGAGAGTAATCTGGGAACAAGATGCTTCCAGTTTTAGGCACGTCAACTTGCCTAGAGATAATGGCTGGATATTTGAGTTGCATCATGTACTAGACATCTGAAGACAGAACAGTGACAGTGACACCAGAAGTCAGGGCTGGAGATAGAGTTTAAAGAAGTCCTCTTTAGAGAGGTGATAGTTGGAACCATAAGAGTGGGTGAAAACTTTGAAACAGAATGTAAAGAGATGAGCAAATAGATGTTCAAGGAGTGAACCTCAAGGACCATCCACTCACAAATTGAAGTAGGAAGAGAAAAAAGGGGGAAAGAAACAGGAGTATGTCCTTAAAGCCAGGAGAAGAGAGTGTTTTAGAAGAGAGGGGTTTGAATAAGCAAAAGCTTGTGGAAGCATAATGTAGAAAAGTGTTCTCCATACACTTGTCAAACAGCAGAGAGACCACCATACACAGACAAGGGATCTATGACAGCCTCTCACTGACCTACTTGCTCCTTCTAGGTTGCGGGTTTAGGCAAGCCACAGTCTTTCATATGTAAACCAAGTGTCATATTCTTCAGGGAACAAAAGCATCATCTGGTCTCAGTCATAATTCTGGTAGTCTACTGAGGTTGAAGTAATATAAATTGGCATAAGAAAGAGAAATAAAATGTCTTCTTCATACCAGGTAATACCAGAACTTGGGGGAATTGGGAGGGGAAACAAGCTTTTAAACTTTTCACATTTCTTTTCTTTGTGACTTGGTAGGAAACCGATTTTAAAATTAACATTATGTTTGGCATTAATTTGCAAATCAGGAACACAAATGATATTTGGTTTGGGATGTGTGTGTGTGTGTGTGTGTGTGTGTGTGTGTGTGTCCATAATTGATTTACATTAGTTCTTTCAACATTCCACTGTAAATGAAAATGGTGTAATTCAAGGTAGCACTGGAAACATATAATTATTTTAAAGCCTTTGGTTATACTCATACACTAATGTGATTATCTAGCTGTGTTGGGAAAGAATAGGATCCTTAGCTTAGCATTACATTTTCTGTTTGACACTAGTTGTACATTAATATCAAAGAAATGTATAGAAAATGCATGCTTAATCTTAAAAAGAAAGTATAATACTAATTCCCCATGACCATTATTTCTCAAGATTCATCTTAAATGTATTATTAGAAAATTTATTTCCAGAAGCTCATGAAATTGCTCTTGGGATTTCCTTTGTTCATAAGTTTGGTAAGCTACTGGTTTATCCGCTTAGTAAATAAAGCCTCAGGAAGGGTTTTGCAATTTTCATCTATTTCTGTTGTTACCATTTTCCACTAGGCTGCCTAGCTCGCTTCTTTAAGCCTAACTTAAACGTTCCAAATGTTAGCAGGTTACATTTACAGCTTCCAAGTAATAAGATCTACAGAAGTTTCAGAATTCACATATGGAATCAAATGCTTAAGACTCATCTACAGACCAAGCTACTCAACTTTTCCAAATGCCAGGCACAAGGTTCTGTTTACCCACTGATGAATTTCAGTCAATTATCCAGGTATCTTCAGTCTTCCTTTTAAAAGGTGGGCAAACACACCATAAGACAAAGAAAATTGGTGCCTTAATAATGTATTTACACTTTATTTTTCATGGATGCTATTTTAGCTGTGAAAGTAACTGGTTTTATTTAAATAAATCTAAATTAACATTGCTCCAAAGAGTATGTGTTTGAAGAAACCAGAATTCTCTTTAAGCATGTTTCAAAATTATAGATTAGTAAATGATGGAGGATTACAGAAATTGATGAGACACCAAAAAACTTCACACAAACTAGACTTATATCACCAAAGTATTTTGACATCAACTGACATCCTTTTCATCTTGGATAGCAATAAAAATTGTTTAATTAGAATTGCATAGTTTGCTTCAAATTTAAATGCAGTGAAGATCTTGTTGTATAGTAACTGGTGAAAGATTTTTTACAACAAGGTAAACTGTAATCACCTTGTCTTAAAAAGGAGGCAATTTCAAGAGAGTCTTCTATCCTCAAATGAAAACATAAATTATTTTCTTTTGTATTTGAAGTCATTCTTATTTTAAATTTCATTTTTTATATGCTCTCTAACCTATTGTAGTTAGTTAAATCTTTCATGGAATTCTTTGTTTTCATGTACAGTCAACTCTTGATTATCTCAATTCAACAATACAATTGAACAAATATTTATTGAGCACTTGCTAATGGTGCAGCTAATCTAAAATAGCAGGCCATTTTAAGAAATAATTCACATTCGATTTTATGATACATTATGATTTTATTATAAAAATACCTTGATTTGTATAGTGCTTTATAATTTTCAGAGTACTTTCACATACATTATCTCATTTGATTTTATGCAGATTCACTTCCCTACTTAGGAGAGGCTGATTGGGCTTAGGCTGATTGATATTAATATTAATTTGCATTCACTAAGCACACACTGGCTGAACAGCAGGAGCAGGCGGCTGCTGGAGTGTGCTGGGGAGAAGAGGAAGCTTGTCTGCGATTACAGCTCTGAGGTGGACAATAGAGCTGATGCACTATAATAGGGCGGTAATGACCACACATACACACTGGCATATATGTCTTAATTTATTTTTCCATTGCTATTAACTACTGAAACAGGCATTTTGGAGGTTTAAAATGGATAGCTAATTATGATGGGCAAATAGGATAGCATAATAATTGTGTTTGGATGAGTCACTCACTCGAGATCTAGTAGTGGAAACCTTTGTGACTATCAGTATTGACTCCGGAAAAAGAATTTAAATGGAAATGAGCAAAGTAACCACAGATAAGACTTCAGCATCAGCTCAGAAAGTGGAGGCTGATGGCAACAAATCCATTAGCAGAGGAGCATTAGATACTGATTTTAGCCACATAGGGAGCAGCTGCCATTTTATTTCTGGAAGCACATTTAGACTTTAGATTCACAGGGAGGGCAATGAGGAGTATAGAGAATAGAACCATCAGTTTTGGAGTTTGGGTTTGAATCTCAGCCATTGTACTCGTCAACTCTGAACACCAGCTGTTCTGGTTGCAAAGGCAGTCCACACTTCATAAGGTTGTTATGGGGATTCTAAGAGAGGATTCATGAAAGATCTCAACACAGTACCTGGCACATAGTAAGCACTCAATATATGGTAGCCATTACTTGTAGTAGTTTTTAAAAATTACTATTACTGATCCCAGGATGTTGAGGCTGCAGTGAGCTATGATTGCACCACTGCACTCCAACAGCCTGGGCAACAGAGTGAGACCTTGTCTGTCTGAAAATAAAAATATTGTTAAATACTGATCACTTATCCTCCCTAGAAAAGCCACCCATCCACTCTTTGGGACCTAAAGCAGCTATTTAAAAACAGAGTGGCTGTGGCAGGCATCATCAGTTGCTCTGGGCAGCAGGTGTAAGGTATAGGGGCAGGTAACTACAGAAGAAGAAAGATCATATTCCTTTCCCTTATATACTGAGTGAACTTAGGACAGACAGGAATTTGAGCAGATGGGCCAGCAGAAGCATTTAGGCAGAGGCAGGAAGCCAACCTCACTGCTTTCCATGGAATGATGAGATATGCAGAAGGGGAGGAAAAGGCCCTCATCTTCTCTTTATTGAGTGTGAGTCACAAGGAAGCTTGCCATCATGACGAGTCTCCCCGAGTCTCACTTCTAGTTGCCAGAGGCTGATCTTGGGTTTTCAACTCCAGCAGCACCAGAACAGCAGGAGAGAGCCAGAGGTGGCGTCTGGGCATGGAGAGCAGAGCACACAAGCAAGGGTCAAAAGCAGCAAAGGAGTTGGCCTTGACTGCTCCAGGCCTCTGTCAGGAAAAGAACACAAACAGAGGAAGTGGAAAGAGAGATGCTCTCAGAAACAAGAAGTTTGTGAGAACTAAAGAAATGGTTTATGTAGCATTCATCCTGGATTAATGCAAATCGATTGAAAAAGAAAGGAAACATGACAAGTTAGTTCAAATTTTTGCAGACAGAGAAATTACTGTTAGTACGTTTGAGGCCACAGACCCTTTTGGAAATCCAATGAAAGCTATGTGTTCTCCCAGGAAAGAAGCAGATGTATACCTACCCACAAAAGGCTCCATGTAATTTCAAGGGATTTATAGACCTCTTTAAACTCAGATTAAGAGCCTCTTAAACTCAGATTAAGAACCTCTGCAATTCAGGATGTAGGTTAGACTACAATTGATATCACAAAGATGAGCTGGGGATTCCAAATCTTAAGAGATAGTAGAGTAGTTTTCCAGTATTTACCTCAGTAGTTGTTTTCCTGTTTTGTTGAAGTATAATTGACAAATATTGAGTGAAAGGAGCAGAACCTCGTTAAACCTACTTATCAGTACATGGGGCCCGTCAATCTCAAGCAACCATTTCATTACCAAACAACTCCCAGTTTCCAACAAAGGAGATACCATCACTCGTGCAATCCTCCTGGTTCCAAAGAGCTATTCTAATAAGGAAGAAGAAAGAAAGAAGGAAACTCCAGAAAAGTCTTCTCCCCTGTTGGGCAAGAGATGGTTTTAGAATTTCAGTCCATGATCAGTCATTTAACTCTTTACATCACTCTGCACTTTGCACTAACTAACAATAATTAGTATTGGACCCCAGAGCTACTGTTATTTTATGTACTACCTTTGCCTTCCATGGACATGCTACCAGCACAGACCATGTAGGAAAGATGGAAGAACGCTAGTTAAGTACTTCAATAGGCACAAATTGAGTCACCATAATAAATAATGGAATATTTCTTGTTTGGACACTTTCAAGTTCCACAACTCCAGAAACAGCAATTTAAATGACTTAATTTTCTTCTCCATTGACTTTAATGAAGATCTCCTTAGATTCAGCCATCCGGCAAACCTAAACTCTCAAATAGTGCTGTGACTATTTGACTTGGGCCAGAAATATCTGAGAAGTGGACTCTGATTATGCAACTGAAATATGAATTTGTATTAAATGCTCTCATGACAAAGCCCTGAAAGGTTAGGTGATCATTTTAAAAGTTAACACACTTCAACACAACTACAGTGGCATTTCAAATGTTGAAGCTGATGCACCTTAAACCTGCAGATGCCTATACTTCTTTTAATTTTATTGTATTTTCCTTCAAGGACACGTTTAGCATCCAACTATGATCCTGGAATGTTTGGATACTGGATCTTTTCCCTCTTTTTTTCTGCCCCTAGAGGCCAAGCAAAAACAAACTCAGTCTCTGAAGCCCAGGCTTCCTGTCTGAGTGCCAGCACGGAGATGGCTCTCAGGTCCCTCCCAGCCAAATGATCTCATTTTATGCTGGAGAACACCTACATGCAGAGATGGAAAACACTGACTTTGAGAAGTCTGGAAACTGGCCATGAAAGTGCAAGGCTAAAATAAGGGTAAGAGAAAGATGAAAGCAGGTGTCAGAAAGCACAGGGAACATAGAAGTGGAAGTTCTCAGCCCAGAATCAGAGCCTAATTTTAAGTTTAAGACTAGAATGTCAAACTTTTTGGATTTAAAACATTGACAGCCTAACAATCCAAAAGTGCCAGGCATGGGCTTGAGCTTTGCTATAAACACCTTCCTTTTTGCATTTTCTGTTGTTTTAAGTGATAGTCTTAAGATGACTAGCAAAAATGTGTTGTATATTAATTTAAATGTAATGACAATATTAGATTAACTATTGGTAAATATCCTCTTTTAGTAAGTTAAAAGTGAATTTTTATTCAACCACAAGTTTGTCTTGGGGCTAAACTAATATTGATCACACCCTGAAAATCTCCCTCATTTGCAGGCTTCTGCAGTCAATTCATTGGGCTGTCATTGAATCTAGATGAGACCAAACATTCGGCCACGAGCTTCAATTTTTTTTCTTATTTATTTTTAATTGACAAATAATAATCATGTATATTTATGTATTACAGTGTGATGTTTTGATCTATGTAGGCATTATAGAAATAGTTCACTTACATGTGAAGTCTAAAAAAAGTCGACCAGTTTCAAAATTAATTTCCCTGAATGGTGTCAACAAGAGTGACATAACTGTTAGCGTGGGCCAGCACTTCTCTAATCCGCAGTATCAAGATGGATATCAGAAGAGTCCACATGTCATGGCTGCATGGGAATTGTTGGGAACAGCCTGAGAAAAAGCGTAAGATCAAACACAGACTCCTGTACCTTCCCGGTCTCAAAATGTAACTCTCTTTTGTGCACTGACCTGATACCTTGACTCCTGGGAGTCTGTTAGCTTTTTGGTTAGGCAAGCTTTTTCTACTTTTCTCTCTATTTATCTCACCAGAAGCACTTGTGTGGACACAGATTGTTTAATTTTTTTTAAAAAAGGTAATACAATTGAACAGTGTTCATAATAGCTTATATTTACTTAGCCCTTTCTGTGAGTTAGACACTATTTTACATGCATTACCCACATCATCTCATTTGATCCTCACAATAATTCTAAAGTAAGTTGTGACCATCATTTACAGTTAAGAGGCTCCGAGGTTATCCCCTGTCCAAGGTTACCCATTTAGTAAGCAACAGATCCAGCATGTGAATCTGGATCTAGGTGACCCCAAAACTCATGTGGCAGGCTCTTCTGTCTCCTGATTCATGATTTTATATATAAACATTGATTTGATAGATTCATATCAGTTCTCAAGATAACAGAGCATTACAATACTAGGAGGTCACTGGCCTGAGCATATGGTGATCCCAAGGGCTTAGAATTTCCATGCTAATCCTTGTTTTATACCATCTCATTGGTCCTTCCTTACATATTTATGTCCCTCAGCCTGATATGTTCTAATTTCTTCTTGTCCACAGACTTATAGTCCTTGTCCACAAACCTATGCCCCTTGGACTGATATGCTCTAATTTAGGATCTGTAAAATCCAGTCTACCAGTCCTGATAATTGTCTTCCCTTGTGAGCTAGACAGTCAGCCTGTGGTGTGATGTGGGGAGAGGAAAGAGATAAGATGGGGCCCAGTCTTTGTCCTGGAGGAGTTCATGTTTGGTCTCATCTAGATTCAATGACAGCCCAATGAACTGACTGCAGAAGCCTGTTACCAACACTGTGTATAGCTGTACCAAGAAGGGGAGAGGGGAATCAGTCTGAAATCCATGCACTGTGGAGTCAGAGGCCCAGAGAGAGCTCACCCAATGGAAGGCACCAAATCCAACTCATCTACTCACAAGCTTTTTTTTTTTAAGGTATAAACTTTTGCTTTCTCCTTTTAGTCTCCACAGTTAGACAATTTAAGCAGATGAAAACCATCAAATAGGTCCTTTGCTAATTGTTATGTTTTAAGATATGGAGATAAGCTTCTAGAGAAAGTGTGTGTCTTGAAAACTTGGTCACAAGTTAATTGTTCCCCCAAAATGTCTGTAGCTAATCAGAGAAATTCAAGTACAGCCCTTGGCTGATTGATAGGCATGACCAAGCAATTACCCACACTCTATAAAGCGGCCTCCATGCAACCACCCACATATTTGCTGATACCTGGGAGAAGCACAATATAGTTCAAGCTCTGGTGGAAGTGAGAGAAAGCTCTGAAAAGGCTGTTTTTTCCACCCCTGAAATAATATATTGCCCATGACCATCATTTCTCAATCTCCCTAAAGAACCAGCCTTCAAAGATTTAAATAACTACAAGGGGATTTAGAAAGTCAGACCAGAAAGAGCCACAGGCAAAGATTAGTGTCAGGAAGGCTGACAGGTAAATTGTCATTGTGGTGTGCTAGGTGGGGAGAAATGTGTGCAGCCCGTCACTAATTTCCCCTAACAATGGGCTGGCCCAACCCACATGATCCAACTCCATGGATTAGAAAGAAAGCAAAAATAATAATAATGAGTATAAATCAAGCTAACTACATCACCAAACATTATTATTTAACACTTAATGAGCACCCATGGTATGCTGGAAACTGGTTTACCTCAACAATAGCAGCTTATTTTTATTCATAACACTTCATGGAAACCAAGTAGCACAATATAGGAGTTCAAGTTCACTTCAGACTTCCAGTTCCTCAGTGGTGGGGAATAATGTTATTGGGGCTAGGCCAGATCTGTAAAGTCAATGAGAAATCATTTCTTTTGGCTGTTCTTTGTTTTGTTGGGACTGAAAAATAAAAGAGATAAAGAAAAAAGGAAGAGAAAAGAAGAAAGCCCACCACAGAGGGAAGCAGAGCAGGGGAAAAGAAGACCAAATTCAGAAACGGGGCAAAATACCCCCGTTTAAAAACAAAAAGGTAAATGCCTCAGTCCTGTGTGGAGAGATGTCCATTCAGCAGTCAGGCAGCAGCATCTGGACGTGTTGTGTCAGAACAAGTATAAAACCTTTGCCCTGAATGGAGCAGTTCGGTCATTTCTTCCCTGGGGAAGTACGCTGCTCTCTCATTCCCACTCTTCCAAAACCCACACAGGGTCTGGCCTGCAATGGGAGCTCAGGGCATTGCTGTTTACATATCTACTTGTTAGACTACAAACAGACCCAAAATGTGTGCAGAATCGAAAAATAGGCAATAGGATTGGGTTTGGGATTTGATTTTAATAAGTGTAAGAAGGAGCAGCAAGAAACCGCTACTGAGTGGCGAGCCAACCTCAGAAAATGTAGAAAATATGAAAGTCACCTGTAATCCCATCCAGAAATACCACCTTTTATTTTATGTGTATTATTTATTTTAGGATAGCCTTATTTCCCCTTGATTTTGGTGGTCCATTGGACTGGGTCTGTCTTTCCCCACTTTTCCCTTTCTGGTGCAGCAGCATATTAAGACTCCACAGCAAAGCAGAGGGTAGGATGGTGGTTGCCAGAGGCCAGGGAGTGGGGAAAATGGGGGCACGTTGGTCAAAGGGTACAAACTTTCAGTTATGCAGGATGAACTATTCCTCGAGATCTAATGTACAGCAAGATGATAATAGTTAACAACACCATTATAGTTTGCTAAGAGCATAGTTCCTAAATCTCACCACACATACACATACACAAACACATACACATACACATACCTACAATGGTAACTATGCAGAAGTGGATATGTTCATTAGCTTGATCTTGGCGATCATTTCACAGTACGTGTATATATATGCCAAAACATCAATCAGGTTGTACTCCTTAAATAGAAACAATTTGCATATGTAAATGATATTCCAAAAAGCTGTTTTAACAAAAAGACTCCACAGCATTCAAGTAGCACCATTTATCTAGCATCTCATAAAGCTTCTAGAATCTTTAAAGTGGGAAATAACTTAAAAGGTCAGTTGTCCAACACTCTAATATTACAAATGAGGTGTCTGAGGCCCAGAGAAGGGAAGTGACGTCTCAAGGCTGCACAACTACTAAGTAACAAAGCCAGAATTTGAGTCCAAGTTCAAAGTCAGACACTTAGCCATGACCCTATGTATATGGAATAGGCCTCCTTCTCTTCTCAGAGGAAACAAGACCTGTTTATGAAAAGACAATCTTCAATAATATACAGTAGCACATAAGTTGAATTGGGAGAGAGAAGGGTTAATCAGGGAGAGCCTAAGCCTAGAAGATTGGGGATGGTTTTGCTTGTTCATTTAATAGGCAAATATTTTCTGAGCCAAGTTCTGCAGGTCTGAAGCCACTGGACAGAGGAAGGAAAACAGGCATTTCAGACAGGCAGGGAAGTTAGAGGAAATGCAGCAGTGAATATGAGTTTCGATTTCTCTGGTACAGAATGGAAGTGGCCTAGGCTGAGAGCATAAATTGTTAAGCAAAAACATTTGTACACTCACTCTGCCACTGAACTCATTTTTATTGAGCAGCTATTATGTAATGAGGCACTGTCATGGGCAGTGCTGAACAAAATGACACATGGTTTCGGTCCTCATGGAGCTTACAGTCCTCTGGGGAAGACAGACTTCAGTCAAGCGTCATATGAATGTAATAATGCACTGAGATCAGTGCTCTGAGAGGAAACAACACATGACTTTATGAGATCTGGTTAAGGCCAGGGAATCAGGGAAGGAAGCCTTCCATCAGGGAGTAATGCTTAAGCTGAGATCTGAGAATGAATAGGCCTTAACCAGGCAAAGGTGGAGGGGAAGAATATTGCTGAGAGAGGGCCCCATGGCCGGAAAGAGCCTGGTGCATTTGAAGAATTGAAAAGAGACCAACAACGTTGTGATGCAGAGTAACAGGGAGAGAGATGCAAAATGAAGATGGAGAAGTAGTCAGGGGCCACATCAGAAGAGCAGGGCATACACAAACATTGCCTATTCATCCCCAAATTTGCAGTCAAAAGTTTTTTGTTTTGTTTTTTAGAGACAAATACAAAGAAATAGAAGATGAGTTAAATACGTTCTTTGGGCAAAACAAATGAGCCCTGAACAGAAGACAGCTCATAGACAGCTCATAACTATAACTATGAGCCCTGAACATAAGAATGCTCCTTGGTTTCTCATTGTCTCATAACAGGTTCATAGATCACTTGGAAAACCAGGCTGAGGGAAACTTAATTGAATATATTTCCTGCTGTCCTTGAAGCCATTGAGCAGCCCTGTTGTTGAAGGCCACAGTAGACTGAACCTGATTTTTAAGCCTTGATTCCAGTTTATTCTTCCGGTTTGCCTGCTGCTGAGGAGTCTCTCTTCCTGTAGAATCTTCAGTAGGGAAGTGAAGCACGTCTCTATTGGAATTACCTTCTCTTCTAGCTCGGATTTCCTTGCTAGTACAGGTATCTTACCTCCTATTTTAAGGGCAAAGAGGAACTGTAGAGGACCTGCAGCAAAGGGAATGGGGGTTGGGGGAACATGATCTGATTCACGTTTTGGAAGGAGCACTCTGGAGCCTGTGGGCCGATAATAATATAAGCTAACAGCTATTGAGCTCTACAGGCACAGTGCAAAGCACTGGTCATACATAATCTTTAAACCCCACAACAACCTTAGGAGGTAAGCTGCAGTTATTCTTTCCATTTTGCTAAGGGGGCAGTTCAGATGTGGAGTGATGAAACCACACAGCTTATTAAATAGCAGAGCTGAGACTCGAATGCAGATCTCTTTGCTTTCAAAGCTTGTGCTCATAACAGTCATGTTCTCTGCCTACCTTTTTGTTTTTATTCATGGCAAAAAGTATATGTAACATAATAATATCATTTTAACCATTCAGAAGTCTACAATTTAAATGAACACATTAAGTGAATAAATTCAATGCATTCACTGTGTTGTGTAGCCATTACCACTATCTCTTCTCAAAAGGTTTTCATCATCCCCAACAAAAGCTCTGTGCCCATTAAACAATGGCTCCTCATTTCCTCTTCCCTTCAGCCTCTGGTAGCCTCTATTTCACTTTCTCATATGGGTACCTCATATAACTGGAATTACAAGATTTGTCCTTTGGCATCTGGCTTATTTCCTTTTGCATATTGTTTCTAAGGTTCACTTATGTTGCAGTATATATCAAAATGCCATTCCTTTTATGACTGAGTAATATTTCATTGTATGGATATACATATCTCATTTTGTTTACTCATTTATCTGCTGATGGACACTAGAGTTGCTTCTACCTTTTGGCTGTTGTGAATAATGCTGCAATGAATATTGGGGTACAAATATTTATTTTATTCCTTGCTTTTGGATATATAGTTGTCCCTCAGATGTTCAAGTTCTGTAGTCAGCCCCATGAAACCCACAGATAGGAAAATTCAGCCTTCCATATCTGAGGGTTCTGCATCCTGTGAAGACCATAATTGTGATCCATGGTTAGTTGACTTTGCAGATGTGGAGCCAACAGGTACAGAGGGCCCACTGTATACATAGGAGTGGAAATGTTGGGTCACATAGTAGTTCCAGGTTTAACCTTTTGAGAAACATCAAAACTTTTTACACAATGGCTGCATCATTTTACATTTCCACCAGCAATGCACAAGAGTTCCAATTTCTTCACATCTTCACTAACACTTGTTATTTTCTGTGTTTTTGCTTATAGTCATCCTATTGGGTGTGTAGTGATATCTCATTGTGGTTTTGATTTGCATTTCCCTAAAGACTAATGATGAGCATCTTTTCATGTGCTTACTGGTCATTTGTACATCTTCCTTGGAGACAGCCGATTCAAGTCCTTTGCTCATTTTTGAATTGGTCTGCTTACCCTTGATGCATAGTCTTTAAGGAAAAAGCCCGAGGAGCTTGGAGACAATTCTTATCAAAGGATAACCACAGATAAGAATGCCTGGTATGCATCTGACAAAGGGCTAATATCCAGAACCTACAAAGAACTCAAACAAATTTACAAGAAAAAAACAAACAACCCCATCAAAAAGTGGGCAAAGGATATGAATAGACATTTCTCAAAAGAAGACATTCATACAGCCAACAAACACATGAAAAAATGCTCATCATCACTGGCCATCAGAGAAATGCAAATCAAAACCACAATGAGATACCATCTCACACCAGTTAGAATGGCGATCATTAAAAAGTCAGGAAACAACAGGTGCTGGAGAGGATGTGGAGAAATAGGAACACTTTTACACTGTTGGTGGGATTGTAAACTAGTTCAACCATTATGGAAAACAGTATGGCGATTCCTCAAGGATCTAGAACTAGATGTACCATATGACCCAGCCATCCCATTACTGGGTATATACCCAAAGGATTATAAATTATGCTGCTCTAAAGACACATGCACACGTATGTTTATTGCAGCACTATTCACAATAGCAAAGACTTGGAATCAACCCAAATGTCCATCAGTGACAGATTGGATTAAGAAAATGTGGCACATATACACCATGGAATACTATGCAGCCATCAAAAAGGATGAGTTTGTGTCCTTTGTAGGGACATGGATGCAGCTGGAATCCATCATTCTTAGCAAACTATCACAAGAACAGAAAACCAAACACCGCATGTTCTCACTCATAGGTGGGAACTGAACAATGAGATCACTTGGACTTGGGAAGGGGAACATCACACACCGGGGCCTATCATGGGGAGGGGGGAGGGGGGAGGGATTGCATTGGGAGTTATACCTGATGTAAATGACGAGTTGATGGGTGCAGCACACCAACAAGGCACAAGTATACATATGTAACAAACCTGCACGTTATGCACATGTACCCTACAACTTACAGTATAATAATAATAAATAAATTTAAAAAAAAAAAAAAAAAAAAAAAAAAGAAAAAAAAAAAAAAAAAAAAAGAATGCCTGGTATGGACTGGGCTGACTTGTATGTCCAGAGGACATTTTTCTTCCTGACGTGATGTCCACAGTGAAGCACGTCTGCCCCCAGTGGCCTGTAATCTTATAGAGAAACTAGAAGGTCTTCTGCTCTTTGAGAGGAGAGAATCTTTATGACCTGTATTTTATGTCAGTTAGATTTTCTCTGACATGGCTGACAAATGTGTCTTGGAGAGCTGTTCTCGGCTTGGGTAGGTGCCCTTCCCAGCTTCCCATAGTCACCTATCTTACCTCTGTCCTAGCACCATGCTGCAATTGCCTGTTGATGCCTCTGGCTCCCAGCTTGACAGAAAAGCTCTTTGAGGTGAGGGACCATGTCTGTTATGCTCACTGTGTTATTCTCACTCCCAATAGTGCCTGTCCCATAGTAAAATATTCAGTGAATATTTGTCCAGTAAATCTATGTGTGTACATGCATGTGCAAATACACAAGTGCATGCACATGTAGAGGGTGGCAGTTGGTAAGAAGAGTCTAAAGGAAGGGCTCTGGGGAACCATGAATTGCTGGTATTTACATGTCACCTTAGGCTGCAGTCCCCTCCTAAGATGCTATGTGGAATAATGATGACAGTAGCTATCATCTGCTGAGCACCCACTATGTGCCAGGTACTTTGCATTTGCATCATTTCCTTTAATTCTCATAAAACCCTTTGAAATAGGCATCCCAATTTTATACGTAAAGAAATAACTAGTCTCAGAGAGATTAGTAACATGTTCACAGTCAATTAGCTAATAAATTGCAAGGATAGGATTTTGACCAAAATCTGAGCTCGTAGCCACTATGCTGAAAAATGTTATGCTTACTTTAAGTTGGGTACATGTTGTCTTTTCATAGTCTCTCTGATACCTGTTCTAAATGTCCCTGTGCTCCAGGCATATCCAACAGAAGAGAGAAAATTGTAGTGCCCAGAAGGTTGGAGGCAGGAGCCAAGGAAGGACACAGGGACTCCTGCCTCTCTGCTGAAGGGCCATACCTCAGTATCACTGAGTATCACCTCAGCATCATATTGAAGTCCTGTTAGGACTTCAACACACACATGCTTTGGTCTTTTTCTCAGCATTTCTTTTAAATGCTTTAAAACCATGGCTCTCACACATTTTTATCTAAGGACCCCTTTACACTCTTAAAAAATTGGGAGAACTTCCAAAGAGTTTTTGTTCTTGTGAGTCATATCTATTTCTATGTACCATATTATAAATTAAGACAGAGCTGTAAAAATATTTATTAATTAATTATTTAACAAATATGGTACATGACAATACATATGACCCCCAAAATATTTTGATGGAAAATAACTTTATTTTCCCAAACAAAAGAATATTCAGTGAGCAGAGTGGCATTGTGTAACATTTTTACAAATGTCTTTAATGTCTGCCTTAATAAAGGACAGCTGGATTCTCAGATAGGCTTCTGCATTCAATCTGCAGCTATGTTGTTAGGGATGTGTTCTATGAAGAAAACCAGTCACAGACACACATGGAGTCAGAAAAAGAAAGCATCTCAGAAACACCCAACGTTCCTCCAATCCCACTTTGAGAACCCATACTTGGAGAACCACTGTTCTAAAGTTTTCCTGCCAGCTGCAAACATTACATTAAGGGCACATTTGTGCCAAAGAAAAACAAAAATGTGCTGGGCTTTTTCAGAAGGAAAAACATTTCAGAGCTGTCAGGCCACCACAAAAAATAGATTTGGCCTAAAAGAATAGCCATCTATGAAATGAATCAGTTCAGGAAGCTAAGGGCTTAAAATGGACTAATTTAAGGATTGACAGATAGGCACATAATGCTGTTTAGGAGTTGGCAGCACACCAACTTCTCCCAGTGCCCAGCTGGAAAGGGCCCTCTTAAGCAGTCTTATTTTTATCTCAGGTGTTGAGAATGGCAGGGCCAATTAAACACCCACTCTAGTGTTCCAGGCTAATGCATTATGTTTCCATTCAAGCATTATTATTATTAAAGATAATTGTATGTGGAGGAGCAGAGCCCAAAAATGCCCATTAAGCCTCTCACACCTTTTGAAGAGAGAAGAGGCGAATATATTTTGACAAGGAGAGAACCTTGCTGAGTTCTGGGCTTTTGAAATTTGAGGAGGGTTTGTGTTCATTTATGAGTTGGCAAATAATAATTTCTGACTCCAAGGAGTAGGAGGAAGTTTTCTCAACATCGGTTACAAAGCAATGTTAAATCTGACCACCAAGAAAACCCAACACCTGGTTTAAGATTCTGCCATTTTGAAAAGTCAAGAGCAGGTGAGGAAATACTGTACTTCATGAAGGCCTAGATTTTGGGGGAATTTAGGGCCTCGTTCCCAAACTGGGGAAACCCAAATCATCCATTTCTGAGATAATTGTCAACTAATGACTGGAGATATGTTTTAAAAGAATAGCATAAGGCCCCCCAAAAGCAAAAGCCCAAGTGGAAAGCATCTTTGGGATAGGAACAAGCTCTGTCTTACCAGCTATGTGAGAGGGAGAGAGGGGATCCTTATACCGGCACTAGCTGCCTTTTGCGCTTGGCAGTGCCTGTTTTCTTCTTTGGCAACATCCAGTCTCCGCTGATGTCATCTCCAGGAATACCTGCTGACTTGCTGAGATCCAAAGAAGAAAAACAATGTGAAGTAAATTGCATGTCCTTCTACTCTCCTCCGGTTGCAAGGGCATTGTGCTGACAATGGAGGGAAATTATTAAGGGGGGATGTCAGCTATACAAATGTGCATCGCATCTCTCCACCTTCTTCCCCTTCTTCTTGTCTCCCATCCTACCACACACACACACACACACACACACGCAAGCACGCAGATGCTTCCACACCAGGTGCTGTGAGATGCTATTTTGGAAGGTGGCAAAATTAGATAGTTGGGTAAACAAGAGCTCAGCTAGGACATTTTTGTGGCGAGACAAAATTTCATGTTTCATCTAAGTATCTGTAATTGAGAAGCTTATTGTCATTGCTGTTCAGGCTTTTTGGCTAGAAATGGTGGAAGGAAATTCAGAAGAGTCTACTTGACTGATTAGAGCGATCTGGAAACTCTAACGTATGTGTCTGCAATGGAGTAGTTCTCAGAGTGAGGACTATGGCATTTCTGGAACTATTGATATGTTCTGTGATATTTGTACTGCCCTGATTGGGCTGCAAAAGTGCTCCTGGATATATTCTCTCTGTCTCTCTCTGCCTATGTATTCTCTGTCTCTGTCTCCTTTATTTTCCCCACCTGGGTTTCACTTCCTGCATCACTCCCACACACCCACACTTTAGCACCAGAGAGTTCTGCAGAGGGGAATATTCACCCCACTCGTCTATCTACTTCTGTCTTTGGGTCCCCTGCATCTTAGCTACCACTTATCCTGGGAAATCTCTCACCCTTATTAGTTCCTCGGGGGTTTGGAGTCCTGTTCTGTCAGCTGCTCTGACTCAGTTTCTCTTTACCTTTCCCCATCAGACCCAGTCACTCTCTGGCAGTCACATTGCTGCTAACCCAGGCCCACTGAGACGGCCTGGGCCTCTGAGAACTTCTCCATCGGCCTGGCAGATTTTCCAAGATGCTCTAAGCCTGCAGTGACTTCAGCTCTTTATTCCAGAGGTGTGAACAAGGCTCAGACTTCAAAATAGCTTCCGCAAGCAGCAAGGGTGTTCACAGAAGAAAATAATAGGTTGTTAAAGAGAGAAAGCAGGTTTTCTGGAGGCTGCATGGTGTAATAACCTTGGAATCTTCTAGACTTCCTAGTCCCTGCTCAGACACTTACTAGCAGTGTGATCTTGGCCATATTATTTAACCTATCTCAGGCTTCAGTTTCCTCAGTGTAAAATGGGTGAAATAGCAGCTCCTACCTCCCACAATTGATGACAGGATTAAATGAAATAATGTGCACTGAGTGCCAGGCACAGAACAAGTGCCGGAAAATATGCTGGTTTTCTTCTCCTTGTGGCTCAATGTCCCCAAGTGCTCTCCTATTTTCCACATTCTTTTTTTATGTGGAACCAGCATCCCTCATTTTAAAAATTCATTAACCATGTAACATGAGTTGATCTGCATATAATGAAAACATGCTCAAAAAATTGCCTCGTTTTCTCATTCAACTTAAATAAAAGAAAACCCAAAACAATAAATAAAAAAAATCTGATGGGGCATGTATCACCCAACTTCAAGTACACCAACACATGTGTAAATTTTCATATACATCCTGTACTGGTAGACACCCCTTGGCTCCAGGAGATTCTTCTGTGGTATAATTCTGTTATACATATAGAGAGAAAGTGAGGCTCAGAGACCTCTGTATATAACTTACTTTGAGTGTAGACCAAAAGTACAGCAGATGGTGGGATTCCAGCCCTCAGAAATGGATGTTCCAGCTAGCAGAACATACTGTCCCCAGGGCACTATGAAGGTATGATCTGTGTTGGGGAGGGGGTTGAAGGGGAAGGAAGCAGATTGGTGAAGTCAAAGGTCCTTCAGCAAATGAAAAGGCAGAGACAAGACCAGAGCTCTCAAGATTTAAGCCCTTGCTATTAGATCTCAACAATTCCTCAGACACTTTTTATAGTCTCTGCATTGTCTTAGGAGCTACCAGAGGTGATGACACAGTCAATAACCAAATCCCTGTGGCCATTCTTCATTTATCTGCTGATTACACTTCTAATCTTGTCTCCATCCCCTCAGCTGCAGTAGCTACCTTATTTTCTTGCTCCTCTTTTGTTTCAGGCTTTCCCTTTCTCAAAGCCTCACAGAGTAACTGTAAAAAGTAACCCAGAGGCCGGGCGCGGTGACTCACGCCTGTAATCCCAGCACTTTGGAAGGCCGAGGTGGGCGGATCACAAGGTCAAGAGATCGAGACCATCCTGTGAATGGTGAAACCCCATCTCTACTAAAAATACAAAAAATTAGCCAGGCATGGCTAATCTTACAGGCGGGCGCCTGTAGTCCCAACTACTGAGGAGGCTGAGGCGCGAGAATGGCGTGAACCCGGGAGGCGGAGCTTCCCGGGTGAACCCGGGAGTGAGCGGAGGTTGCGCCACTGCACTCCAGCCTGGGCGACAGAGCGAGACTCCGTCTCAAAAAATAATAATAATAATAAAAAAAATAACCCAGAAAGCACCCACCTGACTAAGGGCCTGGAGTTAGATTCCCAGCTCCTGGTCTGTAAGGTGAGGAGTCAGCACTTGACATTATCTTTGTCACTGAGGCCTGGGGTGGGAGGAGAGAAAACTGAGTTCAGGTTGCTTTTGGGGCAAGAAATTAACAAGAAGCAATTTAATGAGCAGAACCAATGGGAATGATTTGGAAGTCACTTGTTCAGAGTCCTCAAGAAGAATTGGTTTCAGTCAGGTGTGTATAATCCCAGAAGTACCCAGAGGCAGCATTTTGAGCATTATAGTAAAGTAGAAGTGATTCTGAGAGAAAGTCAGGGCAACAGCCTTTTTAAAGTGCTAGAGGAAAAGTCAGGTGTCTGAGATGAATGGAAGGCTGAGGGCTGCATGTGAGAAACCCATGCACATCAGTCTTCTTTCTCCAAGAATTCACCAACTAATGACAATGTGGTATTAGCCTCAAATGTCTCATAATTAGGCACTAATTCCCAGTGAAGCTGATATTATAGAATAATAGCTCAAATCAGAGCTCAGGATGTCTCCATGTAAAGTAAAAGCTGTTTAATATATTAAGGGGGTCAGTCATCAGATAATGTCCACTTCCAGTGAATTTGATTCCTGCAGCATTAGCCACATCAGTGAAAGATTTTACTTTAGAAATAATTCAATGATTTCTGCAGTCATGGACACATTAATGACTGCATTACTGATCAAGCACAATTCTTTCATCTCAAAAACACAAATCTGAGTAAGGAATGCAATCAATGGATTCTATTATGTTTACTGTCTCAGAGTCCAAAAGATGATATTGATGCTAAACTACTCCCTAAATTTCTACACAGATTATTTTATTTAGCACACCTCTCCATAACTAGAAAAGTTTTTGGAATAGCAATAATCCATGTTAACGTAGGTTATAATCATCATTATCTATCATGAACATAATTCTTTGCCCATAAAACCATTTCATAATCTCATAATCTTTTTTAGCAGTATTTCTAGGAATCACTCTGCTATGGACTGAATGATTATGTCCCTGCAAAATTCCTATGTTGAAACCTTAATCCCAAATGTCACTCTATTGGAGATAAAATATTTATGAAGGAATTGAGGTTAAATTAGGGGTCATAAGGGTATGGGCCTAATTCAATAGGACTGTTGTCCTTATAAGGAGAGGAAGAAATACCAAGGAATGTGTGCACGCAAATGAAAGACCATATGAAGCTGGCCATCTGCAAGCCAAGAGGCAAGCCCTCACCAGAAACTGACCATGCTGGTGACCCAGATCCTGAACTTCCAGCCTCCAGAACTGTGAGAAAACAAATTTCTGTTGTTTAAGTCATCCAGTTTTTAGTAGTCTGCTCTCACATTGCTATAAAGAACTACTGGAGACCAGGTAGTTTATGAAGAAAGGAGGTTTAATTGACTGACAGTTCTGCATGGCTGGGAAGACCTCAGGAAACTTACAATCTTGGCAGAAAGCTATGGGGAAGCAAGGCACATCTTCCCATGACAGAGCAGGAGAGTCAGAGAGAGCGAGTGGGGAAGTGCCACTCACTTTCAAACAATCGATCTTATGAGAACTCACTCACTATCATGAAAACAGCAAGGGGGAAATCCACCCCCATGATCCAATTGCCTCCTACCAGGTCCTTCTCCCAACACTGGGGATTACAGTTCAACATGAGATTTGGATGAGGACACAGAGCCAAAGCATATCACAGTCTGTGCTATTTTGTTATGGCAGCCTGCACAGACTAATACAAGCTCCTAATAGGCATCAGTCATACGATGTAAGAAAAGTTAAGGAGGGTCTTAGTAAGTTTTGCAACGTCAAACCTTCTTAGCTAGGTACTCGAAGTTCTCTAAAATTTCACCTCAAATTTACTTTTCAACTTTTCTACCCAAACAATATTCTCCAAATATTTTTCACATGCATTCCTTCATGACAGTTCTTAATTCTACCAGAAACCTTGTTTATGCCCTAATCACTTCATGGCTAGGACTGTTGCCCAAATCTCTTTCTTACCTCCAGCGTTTTTGCATTCCAAAGCCACTAAACACTTACTGCTGAGGAGACTTTTTGAAATCACAATTTCATGTCTTTTGAGACTAAACTTTGCAAATCTACTTCTACATGTTCATTCCTTGTTGACCAGAGTTGGAGATCTTGAGCCTTTTTGATGTTGTTTCCCTATTCTGCTTGCCAAGGGCTCCTAACAACCTTGCACATTCTGTAGAAAACAAACATAGCAAGGCTCTGAAAGGTGGACCGAAGGTGGACCAACTATAAACTTCAGGAACCAAGGAATAACACAGTTGTGTGTGATCCCGGGTTTTTTACTTTTTATTTGTGCCTTAGGTATCTAGGACTGGGTGTTGGAGAAGCTGACAACCCTGAAATGCCAATAGGCACAAACAATTAAAGTCCCAAGAAAGCTTAATCTCTCTAGCCAAAGGATCAGGAAAAGGAGAGCCCAACAGGACAGAAACTTTTAGACAATAACAACTGCACTCCAGCCAAACATCACAGAAAAAAACTGTGGACCTCCACCTGAGCAAAGGTCAAATGGGAAGCCTAGACTTCCACCTTCACCAGGCACCCCAACCCAGACCCAGTGGGGAGCTGAGATACCACCACCCAGTGGTAATGAGACTACCCTCCATACTAATTCATGATGCAAACTCTCAGAAAAATTGACACGTGAAAGGTATGTAAAAGACCCAAATGAGATTTTTAGGAAAAAAAAAAAAAACAACCAACAACGTCTAAGATGAAAAATACGCTGGTGGCGTTAATGGCGTTAATGGAAGATTAAATATTGGAAAAGAAATAGAAATATTGGAAAACAAATAGAAGGCCACAATAGAAACTATCCAAAATGAAACACCAGAGGAAAACGTTAGTGAAAAAAGCATCATTAAGAGCTATGGGACAATTTCAAGCAAACTAATATATGTGTAGGGTCTCTAGTGGAGGGAAGGGACAGAAAAAAATTTGAAGAAAGAATGGCTGAAAATTTTCCAAATGTGATCAAAACTATGAACCCACAGCTCTCAGATGCTCAACAAACCCCAAGCAGAAAAAACGTAAATAGCAATACATCAAGGAATACCATAATCAAATTGCTCAACAAAAATAAGCATTCCAGAAGATTTCTCATCAGAACGAGTGCAAGTGAAAAGACAGTGGAGCAACAACTTTAAAGTATGAAAAGTAAGAAAAAAAAACTATTGATCTAAATTCTGTAACTAGTGAAAATATCTTTCAAAAATGAAAGCAAAATAAAGATTTCTTAAAACATACAAAAGCTGGAAAAAAAATAGCACCAGAAGATATGCACTAAAAAAATGTTAAAGATAGTCCTCTGGCAGTTCCTTGATACATTGGTTTCTCCATAGGGTGCTCACATGGAAGCTGGCCTCCCTCTTAGCAAACGAACTCTTTCAGAGGATAGAAAAGAAGGTTCTTGGTCTTGAAATCCTTCTCTAAGCCAATATCTAAGAAGGGTTTTTCCAATGTTACCTTCTAGATTTTTTATAGTTTCAGGTCTTAGATTTGAGTCCTTAATCCATCTTGAGTTGATTTTTTGTATAAGGTGAGCGATGAAGATCCAGTTTCACTCTCCTACATGTGGCTAGCCAATTATCCCAGCACCATTTGTTGAATAGGGTTTCCTTTCCCCACTTTACGTTTTTGTCTGCTTTGTCAAAGATCAGTTGGCTATAAGTATTTGGGTTTATTTCTGGGTTCTCTATTCTGTTCCATTGGTTTATGTGCCTATTTTTCACCAGTACCATGCTGTTTTGGTGACTACGATCTTATAGTATAGTTTGAAATCAGATGGTGTGATGCCTCCAGATTCATTCTTTCTGCTTAGTTTTGCTTTGCAAACTCTTTTTTGGTTCCATATGAATTTTAGAATTTTTTTTTCTAATTCTGTGCAGAATGATGGTAGTATTTTGATGGGGATTGCATTGAATTTGTAGATTGTTTTGGGCAGTATGTTCATTTCCACAATGTTGACTCTACCCATCCATGAGCATGGGATGTGTTTCCATTTGTTTTATGTCATCTATGATTTCTTTCAGCAGTGTCTTTTAGTTTTCCTTGTAGAGGTCTTTCGACTCGTTGGTTAGGTATATTCCAAAGTATTTTATTTTATTTTATTTTATTTTATTTTATTTTATTTTATTTTGCAGCTATTGTAAAAGGAGTTGAGTTCTTGTTTTGATTCTCTGTTTGGTCACTGTTGGTATATAGAAGAGCTACTGATTTATGTACATTCAACTTGTAGCTGGAAACTTTGCTGAATTCTTTTATCAGTTCTAGGAGCTTTCTGAAGGAGTCTTTAGGGTTTTCAAGGTAAACGATCATATCGTCAGCAAACAGTGACAGTTTGACTTTCTCTTTACTGATTTGGATGCCCTCTATTTCTTTCTCTTGTCTGATTGCTCTGGCTAGGACTTCCAGTACTATGTTGAAGAGGAGTGGTGACAGTGGGCATCCTTGTCTTGTTCTAGTTCTCAGAGGGAATGCTTTCAACTTTTCCCCATTCAGGATTATGTTGGCTGTAGGTTTGTCATAGATGGCTTTTATTACTTTGAGGTACGTCCCTTGTATGCCAATTTTGCTGAGCGTTTTCATCATAAAGGGGTGCTGGATTTTGTCGAATGCCTTTTCTGCATCTATTGAAATGATTGTGTGATTTATAGATAAATAGTTGGGACTTAATTAAACTAAAGAGCCAAAAGGAACAGTCCGCAGAGTAAACATACAACCCACAGAGTGGGAGAAAATCTTCACAATCTATACATCTGACAAAGGACTAATATCCAGAGCCTACAACGAACTCAAACAAATCAGTAAGAAAAATAAAACAAACAATCCCATCAAAAAGTGGGCTAAGGACATAAATAGACAATTCTCAAAAGAAGATACACAAATGGCTAACAAACATATGAAAACATGCTCAACATCACTAATGATCAGGGAAACGCAAATAAAACCCACAATGTGATACCACCTTACTCCTGCAAGAATGTCCATATTCAAAAAAATCAAAAAAACAGTAGATGTTGGCATGGATGCAGTGATCAGGGAACACTTCTACACTGCCGGTGGGAATGTAAACTAGTACAGCCACTATGGAAAACAGTGTGGAAATTCCTTAAAGAACTGAAAGTAGAACTACCATTTGATCCAGCAATCCCACTGCTAGATATCTATCCAGAGGAAAATAAGTCATTATAAGGAAAAGATATTTGCACACACATGTTTATAGCAACACAATTCACAATTGCAAAATTGTGGAAACAACCCAAATACTCATAAGACAACAAGTGGATAAAGGAACTGTGGTGTATATATATGAATGAATACCACTCAGCCATGAAAAGGAATGAATTAACAGCATTTGCGGCTAGCTGGATGAGATTGGAGAGTATTATTCTAAGTGAAGTAACTCAGGAAGGGAAAACCAAACAAGGTATGTTCTCACTGATATGTGAGAGCTAAGCTATGAGGACACAAAGGCATCAGAAGGATACAGTGGACTGTGGGGACTTGTGGGGAAATGTGGGAGGAGAGTGAGGGATAAAAGACTACAAATATGTTGCAATGTATACTGCTCAGGTGATGGGTGCACCAAAATCTCACAAATCACCAATAAAGAACTTACTCATGTAACCAAATACCACCTGTGCTCCAATAACTTGTGGAAAATATTATATATATTTTTAATGAAAACAAAGTATACAAGAGAAGGGAACACTTCCAAACTCATTCTAGGAGGTCGAGATTACCCTGATACTAAAACCAGTTAAAGACATTACAAGAAAAACAACAACAACAAAAGAAAACGACAGACCAATATCCTCGGCTGGGTGTGTTGGCTCATACATTTAATCCCAACACTTTGAGAAGCCATGGTGGCTGGCTCACTTGAGGCCAGGAGTTCCAGACCAGCCTGGGCAACACAGAGAGACCCCGTCTCTACAAAAAGCTTTAAAAGTTAAAAAAAAAAAAAAAATGAGCCAGGCATGACATACACCTCTGGTCCTAGCAACTTAGGAGGCTGTGATGGGAGGATCGCTTGAGCCTGGGAGGTTGAGACTGCAGTGAGCCACAGTTGCATCACTGCACTCCAGCCTGGGTAACACAGTGAGACCTTGTCTCTCTAAACAACAACAACAACAACAAAAATATCCTTCAGGAGTATAGATGGAAAAATTCCATACAAAATTTTAGAAATGAATCCCAACACTATGTAGAAAGGAAATATGTATGACTAAGTGGGTTTTATCCTAGAATGCAAGTTTCATTTATTATTTAAAACTCAATCAGTACAATTCACCACATTAGCAACCTAAAAAAGATGCAAGTCCTTTATCATACATGTGCTTGGTTAGTATTTACCCAGTCTGAGGCTTGCCTTTTTATTTTCATGTGTGTTTTTCGAAGGGCATAAGTGTTTAGTTTTGATGCAGTTAAATTTGTCAATTATTTTCTTTGATAGATCATGCTTTTGGTGTCATGCCTAAGAAAGCTTTGCTTAATCCAAGGTTGCAAAGTTTTTCTCCTATGTTTTCATTTGTAAGTTTTATACTTTTAGGTTTTACATTTAGGTCTATAATCCATTTTGAATTAATTTTTTATGTAATGCAAGGTATGGATTGAAGTTCTTTTTTGGTATATGGATATCCAATTGTTCCACACCATTTATTAAAAAGATGAGCCTTTCTAAATGAATTTAATTTGCACCTTTGTAAAAAATCAGTTGTCCATATTCATATGCATCTATTTCTGAACTCTCTCTTCTGTTGTTTTTCTGTCTTGATACCAATACCAAACTGAGCTGATTACTGAAAAATTGAAATACTCCAATTTTGTTATTTTTCAAAGGTCTTTGTGGCTATTCTATTTTTTTAACTTTTATATTAAATGAAGAATCTGATGTCAGTTTCAACAAAAGCCTGCTGGAGTTTTGACTGGGATGGTGTTAAATCTGTAGATCATGTTGGCAGAATTTACATCTCAACAGTACTGTCTTTCAACTGATAAGATAATTATCTCCATTTATTTAGATTTTCTTTAATTTATCCCAGTAATGTCTCATAGTTTTTAGTATGTAGGTCTTGCATTTCTTTTGTAAAATGTGTTGCTCTATTAGTTCTAATGGTTTTAGTGGAATCCTTAGGATTTTCTATATGCAAGATCGTGTCATTTGCAAATTGAGGTAGTTTTACTTCCTCCTTTCCAATCTGAGTGCCTTTTGTTTCTTTTTCTCACCTTATTTTAATGGCCAAAACCTCTAGTAAAATGTTGACTAGAAGTGTTGAGAGCAGATGTCCTTATCTTTTTCCTCAATCTTGGGGAAAACCTCTAGTCTTTCACCATTATGTATGATTTTAGATGTGGGTTTTTTGTAAATAACTTTTATCTGGTTGAGGAAGTTACCTTCCAGTCTTAGTTTGCTGACAGTTTTTGCCCAAATGAACAAAGTCAGTGAGTGAGAGAGCCACGACTCATGTCTACATTGGCCAATTCCAACAAAGTGTGCTTTTGAGACTGAGACAGTGTTTGCAAAGCACTGAGCACAGGGTCTGACCCAGACCCGGCTCTTAGCTTCCTTCCCTCCAAACCTCATGTGCTTGCTATTATACCCCACCATTAATGAAGGGAAGGGATATAAGCCATTATTATCCTCTCTTTTCATATATCTCAGTCTTAATCTCTCCAGCCACATCCTCAAGTTTGAATCCCACCTGTCATGTTTTATTTAACTGGTCCTATACCACCCACCCCAATGACAAATATGATCTTTGCTTCCTTAGTACCTGTCAACCCTTAGAAGTGAAACTCCAGTTAGGTTACACATATAAACACCGTCATTTATCAGAATATCCTCAGACTGTACCTTATTGATTAGAGTTTCCTATTGTACCTTGATATTAAATATCCTAACAAGAAAATATGCATTGATTCTACTCAAAACTATAGCCCCCATTTCAGTAAGAACCTTACCAGTACTAGAAATCCAATTCAAAATCACTTTTTGTTGGC
The DNA here is from genome assembly GCF_008728515.1 of Papio anubis. Taxonomy (NCBI): domain Eukaryota; kingdom Metazoa; phylum Chordata; class Mammalia; order Primates; family Cercopithecidae; genus Papio; species Papio anubis. The sequence continues at coordinate 17,494,808 of NC_044996.1, forward strand.
TAGATCTGGGAGAACTTTATGGTAGAATTGTCATTAGGTTGGATCTTTGGAAAAGCAGAATTCACCATGGAGACTGGGGAAAGGGAATGCTTTAGAGGCAATCTGAACAGAACAAGACAAATAAGCTGGAAAGCAGGAATGAATTTTGATCAGGAAGAGTAATCCCATTTGGCTACAATTATAGGTGAAGAGAAAGAGGAGGTAGTAGCAGAAAAGAAGGTGGCAGTGGTAATGATGGTAGTGGTGATGGTGCTGGAGGAATTAGGGGAAAGAGCAAATGTTGAAAAACTAGCCTGCAACCAGATTACAGGGAGGGCTTTTTTTTTTTTTTTCCTCCCTAGGTAATGGAAAAGCCATCAAGATTTATCAAACCTTTCTAATGGAAAACTAGAATCTAAAATACTTCTCTAAGTGGTAATCACATTATTATTAAGGATGATCATATCGCATTTGGTGTAGCCATAAGCAGATATCTTGTCTCTCACCTGGAGATGTGACATGTATCTTTCACTTGGAGGACTGCAGGACATTTTCTTAAAAAAAAAAAAAATCAAACTTACAGAGTGTTAAGAAGCCTAACGAATAATTATTACAAGGAACTGACGCTAAAAGGATTTTTCTTTTTTATCTTTTTAATACATAATTTCCCCCATAGATTGAGCTTTTTCACTTTGGATGGGAGAATAGACTCTTTGATGACAGAGGAGGCAGGGTTAAAATGTAGGGTCCTTAGGCAGGGTGAACTTTCCATCAGTGCCCCTCTTCCAGTGCTCCTTATCACTGTGTTACCTCTCAAGGTTGTGGCCCTGGTGCCTTCTTTTCCTTCCCAAAACCCTTCTCCCAACTTTACCACACTTTATTAACTGCAAATGGTCTTTGCACAGCCTTCCACAAGCTGGCAGTATATTTCTACTTCAGAAATATCTTTTTGTATTATGAATCAATCTCGGCAAGGAGCAAAGTGAGGACAGTCATTGTCTCTGGATGGTGAGATTACAGATGATATTTTCTGTTGTTCTTTTTGCTTATCTGTACTGTCTGGCTTGCTGTGGTGAATATGCATTACCAGTGAACAGAGCCATAATAAAAGTAGAGCTAAAAAAGATTCAATTTCATTATAATGTCAAGTAAATAAGGCTGAATAAAAAATTGTATAAGCTATTTCACTATTTCTTAGTGAAATAGATAAATTATTAGGATAAGAGACTGGGAGGAAATATACCAAAATGTTAATAATTGTCTCTGGGATCAGAACTCTTTGTTCAGGGCCCGGGCTAGGGGCAGAAAGTGAGGCATTCAGGGTACAAAGTTTAAGGAGGCCTTCATTCTCACAGTCATGCAAATGCAGGGTTAACATCTATTTTTTTTTTTTTTTTTGATACAGGGTCTCAGTCTGTTGCCAAGGCTAGAGTGCAGTGACATGAACATGGTTCACCACAGCCTCAGACTCTCAGGCTCAAGCAATCCTCCTGACTCAGCCTCCTGAGTAGTTGGGACTATAGGCATATACCACCACATGCAGCTAATTTTTTTTTTATTATACTTTAAGTTGTAGGGTACATGTGCACAACGTGCAGGTTTGTTATATATGTATACATGTGCCATGTTGGTGTGCTGCCCCATCAACTCATCATTTACATCAGGTATATCTCCTAATGCTATCCCTCCACCCCACCTCCCCACAATAGGACCTGGTGTGTGACGTTCCCCTTCCTGTGTCCAAGTGATCTCATTGTTCAATTCCCACCTATGAGTGAGAACATGCGGTATTTGGTTTTCTGTTCTTACGATAGTTTGCTGAGAATGATGGTTTCCAGCTGCATCCATGTCCCTATAAAGGACATGAACTCATCCTTTTTTATGGCTGCATAGTATTCCATGGTGTATATGTGCCACATTTTCTTAATCCAGTCTGTCACTGATGGACATTTGGGTTGATGCCAAGTCTTTGCTATTGTGAATAGTGCTGCAATAAACATACGTGTGCATGTGTCTTTATAGCAGCATGACTTATAATCCTTTGGGTATATACCCAGTAATGGGATGGCTGGGTCAAATGGTATTTCTAGTTCTAGATCCTTGAGGAATCGCCACATGGTTTTCCACAATGGTTGAACTAGTTTACAGTCCCACCAACAGTGTAAAAGTGTTCCTATTTCTCCACACCCTCTGCAGCACCTGTTGTTTCCTGATTTTTTAATGATTGCCATTCTAACAGATGTGAGATGGTATCTCATTGTGGTTTTGATTTGCATTTCTCTGATGGCAAGTGATGATGACCATTTTTTCATGTGTCTGTTGGCTGTATGAATGTCTTCTTCTGAGAAATGTCTGTTCATATCCTTTGCCCACTTTTTGATGGGGTTGTTTGTTTTTTACTTGTAAATTTGATTGAGTTCTTTATAGGTTTTGATTGAGTTTCTTAGTCCTGAGTTCTAGTTTGATTGCACTGTGGTCTGAGAGACAGTTTGCTATAATTTCTGTCCTTTTACATTTGCTGAGGAGTGCTTTACTTCCAACTATGTGGTCACTTTTGGAATAAGTGTGATGTGGTGCTGAGAAGAATGTATTTTCTGTTAATTTGGGGTGGAGAGTTCTGTAGATGTCTATTAGGTCCACTTGGTGCAGAGTTGAGTTCAATTCCTGGATATCCTTGTTAACTTTCTGTTTCGTTGATCTGTCTAATGTTGACAGTGAGGTGTTAAAGTCTCCCATTATTATTGTATGGGAGTCTAAGTCTCTTTGTAAGTCTCTAAGGACTTGCTTTATGAATCTGGGTGCTCCTGTATTGGGTGCATATATATTTAGGATAGTTAGCTCTTCCTGATGAATTGATCCCTTTACCACTATGTAATGGCCTTCTTTGTCTCTTTTGATCTTTGATGCTTTAAAGTCTTTTTTAACAGGGACTAGGATTGCAACCCCTGCTTTTTTTAGTTTTCCATTTGCTTGGTAGATCTTCCTCCATCCCTTTATTTTGAGCCTATGTGTGTCTCTGCATATGAGATGGGTCTCCTGAATACAGCAAACTGATGGGTCTTGACTCTTTATCCAATTTGCCAATCTGTGTCTTTTAATTGGCCCATTTAGTCCATTTACATTTAAGGTTATTATTGTTATGTGTGAACTTGATCCTGTCATTATATTAGCTGGTTATTTTGCTTGCTAGTTGATGCAGTTTCTTCCTAGCATTGATGGACTTTACATTTTGACATGTTTTTGCAATGGCTGGTACCTGTTGTTCCTTTCCATGTTGAGTACTTCCTTCAGGATCTCTTGTAGGGCAGGCCTGGTGGTGACAAAATCTCTAAGCATTTGCTTGTCTGTAAAGGATTTTATTTCTCCTTCACTTATGAAACTTAGCTTGGCTGGATATGAAATTCTGGGTTGAAAATTCTTTTCTTTAAGAATGTTGAATATTGGCCCCCACTCTCTTCTGGCTTGGAGAGTTTCTGCCGAGAGATCTGCTGTTAGTCTGATGGGCTCCCCTTTGTGGGTAACCCAACCTTTCTCTCTGGCTGCCCTTAACATTTTTTCTTCATTTCAACTTTGGTGAATTTGACAATTATGTGTCTTGGAGTTGCTCTTCTTGAGGAGTATCTTTGTGGCGTTCTCTGTATTTCCTGAATTTGAATGTTGGCCTGCCTTACTAGGTTGGGGAAGTTCTCCTGGATGATATCCTGCAGAGTGTTTTCCAACTTGGTTCCGTTTTCCCCGTCACTTTCAGGCACACCAATCAGACATAGATTTGGTCTTTCCACATAATCCCATATTTCTTGGAGGCTTTGCTCGTTTCTTTTTACTCTTTTTTCTCTACACTTCCTTTCTCGCTTCATTTCATTCATTTGATCTTCAATCGCTGATACTCTTTCTTCCAGTTGATCGAGTCAGTTACTGAAGCTTGTGCATTTGTCACGTAGTTCTCGTGTTATGGTTTTCACCTCTATCAGTTCTTTTAAGGTCTTCTCTGCATTGATTATTCTAGTTATCCATTCTTCCATTCTTTTTTCAAGGTTTTTAGTTTCTTTGCACTGGTTACATAGTTTCTCCTTTAGATCTGAGAAGTTTGATTGACTGAAGCCTTCTTCTCTCAACTCGTCAAAGTCATTCTCCGTCCAGCTTTGTTCCGTTGCTGGTAATGAGCTGTGTTCCTTTGGCGGGGGAGATGTTCTCTGATTTTTTGAATTTCCAGCTTTTCTGCACTGTTTTTTCCCCATCTTTGTGGTTTTATCTGCCTTTGTTCTTTGATGATGGTGACGTACTGATGGGGTTTTGGTGTGGGTGTTGTTTCTGTTTGTTAGTTTTCCTTCTAACAGTCAGGACCCTCAGCTGTAGGTCTGTTGAAGTTTGCTTGAGGTCCACTGCAGACCCTGTTTGCCTGGGTATCAGCTGCAGAGGCTGCAGAAGATAGAATATTGCTGAACAGCGAGTGTTGCTGTCTGATTCTTGCTCTGGAATTTTTGTCTCAGGGGTGTACCCCACCGTGTGAGGTGTGAGGTGTCAGTCTGCACCTAGTGGGGGATGTCTCCCAGTTAGGCTACTCAGGGGTCAGGGACCCACTTGAGCAGGCAGTCTGTCCATTCTCAGATCTCAACCTCCGTGCTGGGAGATCCACTGCTCTCTTCAAAGCTGTCAGACAGGGACATTTACCTCTCCCAAGGTTTCTGTTGGTTTTTGTTTAGCTATGCCCTGTCCCCAGAGGAGGAGTCTACAGAGGCAGACCGGCCTTCTTGACCTGTGGTTGGCTCCACCCAATTCGAGCTTCCTGGCAGCTTTGTTTACCTACTTAAGCCCAGCAATGGTGGGCGCTCCTCCCCCAGCCTTGCTGCCGCCTTGCAGTTAGATCTCAGACTGCTGTGCTAGCAATGAGGGAGGTTCCGTGGGTGTGCGACCCTCTGGGCCAGGTGTGGGATATAATCTCCTGATGTGCCGTTTGCTGAGACCCTTGGTAAAGCACAGTATTAGGGTTGGAGTTACCCAATTTTCCAGGTGTTGTGTGTCTCAATTTCCTTTGGTTAGGAAAAGGAATTCCCTTCGGCTAGGAAAAGGAATTCCCTTCCCCCTTGTGCTTCCCAGATGAGGCAATGCCTTGCCCTGCTTTGGCTCTCGCTGGTTGGGCTGCACCCGCAGACCAGCACCAACTGTCTGACATGCCCCAGTGAGATGAACCCTGTACCTCAGTTGAAAATGCAGAAATCATCCGTCTTCTGTGTCACTCATGCTGGGAGCTGGAGGCTGGAGCTGTTCCTATTTGGCCATCTTGGGGGTGCCCCTGCAGATAATTTTTAATTTTTTGTAAAGATGGGATCTTGCTATGTCACTCAGACTGGTCTCAAGAATCCTGGGCTCAAGAATCCTCCTGCCTTAGCCTCCCAAAGTGCTGGCATTACAGGTATGAGCCACTGCACTCGGCCTAGGGTTGGCACCTGAGAGTGAGGGATCCTTACATTTTGCACCATAGGCACTTTGCTTGCCTCATCCTAGTCTGTACCCTGCCTGGGTGACAGATGTGAAGAGGTTTGAACTCTTTAAACAAACCATTTTCAAATGACTATTTGATTGTGTAAGGGGAAAATGTAATCATTATATTATCCATTTACCCCAGTCTATCAGCAATCAACTAGCTTCATGATTTCTTTCTCCAGTCACGTTCCTAAGTGTGCTTGCTTTTCAACTATTCTTTTTGCCAATACTCTGAACTCATTTGGTCCTTGACAAAATTCTGACCATGGATCAAGCCATTCCTTTGTTTCCTCTGATCCTACATAATGACAACTTTTGGCCTCACTGGGATGTTGTCTCAGCACTGCCACACAATCCTTTGTGACCCTTGTCAGTTCCCTCTTTCCTTCCCTATGTAAGTTATTTCAAACCTTCTCCTTTCTCCTTAAACTACCTCCTCCTTACATTTTAGGAGCATCCTTTAGATGTGTCAGGAGCCAGACTACAGTTGGTTAATGAGCAAATAGGAGGTAAGAAAGGAAAAAAAAAATGCTTTCAAGGGTAGATAACTCCATTGAGACCTTGTCTGTGAAGAGGGGAAGAGGGATAGTGAAGGAGGCCATGTTCACTGCATGTGAACTCATAAAAACTGCTTTCACTATAATTTATATGCCATTGACGGCCCATCTCTCTCACCTATCCCGAATTCACTGTTATGCTCAAGACTGCTTACTGGATATATCTACATGTATATCCTACTGGCATTGCAAACTTCGCATGTCTGAAACCCCACTCATGGTTTTCCTTTAATCTTTCCATCAGTGCCCCTCTTCTAGTGCTCCTTATCTCAAGTGTTCTCAGTTGCACAAGCCTGAAAACGGGGCTCCATTCTTGATGGCCTCCTCTTCCTAACTACTCCCTCTCAATTCAATCAGTCCACCTCCTACTGTCTGTTCTCCTTCCTTGTGTACTTGGATTCCCCCACTTCTTATCACTGCATTACTTCATACTCTCATTTCTCCTTACATAATCACTATAATTGTTTCCTAATGGTTACTGGTCTGCTGCACCACCAATGCACCCCTCCCGCTTACCTGCCAGAGTGTTCTTTTGAAAATGTGACTCTGATAATGCCACTGTGTCCCATGGTCTTCAAGGTAAAGTTTAAAATCCTTTGCTCAACTTATAAAGTTTGTCATGATCTGGCTCTTGTCTATTTGCTGTATCTCTCCAGGTTAGTCTACCACTTCTTCCCTAATATCTCATATATACTCAAGCCATACCAACTATTTTCAGGTCCACCAACTCTCCATGCTCATTTAACAGTATTGCTGTCACTTTCTTTCTCCTTGGAAGATCTTTTCTCCACCTGCCCCACTACCTTGTCTTGCTTTTCCTGACTAGCTCTTACATGCCCTTCAAGGCTCAGCTTAAGCTCCACCGTTTCTTGAATGCTCTTCTTGACCTATCACAGCACCTTCCATGCTGTATTGTAATCTTTGATTTGCTTCCATACTGTACATAAGGAGTCAGGAAACTGACCTGCCTTCTGTTTTTGTAAATAAAGTTGTATTGGAATACAACCATGCCCATTCATTTATGTATTGTCTATGACTGTTTTTGAATTTTAACCACCGAGTTCAGTAGTTGTGATAGAGAACATATGGCCCACAAAGTCTAAAATATTTACTCTCTGGCCCTTTGCAGAGAACATTTGCCAATCCCTGCTCTAGATCCGACTTAATTGCTATGAATGCAGCATTGAGAGTTTTAAAAGCTCCTTAAGTGAATCTAATGTGCAAATTTGAGAACCACTGCTTTAGACTGTACATTTTGTGAGTTTTGGAACTGTGTTTTTGCCTTTCATCTCTCTATCTCTACATAACAAGGACCTCATGGTAGGTAGTTGACAAATGATTGTTGCATGAATCATGAATAACAGTAAAAGTGATAATAGGCAACATTTACTGAGTATTTACTATGCTCCAGGATTCACGCCAAGTGCTTTACATATATTATCTCACTTAATCCTCACAATAATCCTGTAAGGTACACGCTATTATTGTCCCCCATTTTACAGATGAGAAAATTGAGGTTCAAGGAGGTTGAGTGACTTATTTAAGGTCACACAACTAGAAAAGCACAGAGTGGTGGCTTGAAGTAAAGCTCTATTGATTTTAGAACCTGCATTCTTTGTTTTCCATTTATCGACTTTTCAACGGTAGAACCTGCATTCTTTTCTTTTATTATTATACTTTAAGTTCTAGGGTACATGTGTACAACATGCAAGTTTGTTACATATGTATACATGTGCCATGTTGGTGTGCTGCACCCATAAACTCGTCATTTACATTAGGTATATCTCATAATGCTATCCCTCCCCACTCCCCAGACTCCGCGACAGGCCCCACTGTGTGATGTTCCCCTTCCTGAGTCCATTGTTCAATTCCCACCTATGAGTGAGAACATGTGGTGTTTGGTTTTCTGTCCTTGCTATACTTTGCTGAGAATGATGGTTTCCAGCTTCATCTATGTCCCTACAAAGGACATGAACTCATCCTTTTTATGGCTGCATAATATTCCATGGTGTATATGAGCCATATTTTCTTAATCCAGTCTATCATTGATGGACATTTGGGTTGGTTCCAAGTCTTTGCTATTGTGAATAGTGCCACAATAAACATATGTGTGCATGTGTCTTTATAGCAGCATTATTTATAATCCTTTGGGCATATACCCAGTAACGGGATGACTGGATCAAATGGTATTTCTTGTTCTAGAGCCTTGAGGAATCACCACACTGTCTTCCACAATGGTTGAACTAGTTTACAGTCCCACACTGTAAAAGTGTTCCTATTCTCCACATCCTCTCCAGCACCTGTTGTTTCCTGACTTTTTAATGATTGCCAGTCTAACTGGTGTGAGATGGTATCTCATTGTGGTTTTGATTTGCATTTCTCTGATGGCCAGCGATGATGAGCATTTTTTCATGTGTCTGTTGGCTGCATAAATGTCTTCTTTTGAGAAGTGTCTAGAACCTGCATTCTTAATAAAACTAATCTACTGTGTCACTTGGAAGAGTCTCAAGGGATTCTTTAGAGAAGAAAGTATCTGGCCGGGTGTGGTGGCTCACGTCTGTAATTGCAGCACTTTGGAGGCCAAGGTGAGCAGATCATGAGGTCAGGAGATCAATACCATCCTGGCTAACACAGTGAAACCCCCATCTCTACTAGAAATACAGAAAATTAGCTTGGCGTGGTGGCGGGTGCCTGTAGTCCCAGCTACTCAGGAGGCTGAGGCAGGAGAATGGCATGAACCCCTGGGAGGAGGAGCTTGCAGTGAGCCGAGATTGCACCACTGCACTCCAGCCTGGGCGACAGAGTGAGACCCTGTTTAAAACAAACAAACAAACAAACAAAGAAATAAAAAAAGAAAAAATGTATCTGTATCTAGTCACTCTCAGGGAGTTGATTTGTTGAGAATGACAAAGTTGAGATTGTGGATAAAAGGGGCATTTTTTTTAAAAACAGGGATATGGTAAGATCGTAACAATAACACAACCAATAATAGTAGTAACTCCCATTTCTTGAGCACTTACCAGTGCCAGATTCTGGGCAATCATCTTAAATGCATGATCCCACTTAATCCTTACAATCTGGGAAAAAAGTCCATTTGCAGGGCTGGCAGGCTTAGGTAGGATAACCTAGTGAAGGATTTCAAGCACGGTGAGAAAGTGAGAAGAACCCTGTAAGCTTTAGGGTATCGGGAGGCAAAAGAGGGTGTAGTACTATGCTAAAGGGACATATTATCTACCTGGAAATATTCATTAGGATCAGCTTACCTATATAACACAAACAGCCACTTCTGTTACCAATTATTAAGTGTCGATTTTATCCCAGGCAATTAACATATGTTATCTCAAGTAATCTTATAATGCCTGTAAAATAAGTATTGTAATGTCTGGATTAAAAAACTGAGACTAAGAGATGGTCGAAAAGTTTTTCCAAGGTCATACAACTAGTGAGTGGCAGTACCTTGATTTATAGTTAGGTCTCTTTGACTCCAAAGCTCATGATCTTTATTCACATTGTGAATGAATAAATCAGTTACATGTAACAGGATGTTACAACAAAACTAGTTTTATCTCAGTTGCAGCTGAAACCCCAAGACTAAGGAGATTATTAAAAATTGGCTTTTGATTAGTAATATCTCCAACATTGAGGGTGTAAAAGAGGAATCCATGAAGCAGCCCAGAGGGAAAGAGTGAACTTGAAACACCTGCTAAATCCCCAAAGTTCTTATTCTTTTTCTTTTTTTCCTTTTTTTTGAGACAGAGTCTCACTCTGACCTCCAGGCTGGAGTGCAGTGGTGCCATCTTGGCTCACTGCAACTGCAACCTCTGCCTCCAGGGTTCAAGCCATTCTTGTGCCTCAGCCTCCTGAGTAGTTGGAACTACAGGAGTGTGCCACCACTCCAGGCTAGTTTTGTTTTTTCTATTTTTAGTAGAGACAGAGTTATGCCATGTTGGCCAGGCTGGTCTCAAACTCCTGACATCAAGTGATTACAGGCATGAGCCACCACACCTGGCCTAATTCACAGAGTTCTGATGCTGAATTACCACAGCCACACTAGTCAGGCAAGGTCTTGCCCCTTACCTATTTTCTTCATCCCTGCTTTGTCCACTGAGGAAGTCAGAAACCACAGTTAGCCAGGTAGGGAAGAGGAGTAGAAGTACAAGGTATGGAACTTGAGAATAAGGTCACCACCATCTCCCCTTTCCCACTGCAGTTCCTGGTTGGAGAAATGGAGAAGCCTTCATTTCAAATGAAGATAGGGATTTTGACTCATAAATGGACTAGACTCTTTACTGAAAATTACCCAAAGTGACAAGATAATGTTATATTATCTGAGCATAACCAGAAAAGTCACAGGTACTAGTCCTGGTTTTCATCCAGGGAAGGGATAAAGCATAGATCACACAAAATAGGTTTGAATGGCCAGTGGAGGAGTCCCACTTACTCAATGGGACAGAGACAGACACACACGTCTGGGTGGTAGAGTGCGAAGAACTCTAGAGGCAGAGGATGGGGATCACTGTCCAGATTTCAACACCTGGTAGCTGTGTGACTTTGGATAGGCCGCTTAATCTTTCAGAGCTTCAATTTTCTTATCTGAATCTGGAAGCCTTTACATGTCTCACAAATGTATTAGGACATGGTGAGATAACAAATGTGAAAGAGTTTTGATGTACATGTGTAAGAGATTGTTAACATGTAAAAATGTGCAAAATTTGCAGAAGAATAAAATCTCAAATTGAGGGAAAAACTATTAAAGCTTATTTTAGGAGGGCCATATATATTTGTGTGTGTGTATATGTATTCACATATATATATACACACTTCTATATATAACTAAATAGATATATATAGAGAGAGATAGAACTTTCTCTTCTCTCTATATATAGATCTATCTATTTATCTATAAAGCTTTCTCTCTCTATATATATATATGTATAGTTAAGGAATGAAGTACAAATAAATCAGTAATACAATTCCAAGAAAGTTCATAAGAAAACTCCAGTTGGTTTATTGTTGTTAGTTTTCAAAATCCAATTTCTTTTTATAGTTACGTATAACCAGACATGTTGTTTCCATGGCTTTGTGATTCCTCATGCTGTTTGATATGGTTCTAAAAGCAATGCTAGCATCTCTCTCACCATTATACAACACAAAAAGATATGAACATTGAGTTGGGGTGTGTGTGTGTGTGTGAGAGAGAGAGAGAGAGAGTTTGGAGCTGGACTTTATCAATAATTGAGTTTTTGACAACACTCCTGAAGCCTCTACCATTTGTTTTATGTGGCCTGGTGCTACAGTATTACTTCAGAAGACCATTTTCCAGGCTGTCAAAAAGAAATTTTTTCACCTTTGGCCTTCAGAAATAACAAATGGTCCATTTCTTCCAGAGCTTGTTTCTTTCTTGAGGGACATTTTCCTCCATTACTGCCAAAAATCCTTTCTCACACCCAAATTCTGTTTCAGACCTAAATTGTGGAAATATTAAGACTGTGAGTTCTCATTACTAAAAGCAAAGATGGGTGCAGCAAAATCATGAAACTCATGGTAAATGTTAAGTGGGGATTTGAGCTAATATTCACCTGCCAATTACTATATATCTGCTTCAAAAACAATTATCCATATACACAGCAGTGGAATCTTATTTTAAGAAGTCTGAAGAGATATCAGAGCATTCAAATTATGATGTTTTTTCCAACCCAGTTGAAACATAAATGAACTGTCTATTTTCAGAGAAGTGGGGGAAGAACAGGTGTATTATTCAAAAAGGAATTGCCTTGCTAACCCCAAAGTAGAAACTCATGGGGAGATATATGTGATGACTATGTTGTCTTTCTTCCATGGGTGCTGTTGAAAACATAATATGACATTCTTAATACAAATACATGTATCTTTTATAGTTTTAACTGTGCATATAAGGCCTTCCTCTGAAGTGTCAGGGCTATTAAGCAGACAAAAGATAGGAGTGAAGAAGAGTGTTGTTATCTTTGTGAATTTGCCAAACTAAGAGGAGAAGATGGTAGTTTTGCCAGTATAGTGATTCATTCTATTTAAATGGACAAGATCTGAAACCTCTGCAAACTACCTGGGTGTACCTATCCTCTGAATTGACTTCACAGTAAGTTGAGCCTGAGGAGTTACAGTGGAGAGCATTACAATGCTCTATGAAAGGTATTGTACCTTTCATAGAGCAAGAGCACACCATGTATGAGACAATTAATCCTTCTAACCACTGTATGGGATGTGTTTGAGTATCACCTCTATTTTACATAGCAGGAAACAGACCAAGGTCGATAATTGATGGGCAGAAGTTGTAGGGAGTGAACTTCTAATGTTCTCTGTCACTTTGTGACGTAGAGGTAGAAGTGGGTCCAACAGAGGAAGATTTAATGTCACAACTGAAAGTGACATCTCCATTCTCTACACTTTACTTGTTCCTCTTGACAGCCTTTTACTGCATTTATCCCTAAGATGTAGCTAGTTTTACACATGCTTTGTCTTCTCTCCTACACCATACAAGAACTGTGTCTGATTCATCTCTGTAGCCACAAAGCCAGTTCCATCCTACTTAGTTCATCTTCATTTCCCTTTGGAGAATGAATGGAAAATAGCAGTATGTGCTAACCCTGATTAACTGGTAGTGGCTGCCTTAAGCACATGACCAGGAGGGTTCTGAGGGGAAATCTGGGCGAAAGACTGCTATGACAGATTAGTAATTCATTTATGAATGCAGTAGGGAGAGTGTAGGTGACTGACATTTGCCATCTCCTTTATAGAGTTTGCCCTCAGAGCCTGTTATTTTCCTCCAGATAGGAAACCATTTACAAGATATGAGTCATAGTACACTGCAGAATCCAAAGTTTGTAAGTTTCTATTTAACTTATTTCTCATGGACAATTGATGTTCACAATACTTTCCTTGTCTTAACCTGACATCAATGAGGCTCCAATGTGATAATGGATGTGAATAGGATTAGCAATGGTAAAAAATACTACATAGGCAGAAGGGACTATTATTCCCTCACTTCTTTCTAGTGCAGTGGTTGTCCAAGTGCAGTCCCTGCACCGGAATTATTAGCATAAACTGGAAACTTGTTAGAAATGCAAATTATCAGGCTGAATCCCAGATCCACAGAATCGGAAACCACTGTTCTAAACCTTTTGAATAACCCAGAATAATCCAGAGCTAAACATCTGTTCAGCCCTGGATTTTGCCTTTTCCCTAAAGGAAGGAGGTTCATTATTTCTAGGATCAGGCCCCAAAATATAAACTCCACCAGGACCAAGAGTCTTTCAGTCTTTTAAGAAGAGCTTATTCCTAAAACAAACCCAAAAACAATTTTTACAATTATTTTCCCAATCTACCCAACCAAAATATCACTAATCCATAGGGAAAAGCACCATATTACAGCTAACATTATATTTAATATGGAGTCTGTGCCTAAATGCAGCCCTTATACAGACCTATCTTTGATTTCACAGGATGATAATTATATCCCAATAACTGCCAAGTAAAGAGGGTCTTTGAAGTGTGGTTCTTACAGGAGCACTCATTCTCATCGGCAAAACAGTACTATATAGATTATTCACAAAGACAAGGGGAATTGTTTCATGATGATCATTATGCCAAGTTAGGTATTAAAATATTCTTGCTAAAAGAGAATTTTACTTGTGATATAAACAACTAGCATTTATTATTACCTGCTAAGCATGTGTTAAGGGCTTTATGTGAATTCTCTCTTTAAATTTCAATGATCATCCTTGAGGGAGGCACTACCATTTTCATCTCTATTTTCTTGCTGAAGAAACTGAGGCTCAGAGGGGCTAAAGAACTTGTTACCCCAAAATCAGACAGTGGAGCTTGAATATGTAACAGAATCTATCTTTCTGAAAGCCTAAACTCTGTTCCTTAACCACTCCACTATAGGAAATCTGATTCAGATTCTGTGGAGGAGACCATTTTTCTTCCCTAATTCAGGCGGGGCAAATAACCTATAGACACATGAGAGAGACAGAGAGAGAGAGAAAGAGAGAGAGAGAGCAAGGATAGGGGAGAAAGGAAGAAAGGAAGTTGCTTGACTTCCTGAGAAACCCATTAGCATTTGCAAATAGACTTACATAGGGCATGAGGAATTTTAATAATCCTTATTGTCTTCCTTCTATTTAACTCTGAGACAAGTTATTGGGGAAGGTTGTGGAATCTCTTTTTCCCTGATGATTATTAAACATTAAAGAGCTAATCTTCTTACTAGGATGCATGAGTTCAATACTCCCTTGGGTTTCATCTAAGTCTGAGAATCTGAATGAGTGAAAGAATTATCCATAGCCAAGTATTGGAAGAACAAACCATGTGGAATGTTTGTAATAAAAAAATTATCTGCCCTCAATGAGCATACAATTTAGATGAAGAAAAGAGATAAACTAGTTCATCATTTCTATCAGTAACAAACATTGATGGAGTTTCTATTGTGTGTCAAGCACTGTGCTAGGAAATGTGGGAGATAAGGAAGCACAATTCTCAATAAGGATGCTTTCATACGCCCATTTGAACATGGGGGCATTTTGGTGCTATTTTGTCAAAATGCCACTGTCAAAAGGGTGACGTCAGACTGTCCTGCGACCCTTTAAAGTACGGTTTCTGTTCTCAAAGTGCTTAGAGTCACAGAAGAGTAAGAGTGCCAGTAGTTGGTGCTTTACATGCATTGTCACTAATCTTCACCAAAACACTTCAGCATGAATGTCATTCGCTTTTTATAGAAAAGCAAATTAAGGCTGAGACAGTCACACATCAGGTGAGTGATTGTATTTGCCAGGGTTCTCCAAATGAATGGAATCAAGGAGGGGTGTGTGTGTGTGTGTGTGTGTGCGCGCGCGCGCGTGCACGCGCCAAATCCCATGATAAATCCTGTTATATGAGAAGATTTGTTATGGGATTTACCTCATATGATTATGGAGGCAGAGAAGTCCCATAATATGCTGCTGCTATTACAAGTCCTGGAGTCCAAAGGCCTAAGAATCAGGAGCTCCTGTGCCTAAGGGCAAAAGAAGATAGATGACCCAGCTCAAGAAGAGAGAGTGAATTCTCCTTTCCTCTGCCTTTTTGTTCTATGTAGGCCCTGGAAAGATTGGATGATGCCCACCCACACTGGTGAGAGCAGATCTTCTTTATTCAGTGTACTGATTGAAATGCTAATCTCTTCTGGAAACACCCTCACAGAAATAATGTTTTACAGGCTACCTGGGCATCTCTTAGCTCAGTCAAGCTAATACATAAAATCAACCGTCACAGTGATCAAGCCAGTATTTGAATCCAAGTGAGTCTATTCTTTTGAGTCAAACCAAATGGAACAGTGGGAATGGCAGCTAGATTGCAGCGGGTGGAGGAGTGATTTGTAGGCAAGGATACAGAGAAGGAAAACATAGGTGATTCTTTCCCAAACCTGGCTGTAAAGTTTTCAAGAGAAATGTCTCAGAAAATATAAAGATCGGAGAAGTTTGTTGTTTTGGTTTGTTTTGTTTGGAGGTGGGAGTATTGAAGGAAAATGCAATGCCTACCCTCTAGGAATTTACAAAGAGAAGCACTCTTCAAATTTTCCATACAGAAAGCCACTCCTAAGCCAGATGTCATTTGGAACCCAAAGGCCACATGTGGACATTAATTGGTCCAAATGATCTTCTTTGGTATTTAGTAATCCAAAGAAGGAAGAGCCATCATCAGAAAATAATGAAGGGAACAGATACAGGAGACTGGAAACTGGAAAACTGTGCCTTCCAAATCTCTCCAACATGGTTATATAGCATTGACAGCTTACCATTCTCCGGGACTATCCTGACATTTAACTGTGGTAGGCAAGATCCTGAGATGGCTTCCAAGATTTCTGCCCCCTGGGATACATGCCCTGCATAAACCCCTTAAGTGTGAGTGGAACCTGTGAATGTAATGAGATATCACTCCTATGATTATGTTTCATGATATGGCATAGGGTGATTACCCTAAATAGACTGACCTAATCTAGTGAGCTTTTTAAAAGCAGAGTTTTCTCCAGTTGATTATAAAGGAGGGAGTCAGAAATTCAAACCTTGGAAAGGATTTGGCACACTATTACTGCTTTGAAGATGGAGGGGACCACATGGCAAGCAACGTGGCAGCCCTCAGAGCCGAAGATAACCTCTGGTTTACAGCCAGCAAGGAAACAAGGACTTTAGTCCTACAATCTCAATGAGCTGAATTCAACCAACATCCTGAGTGAGCTTGTAAACAAGTTTTTCCGGACCTTTTAGATGAGACATCAGCCTGACCAATACCTTGATTTCAACTTTGTGATACCCTGAGCAGAGAAGCCAGTTGAGCCATATCAAACAGAATTGTGAGCTAATAAATGGGTGAGATTTTAAGCCTCCATGTTTGTGGTAATTTGTTATGCAGTAATAGAAAACTAATACACCATCTTTTCTGAGCTTTCCCTAACTAACTTGCATAGCTATGGTCCTCTAAGAGCAGGGACCATGCCTTATACATCACCATGTCCCTCACCATGCTTTCGTGCAGGGCTTGACACAATAAAAAACACTCAATAGATGAAAGTTGACTGTTGGCAAAAACAGAGAGTAAACATTCACTTTAAAAAGTAATTCTTGCTGTATCAAATGACGGGAAAAGTGCTTCCCGGGAATGAATGATTGAGTGAATGAATTTTAAGAGTACCTCTTGCACTTAAAGTGAGTGAATGCCTACACAGGTAGTCATGTAGTCATAATAATTCAACTGTTATGCAGAGTGAGGCAATCTGTAAGTATGCTGGTGTTGCAGAGTCCAAACAGTACCCAAATCTGCAATGGCAGCTCCACGTTCTGTGCCACTTAGACCCACTTTGGTTTACCTTGGGTGGTGGAATATTTGCATAATCCAAACAAGCTTTTCTATAATAGATTCAGTCATTCCGTTTCTTCATTGATTATCCTGAGACATGCAGATTACCCGTGTCTCTTTATCTTCCTAATCTGTCAACAGTTACACAGAGGTGCCAGCCAATTTCACTTGCACTAAAATAGAATTTAAGGATATTCATAGAAAGTGGGAAATATAAATGTATAAATGCTGTGGGACAAATAGGGCTTTATGTTCTGCAGGGAACATATGTGACTCCTAATGATTTATTTTCTATATACATACATACACACCTAGCTATACGTGTGTGTGTGTGTGCATGTGTGTGTGTGCACACACCTAATAGTTTACAAAGCTCTTCCACGTCTATTGGGTCATTTGAGCCTCAGAACTCTCTGAGGCAGACAGGACAAAGATTTATATCTCCATTTGTAAATGAGGAAACTGAGGCTGAGTGAAATTATTTGCATAAGTTCACACAGAAAATCAGGAGAATTGTTGAGAGGGCTAGATCCCTCATGTCTACTTACTGGGTTGCCTGTAGTAATTACTTACGAATACTTTTTTTTTTTTTTTTTTGACACAGGGTCTCACTGTGTTGCCCAGACTGGAATGCAGTGGTGCGATCTTGGCTCACCACAACCTCTGCCTCTCAGGCTCAAACGATCTCCTGCCTCAGCCTCCCAAGCAGCTGGGATTATAGGCGTGTGCCACTACTGCCCGGCTAGTTTTTATATTTTTAGTAGAGATGGGGTTTCACCATGTTGGCCAGGCTGGTCTCGAACTCCTGACCTCAAATGATCCACTCGCCTTGGCCCCCCAAAGTGCTTGGATTACAGGTATGAACCACCGTGGCTGGCCATTTAGGAATACTTCTGATGAGCTTTTGATGAATACCCAGAAATGCTCCTGGGACCAACTTATAGTTAGTTTTTGGCTAACTGAAAGTCCATTAAAATGATTTTAAACTCAAACAGCATCCTAATCAAAGATGTAAAAACGTGACTTCATCTGAGCTCATTCATTCATTGAAAAAATATTTATTGAACATCTACAATGGCCACTGTTCTTGGTTCCAAAGATACAGTGGCGAATTAGGCAGTCATGTTCCCTTCCTTATGAAGTTTATATGGCCCCGTCATTCACTGAGTTACATAGAAATACTGCCATTGACTCCAATTAAAAAGCCCACACTCTTTCCTCCTTGATTCCTGTAAATAGAAGTAGCTTCCATCTGCTGAAAGGTAAATTACAATCTGATAAGAGCTAAGCAAATCTCCTTGGCAACTGTCCTCCAAGAGGCTCAGAGATCCTGTTTACTTCTATAGTTCCAGGCCTCCATGTCAGAGATTTTAGCTTCCAGCCACATAGATGCAGAGGGCAAGAGGCGGGATTCCACCATTTTAAACTGCCTTGGACTGCAAATGACACATCACTTCAGCTCACATTCCCACTGGTAGGAACTTAGTGTAGCCCTCCAAGAGAGACTGGGAAATGGACTCTTCCTGGTGTGGGTGCTCAGGAAGGGGAAATATGGTGGTGAACATAGCATTGTATTGGCCACATGACCAGTGAAAGCAAGTGAGTCTTCCATCCACTTTCCTTTATGGCCTGGTTTTAGTCGAAGCCCTTTTGCTACATGGTAGGCCCACTCAAGTTATCCCCAAGGCAAATGGAAAGAGTGTTGCAAGGGCATGCTTGGATTGGAACTAGCCTCAAAAGATACTAAGAATGGAGACAGCTATCTTCTTTGGGGCCCACTCAGGGGATGCTGTCTCTTCTCCTGGGTATGTCTGCTTCATCCTGCACATTTGCTTCATTCACCTCTCTACAAATCTGATTTTGTGACAGTTCCACCTTGTACACAGCCTACCATACTAAATTTATAAGGGCATAAGTCTATTGGCTTAGCTCTCCTTTTCAGACCAGATCATCCAAGCCACTTAGGTTCCTGGCTAAACTACATATGAGCCACCACTGGGCCAAGGGCCCACCCATGATCACATAAGGTACAGCCAGGAGGCTGGGGCACATAATCCACTGACCATTCAACAAGGCTATGGGACAAGTAGTTTCTCTTGAAGCTTCTCCTGCTGTGGCATGGCAAATAATGATTGGCATTTTTAGTATAATGATGTCTTTAGGACAATGGGTCTATCTGACCACAGGGTAGAAAGCTCCTCAATGCCACAGCCATGCAAGGCCAGCAGACTGTCCCTGAGTTAGCCTGTGGAAATATTGTGTATTATCTCACTCAGTCTCTAGTTCATCTTCCTTTTGACATACCTTCCTATACTACTGAGATTGGAAAGCTAGAAACTATATTTCCCCTTCTCTCCTGTACCTGAAGAAGCAAACTAGATGCACTTGCTTGGAGTTTTGAAGTCAGACGGAAAGTGTAGGCCATCTCTCTTTTCTTTTAGTTGTTTTCTTCTGGCAAGCTAGGTCTTAGAGACATGGGATGTTTTTTGCACTGGTGCCCCATGTCAATTCTCTAGCTTCCTGGATGTTGACAAGCAAGTTGTAGCAGAGACGCTAGATAGAGTCTATGTCTTATTACCCAGTCATCATCTTTGTAGGGGCCAAGAGGTAGCTGGGGTAGGAATAGCGGCAGTGACGGCTTCTTAATTCTGTTTTCCTGATTTCTGGATAACAGCAATTGCAATGCATTCTTAAATTTGGTGGTTCAGCCAAACGTGGTGGCTTACGTCTGTAATCCCAGCACTTTGGGAGGCAGAGGCAGGAAGATCTCTTGAGCCCAGGAATTAGAGACCATCCGGGGCAACACAGGAAGACTCCATCTCTACAAAAATGCAAAAATAAAAAAATAGCTAGGTGTCGTCACATGTACTTGTAGTCCTAGCTACTCAGGAGGCTGAGGTGGGAGAATCGCTTGAGCCTGGGATATCAAGGCTGCAGCAAACCATGATCACACCACTGTACTCCAGCCTGGGCAACAGAATGAGACCCTGTCTCAAGAAAAAAAAAAATTAATGGTTCCATCAATGGCCTTGAAGATAGTAGTTCTTCAAGAGGGTCATTCCTGTCATGTTCTAGGAGTCATTTTTTGATGTTCAGCATAGAGCCCACACCTTCATCCCTTCAAATAAGTTCTCAGTATGGATTCTCTGTATTAAATACTTTCTGATTAGTATACCTTGAGTTATTGCAGTATGTTGCCCTAAACCCTGACTGATATACCAACATATGTACTCCCTTAATATGGAGTGCAAAGTAGAGGAGACTAAAACCCAAAAGTCGATTCACAAACCCAGTTTTTCCATGTGAGATTCTGGTAAAAATCTGTAATAGGAAAATTCATCATTCCCACCCCCACCCTCAACCCACTCCCGATTTAACTCCATAAATGTAAACAGTTTTATTCATTGCCAAAGCAACTTTAAAGTATGCTACAACAAATTTTAAAGTAAATTTTAAAAAGTTGATTTTAGATTCAAGTCAGCAAACAGTGATTGAGTGCCTCTTCTTTGCCAGGCATGGCAGTAGGGGTGGATGATGCAAAGATAAGTAAAAATTGGTCTCTGTTCTCTGAGAGTGTACTGCCTCTGTGCTGGGGAGAATAATTTTAATACAAGGCAACCTGTGATAAATAGCAAAGAAGAGTTCTGGTCAAAATGCAATGAGAACACGGAGGAGGAAGAAAGAGAGAAACTCTGCCTGGGGTGGAACAGAGAATGAGTCCTAGATGAAGTGTCAGCTAAGCTGGGTCTTGAAAGATGAGGGGGATTTTGTCAGGAGGAACAACACTGGTTTCCCAAGAAATCCACTAAGTTCAATTTTCATTTTTTAAAAAAAATCCATAGGAGTATATTTTTCACTACCTCTTTTTTACCCTACTTTTACTTTTCAACAAAAAGTGCATGTGAGCCACTTCTACGTCTCGGGGCAAGCAGGGAGCAAAAAAATCATGGAGATAAAGTGCATTGTGGAATTTGTGAGTGGGTGCTAGAAATTGATCTCTGCTCTCTCAGAGAACAGAGACCTCTTCACACTGGGGAGGTAACTATTACAGTTAAGCACTTGCTGAAATTACTTTCTATCAGCAAGACAAGATGTAATCAAGTTAAAGGATGCAGGCTTTGGGCAAAACAAGGAAAGAAACCACGGGTGGAAATTATTTTCTAGGGGCCTCACAGCAAATCAGGAGAAATTCCAGGAAGAGCAAGATGATATAGTTGCAGAGCATAGAGGGTCAGAGAACTTGAATTCTGTTCTTGACTCTGACACTAGTAGGATCTGTGACTTTGATGAGCCACTTCTTGTTGCTAACGTTTGATGATTTATTTATTTATTTGCCTTTGGACAACAGAATACGGAGCAAGTGCAGCCAGCAAACACCAGGCTAGATTCTAGAAGTCTAAAAACTGAGAAATGTGTATACACCAATTCCAATCCTCACCATTCCTACTTTTTCTAAAACAAAAGTGGCCCAGAAATTCATTTTATGAAAACTTTTTCCCATTGAAAGCCTGGCCTGGAGAATTCAGGGTGTGGATTAACCCCTATTATATCCTGTTTGTCTGTGTAAGAAAGTCAAACTCTCCTTAACGTCATGTCTTCAGTTGTTAAATGGCAACAGAAACACAGTCATGGAAAATGGCATCAAAGGTAGGAAAACAGAGGTTGAGAGAAATACAGTGACTTACCTAAACTCAAATAGCTCTTAAGTGTCAGGGCTGGTCCCAGAACCCAAGACTATCTCACTCTGAAGTCCAGGTTGTTAGCCACCACCCCAATAATATTGAAATAGCTAAAGCACTTATTGCTGAATCTTTTTGACTTCTTATTGAGGTGTCACTAGTTAGCATTTCCTTTTTTTTACAGAACGTGAGTAAGGCTCGTGAACTTTATATCAGTTTTCTACTACTGTGTAACAAGTTACCAGAAACTTAGTAGCTTAAAACAACATTAATTGCCTGGGCACGGTGGCTCACACCTGTAATATCAGCACTTTGGGAGGCTGAGGCAGGCACATTACTCGAGGTCAGGCATTTGAGAGCAGCCTGGCCAACATGGCAAAATCCTGTCACTACTGCAAATACAAAAATTAGCTGCGTGTGGTGGTGGGCACCTGTAGTCCCAGTTACTGAGGAGGCTGAGGCAGGAGAATCTCTTGAGCCCAGGAGGCAGAGGTTGCAGTGTGCTGAGATTGCACAACTGCACTCCAGCCTGGGTGACAGAGCAAGACTCCATCTCATACACACACACACGTGCACACACACACCATTAATTAATTATCTCACAGTTTTTATGGGTCAAAAATCTGAAACCAGTTATGGCTGAGTCCTCTGCTCAGGTTTCACAAGAGTACAATCAAAACATTGGCCAGAGTGGGCTCCAAGGCTAGAAGTCTTCTTCCAAGCTCACGTGGTTGTTGGCAGAATTCATTTTCTTGCAGCAGTAGAAATCATGGAAGTTTATTCTTCAAGGCTAGCAGGTGAGAGAGTGACTTCTTGCAGTTGCTTCTTTTGGGGCAGGACTGGAGGGCTCACGTGCTTAGGTCAAGCCTACTCAAGATAATCTTCCTTTTGATTGATCCAAAGTTAACTGATTAGGGAATCTTACTTCTATAAAATACGACAACCTTTGCCATGCTCTATTGTTTAGATGCAAGTAACAGGTTCCACCTACATGCAAGAAGAAGGGTTTATGTAAGGGTGTTTCTACCACAGTGTAAGAATTACAGAGGTCATCTTAGAATTTTGCCTATTATAAAGTTTAATCAACTTTTCCAATTGAAGTTTTTCATGTTTTTATCAGAGGCACCCAAATTATTTAATACCTCTGGAGCCATAATTTCAATTATTGGTTTGAACAACTGCTTAAAAACAATAGCTTTGCTGTTGAATAGTGGCCAGGGTAAGGAAGAGTGGAGGGGCCCATCCTGCTACTGGGGAACTCACAGCCCTCTGGGAAGACCCATCTGGCAGGCCTCTACTCACTGCATTCTTTGACCTGGAAACCCAGTCAAAGTTTGCTATGTTGACTTCAGAGGTTGTTTGGGGAATGGATAGTAAGAAATGATGCAAAATTCTTTAGAAAAAAATATGCTAAATGGTAAATATAAAAATAAGACATCATCCCTTTGAAGGTGTGTATGAGATATATATTCATTGCTTCTGTCAGACAATTTTCATGTTAAAAACATTGTCTTATTTCTTAGTCATGGGTTTATCTTCTTTAAGGTAAATAAGGTAAAATAATAAGACCTCTTTTGTTTGCATGATAAAAGCTATCATTTCATCTCCTGTTTATGTGGGTGTGTGTGTGTGTGTTTTGGTGAGGAGTAATGGGATGACCCTCAGGCTTTTACTTATTCCTACATATTTTCTTCCTTTTTCCTCCATTTTTTCTCTTATATTCATGGCCACGTCTCAACTCTATATTATTTGATTGTCTCAAAGCAGGTGTGCAAAGGGAGTAGTGTAGATGAATGCCTCAATTATCAAAAAGAACTACTATGTGCCAGGAAAATTTCCCAGGTATATTAAAGACACTATATTATTTAGCTACTCAATCCACAAACAAAGAATCAGCAGAGGCACCAAGATGGCGGTTTCAGTGGTGATAAAAGAGTACAGACACAGCCAACCTCCCTCAAGTGGAAAACCAGAAAAGGAGGCTGTGTTCACAGTCACTCATATGCATATATTTTTATTGACAGGTAAAAATTGTATATATTTACAGTGTACAACATGATGTTTTCAATATATGTATATCTTGCAGAATGACTACATTAAACTACTTAACATATGCATTACCTCACATACTTATTTTTATTTTATAGTGAGAACACTTAAAAAGTACTCTTTTAGCAGTTTTTAAATATACAATATATTGTCGTCAAATGTAGTCACCATGATATACAATAGATTTTCTGAACTTATTCCTCCTAACTGAAATTTTATGTCCTTTGATCAACATCTCTCCACTCTCCACCATCCCCACCCCAACCTCTGGCAGTCACCATTTTGCTCTCTGTTTCTATGAGTTCAACATTTTTATATTCCATGTATAAGGGAGATCACGTGGCATTTATATTTCTGTGTCTGGCTTATTCAACCTAACATAATTTCCTCCAGTTTCCTCCATGTTGTTGCAAATGACATCACTTGTTTCCTTTTTTAAGGCGGAATAGTATTCCATTGTGTATCAATTTCCCAGACCAACATCAAGGAGATTTTCCCTTATGTTTTCTTCTAGTAGTTTTACAGTTTCAAGTCTTATGTTAAGTCTTTAATCCTTTTTGATTTGATTTTATATATGATGTGATATGATTCTTCTAAATGTGGATATCCAGTTTCCCAGCACGATTTATTGAAGAGATCACACTCTCTTTGTGTTCTTGTTGCATTCACTGTGTGTTCTTCTTGTCTTTGTCAAAGATCAAGTGACTATAAGTATGTAGATTTATTACCAGGCTCTCTGTTCTTTCCCATCTGTCCATGTGTCTGTTTTTATGCCAGTACCATGCTGTTTTGATTACTGTAGCTTTTAATAGATTTTCAAACTGGATAGTATGATGCTCATCCACATATTTCTAACAGCATCTTCTTCATTATTTCAGGGAATTCATATGTACTTGAGGGATGGACTAAGACATGTTACCAAAATTCCTAGGGGAAAGTTTATATATAGTATAATGCATCATAAAGGTAATTCCCAGTTGAACAAAAAATGAAACCTTGAAAGGTTACTATTATTAATAACAATCATAATCAACAACACATACTTTTTTTGTTTTGAGAAGGAGTTTCACTCTTGTCACCCTGGCTGGAGTGCAATGGCATGGTCCTGGCTCACTGCAACCTCTGCCACCCAGGTTCCAGTGATTTTCCTGCCTCAGCCTCCCAAGGAGAAAAGAAGAAAGCAGGAGCTGAGCATAGGTAAGGAACAAAGTTGTAATTGCAGTTTTTTGGTTTTTGTTTTTTCTGCTGCTGAATAGACCAAGGAAGTTCCATGATGCAAGATGAAGAGGTAAAGTTTCATGGAAACATTGTCTCACTACTGTAGAAGTGCAAAGGGCCTGAGAGGCCGGGTGTCTAAGCCCCCACACTCGACAGATGAGGAAACAGAAGTACAAGTATAGCAATAGACTGGCTCAGGGTCATAGAGCAAATTAGGAGCAAAGTCTGATTTTGAACTATTAAATTGAGAGCCCGTGAGGGCAGAGAATTCATGTTCTTGCCTGTGGTCTCTATTGGATTGTATGTGGTGCTTTGAGCTGCACTGACTTCAGATGTCTTGACTTAATGACTCTCATGACTCCCTGTATCCCTCCCCTTCAAAGTTGCCTCTATGAACCACACTTATAAGTAATGACCTAGATTTGGCATATGCTGAAAATGTGTGAGGAGGTGAAAGCAACTGATGGTCTAGATACGTAACCATAGTTCTTCAGGGAATATTTTAAAGGAAAAATAGAGAAAAATGTATAGGAATAAAGTTGTGATACTCAACTGGAGGTGGTGCTGCTGGAAATGAGCATACGCCTTTAATGTGAAATGTTCCCAAGGCATATTATTTTTCTAAATGTCCAAAGGTCATTCTGATTCACCAAACCTGTCACCAGTATATTCAGAACCACTGCAATACAGTGTGAAAAGATAATCTTACAGTCATGAGTCACTAGATTAAAAAAGAAAAGTCTGCTTTTGGTAAGCACTTGAATAGGAGTAGCTATTTCAGAGCCATTGTTAAGTTTGTTTCCTTGGACACAGACAGCATTGGTAGATAAATGTCAGGAGTGCTGGCCTGAGCCCATGAAAGAATATTCAGCAAAAAGGTTTGTGAAATTAATTTAGCACCACATAGATTCTATCAAGGGACTGTGTGATTCTAGAACAATATCATTTCCAGAGAAAACTGAATGCAGACTTATGCACATATTTTTAAAGTGAAAGGTTCCACATTTCAATGGGAATGTGAAGTCAGGTACCAGGACTGCCAAAGAGTCTGCACTGTCACCTAAAAACTTTGCCATGTTTACAATGAGACATGACCCTCCTCATCTATGTTGGGGTAACTTAGACTGGAAAAGCCTTGAGGGAAGATATTACTTGCTTCAACTTTGGATCCCCATAATGGCACATAGATGGAACGTAAGATATGTTTGCTAAATAAAGGATTCAATGGCTTCCCAAATCCCTTAAACTGGCTTCTTCTCTTGTAATTTTAAAAAATCTGCTCACTAGGGGAAGATTGATAACTTCGGAGAATAGAAGGGCAGTTATGGATTATGGTATGCCTTGCATACCAAAGAGTTCGGATCTTTCTAGTTATAAGGAGAAGCTGTTAAAGGGTTGAAAGTTTAAATGATCTGATTTATGTTTTCAAAAGCTCATTCTGTCTGCTGAGTGGGGAATGGACTACAAGGAGCAAGAGTGGAAGCAAGGAGACCAGTGAAGATGTTAAGGCAGCCAGCGAGGTGTGAGATAATGATGGCCAAGACGAGAATGGATCATACTGAATGACTAAGAGAACAGAAGGGGATGAGGTAGGAGAGGAGGACAGAGACCAGGGCCTGTAGGGCCCTCTAGGCCACGGTAAAACATTGGATTTTATTTTAAGCACAGGTAGAAGCTGCTGAAAGATTGAGAACAAGGGGCAGAGACATGCCCTGGTTTATACTCTTTGAAGATTCTTCTGGCTACTATGTGGAGAATGGACTATAGGGAAGCAAGAGTGAATATGGGAAGAAAAGTGGAAAGAGGTCATTGATTTTTTGAAGGGTTTTTTGTGTCTCTATCTCCTTCAGTTCTGCTCTGATCTTAGTTATTTCTTGCCTTCTGTTATCTTTTGAATGTGTTTGCTCTTGCTTCTCTAGTTCTTTTAATTGTGATGTTAGGGTGTCAATTTTAGATCTTTCCTGTTTCCTCTTGTGGACATTTAGTCCTATAAATTTCCCTCTACACACTGCTTTAAATGTGTCCCAGAGATTCTGGTATGTTGTGTCTTTGTTCTCATTGGTTTCAAAGAACATCTTTACTTCTGCCTTCATTTCGTTATGTACCCAGTAGTCATTCAGGAGCAGGTTATTCAGTTTCCATGTATTTGAGCGGTTTTGATTAAGTTTCTTAGTCCTGAGTTCTAGTTTGGTTGCACTGTGATCTGAGAGACAGTTTGTTATAATTTCTGTTCTTTTACATCTGCTGAAGAGTGCTTTACTTCCAACTATGTGGTCAATTTTGGAATAAGTGCAATGTGGTGCTGAGAAAAATGTATATTCTGTTGACTTGGGGTGGAGAGTTCTGTAGATGTCTATTAGGTCTGCTTGGTGCAGAGCTGAGTTCAATTCCTGGATATCCTTGTTAACTTTCTGTCTCGTTGATCTGTCTAATGTTGACAGTAGGGTGTTAAAGTTTCCCACTATTATTGTATGGGAATCTAAGTCTCTTTGTAGGTCTCTAAGGACTTGCTTTGTGAATCTGGGTGCTCCTGTATTAGGTGCATATATATTTAGGATAGTTAGCTCTTCTTGTTGAATTGATCCCTTTACCACTATGTAATGGCCTTCTTTGTCTCTTTTGATCTTTGTTGGTTTAAAGTCTGTTTTATCAGAGACTAGGATTGCAACCCCTGCTTTTTTTGTTGCTGTTGTTTTCCATTTGAATACAGCTGGTTTTTTGAAAAGATCAACAAAATTGATAGACCGCTAGCAAAACTAATAAAGAAGAAAAGAAAGAAGAATCGAATAGATGCAATAAAAAATGATAAAGCGGATATCACCACCGATTCCACAGAAATACAAACTACCATCAGAGAATACTATAAACACGTCTATACAAATAAACTAGAAAACCTAGAAGAAGTGGATAATTTCCTGGACATTTACACTCTCCCAAGACTAAACCAGGAAGAAGTTGAATCCCTGAATAGACCAATAACAGGCTCTGAAATTGAGGCAATAATTAATAGCCTACCAACCAAAAAGAGTCCAGGACCAGGTGGATTCACAGCCGAATTCTACCAGAGGTACAAGGAGGAGCTGGTACCATCCCTTCTGAAACTTCTAATCAATAGAAAAAGAAGGAATCCTCCCTAACTCATTTGATGAGGCCAGCATCATCCTGATACCAAAGCCTGGCAGAAACACGACAAAAAAAGAGAATTTTAGACCAATATCCCTGATGAACATACATGCAAAAATCCTCAATAAAATACTGGCAAACTGAATCCAGCAGCACATCAGAAAGCTTATCCACCATTATCAAGTGGGCTTCATCCCTGGGATGCAAGGCTGGTTCAACATATGCAAATCAATAAACATAATCAAGCATATAAACAGAACCAAAGACAAAAACCACATGATTATCTCAATAGATGCAGAAAAGGCCCTTGACAAAATTCAACAGCCCTTCATGCTACAAACTCTCGATAAATTCGGTATTGATGGAACGTATCTCAAAATAATAAGAGCTATTTATGACAGACCCACAGCCAATATCATACTGAATGGGCAGAAACTGGAAGCATTCCCTTTGAAAACTGGCACAAGACAGGGATGCCCTCTCTCACCACTCCTATTGAATAAAGTGTTGGAAGTTCTGGCCAGGGCAATCAGGCAGGAGAAAGAAATAAAGTGTATTCAATTAGGTAAAGAGGAAGTCAAGTTGTCCCTGTTTGCCAATGACATGATTGTATATTTAGAAAACCCCATCGTCTCAGCCAAAAATCTCCTTAAGCTGATAAGCAACTTCAGCAAAGTCTCAGGATTGAAATCAACGTGCAAAAATCACAAGCATTCCTATACAGCAATAACAGACAAACAGAGAGCCAAGTCATGAGTGAACTCCCATTCACGACTGCTTCAAAGAGAATAAAATACCTAGGAATCCAACTTACAAGGGATGTGAAGGACCTCTTCAAGGAGAACTACAAACCACTGCTCAATGAAATAAAAGAGGACACAAACAAATGGAAGAACATACCATGCTCATGGATAGGAAGAATCAATATTGTGAAAATGGCCATACTGCCCAAGGTAATTTATAGATTCAGTGTCATCTCCATCAAGCTACCAGTTACTTTCTTCACAGAATTGGAAAAAAAACTACTTTAAAGTTCATATGGAACCAAAAAAGAGCCTGCATAGAGAAGACAATCCTAAGCCAAAATAACAAAGCTGGAGGCATCACACTACCTGACTTGAAACTATACTATAAGGCTACAGTAACCAAAACAGCATGGTAATGGTACCAAAAACAGAGATATAGAGCAATGAAACAGAACAGAGCCCTCAGAAATAATACCACACATCTACAACCATCTGATCTTTGACAAACCTGAAAAAAACAAGAAATGGGGAAAGGATTCCCTATGTAATAAATGGTGCTGGGAAAACTGGCTAGCCATAAGTAGAAAGCTGAAACTGGATCCCTTCCTTACACCTGATACAAAAATTAATTCAAGATGGATTACAGACTTAAATGTTAGAGCTAAAACCATAAAAACCCTAGAAAAAACCTAGGCAATACCATTCAGGACATAGGCATGGGCAAGGACTTCATGTCTAAAATACCAAAAGCAATGGCAACAAAAGTCAAAATTGACAAATGGGATATAATTAAACTAAAGAGCTTCTGCACAGCAAAAGAAACTACCATCAGAGTGAAGAGGCAACCTACAGAATGGGAGAAAATTTTTGCAATCTACTCATCTGACAAAGGGCTAATATCCAGAACCTACAAAGAACTCAAACAAAACAAAACAAAAAAAAACAATCCCATCAAAAAGTGGGCAAAGGATATGAACAGACATTTCTCAGAAGAAGACATTCATACAGCCAACAGACACATGAAAAAATGCTCGTCATCACTCGCCATCAGAGAAATGCAAATCAAAACCACAATGAGATACCATCTCACACCTGTTAGAATGGCAATCATTAAAAAATCAGGAAACAACAGGTGCTGGAGAGGATGTGGAGAAATAGGAACACTTTTACACTGTTGGTGGGATTGTAAACTTGTTCAACCATTATGGAAAAGTGTGGCAATTCCTCAAGGATCTAGAACTAGAAATACCATTTGATCCAGCCATCCCATTACTGGGTATATACCCAAAGGATTATAAATCATGCTGCTATAAAGACACATGCACACATATGTTTATTGCAGCACTATTCACAATAGCAAAGACTTGGAATCAACCCAAATGTCCATCAGTGACAGACTGGATTAAGAAAATGTGGCACATATACACCATGGAATACTATGCAGCCATAAAAAAGGATGAGTTTGTGTCCTTTGTAGGGACATGGATGCAGCTGGAAGCCATCATTCTCAGCAAACTATCACAACAACAGAAAACCAAACACCGCATGTTCTCACTCATAGGTGGGAATTGAACAATGAGATCACTTGGACACAGGAAGGGGAACGTCACACACTGGGGCCTGTTGTGGGGTGGGGAGAGGGAAGAGGGATAGCATTAGGAGAAATACCTAATGTAAATGATGAGTTAATGGGTGCAGCACACCAACATGGCACATGTATACATATGTAACAAACCTGCACGTTGTGCACATGTACCTAGAACTTAAAGTATAATAATAATTTAAAAAACCTATCCAATAAAAAAAAATGGGTGAAGGATATGAACAGACACTTCTCAAAAGAGGACATTTATGTAGCCAACAGACACATGAAAAAAAGCTCATCATCACTGTCCATCAGAGAAATGCAAGTCAAAACCACGATGAGATACCATCTCACACCAGTTAGAATGGCAATCGTTAAAATATCAGGAAACAACAGGTACTGGAGAGGATGTGGAGAATAGGAACACTTTTACACTGTTGGTGAGACTCTAAACTAGTTCAATCATTGTGGAAGACAGTGTGGTGATTCCTCAAGGATGTAGGACTAGAAATACTATTTGACCCAGTCATCCCATTACTGGGTATATACTTAAAGGATTATAAATCCTTCTACTCTAAAGACACATGCACACGTATGTTTATTGAGGCACTATTCACAACAGCAAAGACTTGGAACCAACACAAATGCCCATTGATGATAGACTGGATTAAGAAAATGTGGCACATATATACCATGGAATACTATGCAGCCATGAAAAAGGATGAGTTCATGTCCTTCATAGGGACATAGATGAAGCTGGAACCCATAATTCTCAGCAAACTATCGCAAGAACAGAAAACCAAACACCGCATGTTCTCACTCATAGTTGAGAATTGAACAATGAGAACGCTTGGACAGAGGAAGGGGAACATCATACACCTGGGCCTGTCATGGGGTGGGGGGAGGGAGGAGGGATAGCATTAGGAGAAATACCTAATGTAAATGATGAGTTAATGGGTGCAACACACCAACAGGCACATGTGTACATATGTAACAAACCTGCACTTTGTACACTTGTACCCTAGAACTTAAAAGTATAATAATAAAAAAAGTAAAAATAAATAAAAATAAATAAATAAACAAAAAGTGGAAAGAAATAATGAAGTGGAGGTAAGTTGCTCACTGACTGAAAAAAGCAGCTGAAAAATATTACAACTCTTTTTATGACATTTGGCTATATTGCAAGGTACATTTTTCTCATTTCATTTGAACATAAAATGTTAATTGTTTAATAGGTGTTTTGTTGTACCAGCAATTGATGGACCTTGAAAAATGATAATGGGGGATGCTGCTACCAACTTGCATTATTCTGAGAGAGAAATTCCAGAATGCCATTCTAGCATATTCCCTCACAAAAACCTAGATCCAGAAAAATAACCTCACTCATTTCCTATTCACATGCCCCCACTCCCTCCAAAAGACTGCAATACAATTCATTTTCAGAGAGTTTTTTTTTTTTTAGTTTATTGAGAAAACACCCATTTACGAATTAGACTAACGTACATTTCCTGCCTCTGTGACCTGTTGGAGCCCAGGTGTTTCTATGTATTTTAAGCATGTGGCTTTCCACCTACCTACTATTGTCCAGTGCAGTGGTTTGCAAATGGTAAAGAGTAGGAGTCATGTGGAAGAGGGCTGCAGGATCCACAGGAGGGAAAGAGAAGGGCAGTTGCACAAGGGACAGAGGTGCATCCAGGCAGCTTGGGTGACAAGGGACCTCCACACCCCCAAGACGCTAGCATGTCAAAACTTCCATTGACAATACTCCACAGCCTGCAAATATCAATAGGAGAGTGGAGCTTGGGCACTGGCTGTTCAATGGAGTTTGAATAAGCAGGGTTGTCCCATTGGAAGTTAAGACAGAGGGTTTCCAGAATCCTGGCCAGTGAGGCTGAAATGGCTGAAGCCAGGAGAAGTTTGATCCACTGTCTAGAAGAATCAGGGGCCAGTGGGGAAGCAGGGTAGGTGGGGAAGTGGAAGGGATGTGCACCAAGCGTAGCTTCAGTAGCAGAGGTGGGAAGAAAAGAGAGGATCATGAATGACCAGGGAGAAATTTCAGAGTTTGGAGTCACAGAGGTGGTAAGAGCAGTTCTGAGAAAACTTTCATGTGGTAGCATAGTTGAAATGAGGGGAAGGTAACTGTCAATGAAAGTGAGAAGAAAAGTCAAAGAACTCAGAGGCCCAGGTGTTTGTAGGGAAATCACAAAGACACACGGAAGTCCCCTGGCAAAAGTCAAGGGCAGAAAGACTATGAACCAGAAGCCAAAGCCCTAGAGACTGGAGGCAGTGTACATGCTCCAGAGGCTGCTGAAGGTGACCAGAATTTTGGATGGCAGGGCACAGAGTTAAGCAAATCTCAGTATCAAGGCAGCGATAGCTCTATTCAATGGGAGTAAGAGACAAAATAGGACTCAGATTTGAGCCTTCTCTTTGTCTCTGGGAGATGTCTGTCTGAAGGGCTCGTGGGGTGCTAGATAGGCAGGGTTGGAGCTACCCACTCACATATCCCCAGTTTAGAAGCCAAGTCACTCTGAACCCTGGCTTTTACAGTCCAAGATTCTGGGGGCACTTTCCCCTGACTGTTGACACTCCCTTTGCTTCCCCAGAGTTGGAAGGTAGGACCAGGTGAATAGTTAGGGAAGCTTCCAGTTCCACAGCCAGGTCTGATTGGAGGGTTTACTTTTGGCTTGCCAAGAAGCCTCTGTGTCCAAAGGAAGCACAGGGTAGTGGTTTTGTGTTAGAACTCTCAAATCAGAGATACTTTGTGTTTGGATCCTAACTGTGTGGTGTAAGGCAAATTAACTTTAATTCTCTGTGCCTCTGTCTATGAAATGGGGATCATAAATAGCATCTACCTCATGGGGTCCTTCACTTACTAAGCAAACATTTATTGAGTGGCTACTATGTACCAGGCATGGTGCTACATTTTGAGAATATGACAAAGAGCAAAGAGACAAAGCTCTTGACTTTCATGGACACAGATAAACAAGATAAATAAGCAAAATACACATATTAGGTAGTGATAAATGCTACATATTTATGGGAGAAGGCTAGAGTACTCTGGTGGTGATTAGTGATAACACTTTTAAACAGGAGAGTCAAACCTTTACTGAAAAGATGATCTGAAGCACGGGAAGGATCAAGCTATGTGAAAGTCTGGGGAAAGAGCATTCCAGGAAGAGAAACTAAGTGCAAAGGCTCTGGGGCAGAAACATGCTGGCAGGTATAGGAACAGCAAAGAACTCAGTGCTGCTTGCTTTACACAGGGTATGGCACTAAGGGGTCCCTCAGCAAAGTTGAGGTGAGGCAGGGAATATACATACTAGCAGAACTGCTTGTAGCTGCCTGACATGGTTGCACAGATGAGATCCAGGCCCCTGGTAGAAGTCGGGTATAATTTTCCCTTTTTCTGAGGACAGAATCTGGTGTGGGCAGTGAGAACTAAAAGAATGACACTGCCATTCTCACCTGGGAGCTGGCACCTGGACTGACAGCCCTCTCACATGCAAGCTTCACTAAGGAGGCCAGCAGGGACAAATGTAGGTAGACTTGGAGTGACCCTCTAGGCCGTCTGGCACAGGGTGGGGTGGACGTTAGAGGTCTGGGGGTAACGGGTCAGTGTAATGTGGCCCTGTGCCCTCTCTTTTATCCATAGGGTAGGAAGGCTCAAGATCTTTCAGGTTACACATACAAACACACTACGACTCAGGCCCTGACTAATTGGAATTCTCACAACCCTATGAGGTAGAGGCAACCATTCTTCCCATTTTACGGAAGAGAAGTCAGTATTCTGCCTGAGATTAACCAGATAATGAGCAGTAGTGCTGGGATTTGAATGCCGGTCTGTCAGAGTGCTCACTTTTAACTACTGAGTACTGCTTACATGTTATGAATGGCTCCTAGAAGAAGAAGCACCTGAGACTTTTAAGGTACCTGAGTGGCTGGGAGACCTTGGGCAAGTTACTTCACTTCTGCTATCTGGGTTTCTTTCGGTCTTCCAGATCCACAAAGCTGGAGGACTACTGCAAGGAAATTCTCGGGGTTGAATGCAGAGAGATAATGGGGTTGCATAATGCAAAGATGAGCCTGCAGCCAGGGGCTGATGGTATGAAAACTCAGAATGCCAGGACAGAACCTTTATACTTGAAGACCCATTTGCCAACTGCTGGGCTGCCAGCTGACCCTGCTGAGGTGATCAGCCAAGTGCCCGTGAATGTTTCTCATCTGCTTCTGTAGGCAGAATAAGTGGGAAATGATTCCATCTTCTTATAAAAAAAAATGCGAAGAAGTGCCACTGCCTGAATTGGGTCCACTCATGTAAATACGAGAAAGATGATTACAAAAGGAATGATTAAAAATCTAGGTAAAATACTTGGTCAGTCAGTAACTGATCCTGAGGCTTGTAGCTCCTAGGAAATGCAAACTGCTGCCATTGTAGGAAATGGGAATGAAAGGGATGTAGAAGGTGAAAACACTAGTAGGGTAGAAGAGGATGCAAAAGATGGAGGGGATGTATTAGTCAGAGTTCTCCAGAGAAACAGAACAATAGGAGAAATATATATATATACACACACACACACACACATCTATAACCTCCTATTTGTTCTCTCTTTATATGTCTATATCTGTGTACATGTATATGTATATATATCCAGAGATTTATTATAAGGTATTAGTTTACAGTATTGTGCTGTCTGCAAGCTAGAGTCCAAGGAAAGCCAGTGGTATAGTTCAAAGGTTGAAAAGCCAGATAGCCAGTGGTGTAGGTTCCAGTCCAAGTGTGAAAGCCCGAGAATCAAGAACACTGAAGGTGGGAGAAGATCAGTGTCCCAGCTCAAGCAGTCAGGCAGAAAGAAAGAGAATCCTTTTGAACCATTTTGCTCTATTTAAGTCCTCAATGGATTGGATGAGGCCCATCCAACATTGGGGAGGGAAATGGGCTTTACTCAATCTATTGATTCAAATGGTAATCTTTTCCATAAACACATAGACACACTCAGAAATAATGTTTAACCAGATATCTGCACATCCTGTGGCCAGTTGAGTTGATATATAAAATGAGCTATCATAGGGAATTTTGTAGCAAGAGTGTCTGGTGTGGGTGCCTTTGTGTTGGACTGATGAGTGGGGTCAGAGGTGAACTAACCACCATCAAGCCCTGCTCTAAGCACTCTCCAAACTGCCTCATTTGCTCCTTCCAACTGCCCCATGAGGTAGGTGCTATCTTTAGCCCATTTTCAGATGAGGAAATCAAGGCAGAACTATGTTAAATGGTTTGCGTAAGGTTCTACAGCTAGTAAGTGGCAGAACTGGGATTCAAACCCAGATCTGACCAATACCAGCCCTAGTGCTATTCGCCAAACCCTCCATCCTGTCTTTCAAGGGCTGGGTTGGACTGCGGGGTTGCTGAAAACTCCATCTGAACCCCATAACCCGTTCCTCTTGGTTCCTGGAGACACAAAGCTAATCTGGCTAGAAGGTGGGGCTCTAGGGGTGCCAAGGATATAGCAGGGAATCCTGACTTGAGACAACAGGGCAAGGGGTACTGAGTCCAAAAGAAAGACCGAGGCTGAAAACTGCTCAGGAGACATCAGAGCCAAAATGCCAGGAATGTGTCTAGAGGGTACAGAACCAGGAGATGGGATGTAACACAAGCTAGTTGGGAGCCAGTAGAGGTGGGGGAAGAGAGGGAGCGACTTGAGCCCAGAACCCCTGCTTAGTGCTGGAGTGTTGTATGGAGTGTTGACTCTTCACCAAGTAGCACACTAAGGGGTTTACAGTGTGATCTCGTTTCACCCTCTCAACAAGTCTGAAAGGTAAACACATCATTTCCCCACTTTTTCAGAGGGGAAACGGAGTCTTAATTAAATGACTCAGCCAAAACCACACAGCAAGGAAGTGGTAGAGTTTAGAACCAATTCAGATCTGGCTGACCCCAGAGCCCAGGCTTCCACCAGCCAATCTTTTGGATTGGTGTATGACAAGTATACATTGGTGAGCAATCACCTTGAAGGCACAGAGATGGAGTGGCCAGACCTTTCCAGCCTTGCCAAGCAAGGATTTGATGCCTGTAATACCTGCAACAGACATGTCAGGATTCTTTCATTGTTTACCCAACATTTCTCCAGGCAACTAAGTTCTATCTCCTGGAGGAAATTTTCTAACTTCTAATTGTAATTTATACTCAACCAAAACTTTCAGAAAAATCTATACACTTTAGTTCAAATTATTTTTATAAGTTTGTAAGCATTGCCTGAAGGAACACAACAGAAATTTTATTTATTTATCTTCTGTATTAATTCATTTATGGGCTGTGGGAAGAGGTGTCACAAAAACCAAAGGAATTGAACAATGTTGGGGAGATTTTACTTTTCAAATGCATAAAAAAAACTGTGTCAGAAGTTGTAAGGATAAATTAGGATAACAAGCACTTGGTCAAATACTAAATTCATCATGAGACTAGGTTGTTTAGAAGTATGAGGTCTCAGAGATTGAGTCTAGACTCAAATACAAGTCCTACTTTTAATTTAACACTGGTCTTGCTGGATGATCTTGGGACAATCGCCATGTTGGATGGGCTCCATTTGTATCTCTGGATCTTCTTTCCACCCTTCTCCACCCTACACCCTTGTGTGCCCCAAGAGGCTGAACTATGTGGACTCAATCACCTGGGCTCCCTAGTCCTCTGGCATCCAGTTGGGTTCAGTCAATGAGAAGCATTGGCAGAAAATTGAAGGGTAGAAGGAAAGAGAGGGTGATGTATTGATTTTCCTGGCTCCCTTACTGTCTAGGCCACAGGCTTCTTGGGCAGGAAGCCTGTAGGTTGCCAGTGCCTATATTGCTTTACCAAAAGCCACATCTCCTGTTGCAGTTCCTTCCCACAGCTACATCTTTCAATGGATTCCATATCTACTCCCTCCCCTTGCTCCTTTAGGCTAGAAGTGGTAATATCTCCCTGCTGCAACTAGCTCCAGTCTTTAACCATCCCTAATTGGTTCCCTTTACACAATCTACAAACACCTTTGTAAGTAGTCTTTTCCTTAAACTCTCCTCAAATTACACCTTTGAGTAGGCCATCTCTTTCCTGCCTGTGCCTTGATGAATACACTCAATCCCTGTGGATCTCAAAAATCTCTATTTGGGTAAAGGTATTTTGTTCTTCACTAATCCCAGGGATATTCAATAACCTACCAAATACTGATGGAATGCCGATATGTGGCAGATGCTCAGAGGAGAAATGAGAAAGGTGATGATGCCCTTTGTCCTACTAATAGGAGATAGTATTTCTATCCAAGGAGAGGGTAAAGCTTCATTCCATTCCACCCCACTCCAGCATTTCTAGCAGGGAACTTGGAGCCAGAGGTGAGCTAAACTGACTCACCAGGGATCACCTGCCCTCCCAAGGTAGGGTTTCTGCCAAAGAAGCTTGGGTTCTGGGTTAGTGGGTTCAGGGAAGGGTATAGAATAGAGTTATTATGAGGGCTTGAGACAAACTTCTCTTATGGGACTTTTGAGTGATAACAATAACTACAAGTAAATGAAAGAGAGAGAGAAAGAAAGAAAGAAAGAAAGAAAGAAAGAAAGAAAGAAAGAAAGAAAGAAAGAGAAAAGAAAGAAAGAAAAGAAAGAAAGAAAAGAAAGAAAGAAAGAAAGAAAGAAAGAAAGAAAGAAAGAAAGAAAGAAAGAAAGAAAGAAAGAAAAAGAAATTCATAAAACTCAAGCTATAGGTCCAGCACTTTTGCTTACCAGAAGAAATGTACCTAAAGGCCTAAGTATATGACCTGTCATATAGTAAGCATTCCACTAATGATAACAACAATAACAACAATGATAAAATAGCTAACACTTGTATGGTGATTACAACATAGGAGACACTGTTTGAAAGAACTTTGTATTAACCCTATGAATCTTCACCAAACCTTACAAAGTAGGGCTTACATGCACGCGTATGTTCATTGCAGCACTATTCACAATAATGAAAGCATGGAATGAACCTAAATGCCAATGAGTGGTAGACTGGATAAAGAATATGTGATATATATACACCATGGAATACTGTGCAGCCATAAAAAAGAATGAGATCACGTCCTTTATAGGAGCAACAGATGGAGCTGGAGGCCATGATCCTTAGCACTCTAATACAGGGACAGAAAACCAAATACCACATGCTCTCACTTACATGTAGGAGCTAAATGATGAGAACACATGGTCACATAGAAGGAACAACACACTGGGGCCTACTGGAGAGTGCAGAGTGGGAGGAGGGAGAGGACCGGAAAAAGTAACTATTGTGTACTATGTTTTGTACCTGGGTGATGAAATAATCTGTATAACAAACCCCCATGACACGAGTTTACCTGTATAACAAACCTGTGCATGTACTCCCAAACCTAAAATAAAAGTTTTCTTTTTTTTTTAAGTGGGCGTGTCAGTTCATTTTCATGCTGCTGATAGAGACATACTCTAGACTGGGAAATTTACAAAAGAAAAAGGTTTAATGGACTCACAGTTCCATGTGGCTGGGGAGGCCTCACAATCATGGCAGAAGGCAAAAGGCAAGTCTCACATGGTGTCAAGCAAGAGAAGAGTTTGTGCAGGGAAACACCCCTTTATAAAACAATCAGATCTCATGAGACTTATTCACTATCACAAGAAAAACATGGGAAAGATCCACCCCCATGATTCAATTATCTCCCACTGGGTCCCTCCCACAACATGTGAGAATTATGAGAGCTACAATTCAAGATGAGATTTGGGTGGGAACGCAGCCAAACCATATCAGTGAGTCTTCTTATTAGCCCTATTGGATGGGTTAATATTGGATGGGCTACTCTCCATGGAAGCATGGAGAGTATATTAGTCTCCTACGGATATTGTAACAAATTACCACAAACTTGTTGGCTTAAAACAAGAAAAAATTATTCCCTCCCAGTTCTGGAGGCCAGACGTCCAAAACCATTATAACTGGATAGCAGTAAAGGTGTCAGCAGAGCCACAGTCCCTTGGAGGGCTCTAGAGGAGAATCCATTCCTTGCTACTTTCATCTTCAGTGGCTCCCAGAATTCCTTGGCTTGAGGTTACATCACTCTAATCTGTGATTACTCCATGATCACATTGTCTTCCCTTTTGTCTGTGTCCAATCTCCCCCTGTCTCTCTCTTACAAGGATATATACGCATGATTGCATTTAGGGCCAATCCAGGATAATCTCCCCATCTCAAGATCCTGAGCTTAATTGCATCTACAAAATCCCTTTTTTTATATGCAGTAACATTTATAGGTCCAGGATTAGGACCTAGATATTTTGGGGGCCATGATTCAGCCCATCATGGAGAGGTTAAATAACTTGCCCAAGATCACACAGATGCCTGTTATTTTTAATTATGTCTCACTATATGATTTTGGATAAATTATATAACTGATCTGTGAAATGGTGCTGAAAATCCCTGCCCTGTGGTACACAAAGAAATAATTATTAAAAATCTTCAGGGAGAATGTGATAGTACAAAGGCAGGGTTTCTATTTGTTTTTCAATTTGTGTCTACCCCAGGCCATAATAAGCATTCAAGACAAGTCTGTTGAAGGAACAAATAAATGCATTAATGATAGCACAATATGTTCACACTGACCTTCTCAGTTTAAAAAGTCCTTTCTATCCATCATCTCATTTGACTTCTCAGTTGGCCTGTGAGGTAGATAGTGTGGGCTCTATTATCCCAATTTTATCCAGGTGAAACAGGCTCAGGGAGGCTAAGCAATAACAATATCGCTGACATTATGGCATGCCAGGTACTGTGCTAAGCCCTTGTTCAAGGTTGCACAGCTAGTAAGTTACTTGAGGTAAATGATAGAACTAAACAGGGAAAATACTGGGCCTCTCAGTGCTCAGGGCTCAGGCTGTGCAAGGGATGATCAAAGGCCCTGGATTTTTTTCCTGGAGAAGTCTGGTGAACCAAATGTTTGTGTAATGTCAGGATATATGTATTCTGCTTTGGTGTTAGAAACTTTTGTGTTACAGGCACCTTGGTATAAATACAGGTTCCATTGTTTGGCTTAAGCTACTTACGCGCTCTGAATCTCAGTTTCTTCATCTATAAAATAAAGATGGCAATGGTTCCTACTTCAGAGAATTGTTGGCAGGATGAAACAAGGTAGCCTGTGTAGACACTTAGTGCAGGGCCAGGCCATGATGTAGGGTTCAGCCACTACTTTTGCTGTTGTTGCCACTGTTATTAACATTGTTATTATGCATTGTACTATAGAGCCTTCTTGAATCTGAAGATTTCCACTGCCTGAATGACCTTGGGTAAAGGAGGTAATTTTCCAGTCAAAACCCAAAAAGACCTAGTACTTGGTACCCAATCCTTTCTTTCTCTTTCAAGATTGGCTTTATGGCTGTTTATTTGAGCTATTTTCCCTAGGTTCCATGTCTTCAGGGGTGGGAAACAAAGTGGTGTCATGCAGAGGTGCTTAAGTGCTGGGTGGACTCTCTCTTCTTTCTTTGGCCTTTTCCAGGCCCAACCCACTCTTGCTGCCCACCCAGTCCCCCATTTAGACATCATCCAGAGTAACACAGGGCCTGGGGCTATGCCTCCTTCTGGCAAAGAGTTGCCTTGGAAGCCTGGACCCCTGAAGAGAGGTAAGTCATACTGATGTCTGTGTGCCTTCTGCCCAAGAACAGGCCTGCAGCCAGCCACTTCTACAGCACTTGGGTATTTAGCATGGTCATAGCACTTGGAGGCTGTATTAGTCTGTTCTTGCATTGCTATAAAGAACTACCTGAGACTGAGTAATTTATAAAGAAAAGAAGTTTAATTGGCTCACGGTTCCAAAGGCTGTACAAGAAGTATGGCTTGGGAGGCCTTGGGAAACTTACGATCATGGGGGAAGGCAAAGGTGAAGCAGGCACGTCCTACATGGCTGCAGCAGGAGGAAGAGAGTGAAGGGGGAGTTGCTACACAATTTTAAACAACCAGATCTAGTGAGAGCTCACTCACTATCACAAGAACAGCAAGGAGGAAATGCGCCTCCCATGATCCAATCACCTCCCACCAGGTCCCTCCTCCAACACTGGGGATTACAATTCAACATGAGATTTGGGTGGGGACACAAATCCAAACCATATCAGGGACCTTATTTATATCTTGTTTAGCACCCGTACCCCCACCCCTGCTGTTTCACAGGAGATGAGGCCTCCACTGGGACAAGTGAGTCACCTTGCTCATTACCCTACACTGTCACCCCGCTGGCTTAGGACCTGGCCAGCTGTATAATCTGGGAAGTTTTCCAATTTCATCTTTTAATAAAAGCCCAAACTGCAAACTCAAGGCTGGCTGCTGGGGGAAGGGGCTGCCTGTTCAAAGCTACCTTTGAAACCCATTCTGACTTCTTTGAAATCAAATATTTTGTATATTTTATATAAGTAACATTATCTATCAATATTAGTTATGACTATTTAAGACCTGTTATATAGAAAACACTGTAGTAAGCATATCCTGTATACATTATTTTGTTTAATATTCACATTGACCTTATAAGCCATTTTACATATGAGAAAACAGAGGCACTTCTCTAAGGTTTCACAGCTAGTAAAAGGCAGAGCCAGAATGCAAACTCAGGCCTGTGGGATACCAGAGCACACACTCTTGATGCTTCACTGCTGTTATCAGTTGAGATGACTGAGCCAGTCACTTTTTGTTCCTTTTTCTCATATGGCTTTTTAAAATCACTTCCAAAA
Source organism: Papio anubis (assembly GCF_008728515.1). Lineage (NCBI taxonomy): Eukaryota > Metazoa > Chordata > Mammalia > Primates > Cercopithecidae > Papio > Papio anubis. Next base: position 17,536,830 of record NC_044996.1, read on the forward strand.
GAACCCAGTTTCCACTAGAATCAGACACTGCATCTCCTGGGACTCTGTAGCTCTCCCTTTTCACTCTTCCTCTCACCTTGCTTACAGATTTCCCTTCAAAGTCAGGGTCGTGGCTTCAGTTGTGCAATCTATGACCTGCACAAGGTCACATGGCTGGAGAGTGAGGCAAAGGGCCTGAAATGCATCCTGTGCCCTGCTGACCAAGCCACTTTCCCTCAGGATTGTGCCCAAATTGAGGGGCACCTTTTTCTAATTCACACAAAGGAACTGCATGGGCTAGGCTAGTTTCTGCTCGGATCAGAGTTGCGTCATAAGCAGTTTGCCACTGAACTTGCTGAGTTCTTTGTGTTTTTAGGAGTTGTAGGTCAATCTATGTTAGTGTCACATTCACCCATCCTTCCATTCATTCATTTAAGAAGTATTTACTAAGCTCCTATAACTGCTACATATTGTGCAGGATGCTGGGAACATATGAGTGAATAAGACCCCCATGGAGTTTACACTCTAGTGGAGGAGACAAGGAAAAAGTAAACAAAGCAATAAATGCAATAATCACAAATGATAGTGAGTGTGCAAAGGAGAAAAGTACAGAATCATGGGAGAGAAAAACAGGGAAGCTCTACTGCTAATTGTGTGGTCAGGGAAATCCTCCGCAAAGGAGCAATATTTAAGCTGAGATTTAGGGATAAGTAAGATATATCTAGGTGAAGAATAGAGAGAACAGCATTCTAACTAGAATTCACCATATGTACAAAGTAGGGTGACCAATTGTCCTGGTCGTCCCAGGACAAAGGGATTCCTGAGACATGGGACTTTTAGTGCTAACACCAGTAAAGTTCCAGGAAAGCTGTGACGAGCCAGTAACCTTAGTGTGAAGGCTCTGTGGTAGGAAAGAGCTTGATATATTCAAGCAATGGAAAACCAACAGTTGTTAGCTTAAGGTGCAACAGGGAAAAAGTACACGTTGAGGGTAGTGGGCAGGCACGGGCCACATCATGTCAGGTCTGGGACACCATGGGAAGGAGCTTGGATTTTCTCCAAAGGAAAGCCATTAAAGGGTTTAAACAGTGGCATAACTTCATTTGAAGGGCATTTTTTAAGGGATCTGCCATGGGGAAAATGGATTATGGAAGGACAAGAATGGAATCAAGGGGGAATAGTTAGGAGGTTATGACAGTAATTAGGTGAGAGATGATGGTGGCTTGGATCAGGGTGATGATGGTTGGAGTAGTGAGAAGTAATGGAATTCAAGATACAGATTAAATAAAGCACCAGCTGGACTCACCTTTGTCTAATGCAAACAGCCTTTTCCCCATAGGCCTTTGTCAAAAACAATCAGCAGCAGTTGCTTAACAAAACAGTTTCCTCAGGCAATGAACAAAGTTTGGGGTAAAAAAATAGAGTAGCCAAAAAGCTTAAATGGAAAACTTGGGAAATGAGATGTCTATAAGAGGCTTTGACATATTCCTGAGAATCTAGAAGGCCATACACATATGTAGGACTGTGAAGATGCACAAAATTGTGCACATACTCAGGAAAGTCCTGGGAAGGCCCTAATGTCTCACCTCTGGCTGAGCTTGAAGCTTTGTGTGAACAGGACGTGAAGAGTAAGACAGAGTTGACAGAGTGTTGAAGGCACACACTGACATGTACACACAGCCCCTCAACAAAGACTGGGAGAGGTGTTGTTTCTATACATTTAAAGCAATCTCTATCCAATCATTAGCTGACCACCAGGCTAACCAAAGAGAGACTTCAGTGGCCACACATGACAAATAATTAAAGATTTTAAATATTTTTTCAGAAAAGTCACTAAAAAACAAACAAGAACAACCACAATAAAGAGCAACAAAAAACTCTAGCAAGCGGAGTTGATGGAAAACCGGAAGACTCCAGTGTTATAAGAAATCAAGAAAGAGGAAATGTTTGACTGCATCACATGTTGGCAAAAGATCATGTAAGATGAGGACAGAGAAGTAACCATCAGATATTTAACATGGAGGGCATTAGTGATTTCAATAAGAGCAATTTTAGTTAAGCAGTAGGATTTGAAGCCTGATTGGTTTGGATTGGAGGAGATAAAGAGAGGTAGACAGGGAGTATAGACACAACACTTTCAGTTGACTCTTTTTCAATAAAGACCTTCAGCCTGTATCAGAGGTAGGTGAATAGCATGAAAAGACTGTTGACTGTCGTTAGATCTTCTCTGACACACTCATCATAGTCTCCATTCCACTTGCTACATCAGACTCAGAAACTACTAGTTAGCTGGGTGGCCTTTGGTTCAGGCCCTTTCCCTCTTTGCATCTTACTTTAGTCATTTGTAAAATGATGGGTTGGAATCCCAGCACTTTGGGAGGCCGAGGCGGGCGGATCACAAGGTCAGGAGATCGAGACCACAGTGAAACCCCGTCTCTACTAAAAATACAAAAAATTAGCCGGGCGCGGTGGTGGGCGCCTGTAGTCCCAGCTACTCAGGAGGCTGAGGCAGGAGAATGGCGTGAACCCGGGAAGCGGAGCTTGCAGTGAGCCGAGATCGCGCCACTGCACTCCAGCCTGGGCGACAGCGCGAGACTCCGTCTCAAAAAAAAAAAAAAAAAAAAAAAAAAAAATGATGGGTTGGAACCAGGTTAACACAGGACAAAGTAAATTTCATGAAATATTAATTGCAACATTTATTTGTTATTTGGTCAAATCTGACTGGAGAACACACAGCTAAACAAAGTTAAATAGATAATCTTTTTGCAGGACTTATCAGAGCCTTTAATAATCTAATGTAAATTTTGCATTCCTAAGAGTAGGATATAGTGTGTAGTATCTAATACATTTAAGCAAAGAACCCTTATTTCTTGGATGATCTATAAACAGCCTGTGAATATAGTATTTCAAAAACAAGTGTTGAGAAACATTGGATCTCTAAGAGCTTTTCTAGAAATAATCTCTTTTGACTCTTATACTAATGTAGGTATAATACATTTATTAATTTATGCCCAAATCAGTCCAAAGTATCAAAATTATTGTAATAACAACAGCTGTTATTTTATGTGCGCTTAGTATGGATGAGTTTTTTTGTGATATGCTTTACATGTATAATGACGGAAAAAAAAAAATCACCCTCCACACCATAAAAACAAGGAGGTGGATGGCAACTTATTTAAACACTTAATTAAATTATTTTAGGAAGACATTTTCAAGCCTCAGCCAGACCCTCGCTTATTGAAAGGAAAGCCCAGTGCTAAGCTTGGGGGTTAAAGGCTAAAGACAGTTGAATTGCTCTGTATCATAAAGTGGAAAAAACTGGATTCCTTTGTTTCCAAGAGAGAGGGAGCAGAGAAGAGGGCTGAGAAAGGCAAATTGAACAACTTGGAGGCATGGCCAGAGGACTTTGAAGAACATTTTCCATTTTAAGCTGTTTACCATGCTGCAACAACTTCCTCTACTTCCCCAAGCCTTCAATAAAGTATGTTATGCACATACAGGCATTGCGAATTGTTGCTTTTGCTAATATGTTGGGGGTAGTAGTGTTGTTGTTGCTGTTGTCAAAATCATAGAAAGGGTTTGAATTTAAGTTTACAGAATTATAAATGGTTGTACTATGAGAACAAGAACTCACAGGTGGGAAAAAGCTAAAGACAGAGGTGACCATATAACTGAAAACCCCATAGAAATTTGCAGACATCTTGGGGAGGGGAAATAAGAGTTTGAGTCAATGTTATCTAGGTCTTAAAGGTAAAAAGACTTCAGCAGCTGATATCTGGATTCCACGAGCAGGATATCAGTTAATCCTCACAACAGTCCTATAAGGAAGGTACTGTTATTTATTTCTACTTTTCACCTGAAGAAACTGAATCAACTCAGGCTCAGAGAGGACTTGTCCACAGTCACACATCCTGGCAGTGGCAGATCAGTTTGACTCAAAAGCTCTTGTACTTAACCCCTTTCCAAGCCACTCCCTGAAAATACTGCAGGTGGACTGGGAGTGGGCCTGACGCAAGATTCCATTTCCATTCTGATATTTTGCTCATGGACTAAGCCACAGACATCCAAACTGCCAATGGATTGATCCTCCTGCAGGCAGCACAGGAGTGCTCAGGTTTCCGTGGAGACACTGTGAGCATCACAGTGCCCACCATACATTGCCATACACTGAAGCCACTATCTTCTGCTCCTAAAAAGAAACTATGTCTCCTACCATGCCTGTCCAATTCTTATTCATTCTTCTAGACTGAGCCACATGTCAACTCCTGATGCTCCCCTACCAAACAAAATTATAGTATGTATCATGTGTCCTTCTCCCCTACTAGGTGAGACACTCCTCCAAGAGAAGGGATCTAGCATTAACCTCTTTATCTGCAGTGTCTTGCAAATGTGGAGCCCTTCCTGAAAAGTGATGACACCCACACCTACCCTCACCTGGTCTCAGGCCTCACCTCCCCTGGACCCGTTGCACTCCAATGAATCTTGGCAGAAGGGTGCACAGCCTGTTCACATCCTTTTTGCTTTCTGCAGACAGTCTTGGTGGGGCTGCAAGCAGGGTGGAGACAGAGAGCACACTGATTTCATTTCATTTTTAATCTGCAGGGGCCTAATTCTCTGAAATCAGCTCTTCATCCTGAAAGGACAGCACTACCTCAAATAGAAAGTCAGCCTGGCACAGCCAAGTGTCATTATATTAATATGCAAAGCTACAGTCAGCTAATCTCCACAAACCATTTGTTTCTTTAATTGCCCTCTTAGGGCAAAAGTGAAAAAAAAAATAGGGAAGATGAATAACAATTTTATTTAATTCACCCTTTTCATTCTCCCCAATTCCACTTACCGATGCAGTTGTGAAGCTGGCAATTTTCAGCTTAAGCTGTGTAACCACTCCTCGTTCAGATTCCCCACCCCAGCCTCCCCCACCCATATCAGCATCTGTCTCTCTGTATCTCTGAGTTCTGTCCTTTGACCCACTCAGAGCAATGTCTTAGGGCTTTGAGCCTCAAGAAGATCCCCAAAGGGGTAGAGGGCAATTACAAAAAGACAGTTTGATTCTTGCATTCCCCATGGGACAGGAGAGCGTCAGATTCAGAGCATTGGTTCAGAAGTAACAGCTTGCATTTGAATCCTGGCTCTACCACTTACTAGCTCTGTGGCCTTGGGCAGGTCACTTGACTTCTCTGGGCCTCAGGCACATCATCAGTACAAATGGGGCAGGTTAAATCCAGGGGCATAATGGTGCATAGTGCTGCTGTGAGGATTGAATCAGACCATGCCCGAGCAAGTAAGCACATGAAACAGAGGGTGCTGCTCAGTTATGTTGACTGCTACTGCAGCTATGGTCTTTTTTCTTTTTATGGTTTTGTCAGGTAACTACAAACAGGGTTTTCCTTCTCACTCACTGCACAGCTAGACCACAGGAAGCAGGGCAGCTGATGGTGTTTCCCATGGCAATTTGGATTTTGGCTAAGAAGAAGGGAGGAATGAATATGGTGGTTTCCATGAACTCACCACCCAGATCCTTATTATTCCCCATTTCCAGTTTCAGGAACTTCTCCATTCTGATCCCAGCCCTTGCCTCTCAGCAGCTAATTTTCTAGCATCTGTTTGGATCTTAGAATATCAAAGATCCTAACAAAAAGGCAAGCACAACAGAAACCCCCAGGAAACGCCAATCACTTGAGCACGATGTATCCCTACATGCACACTTGCGGAGGGTAGTGGAGCCTTCATAATGGAGCCCTATACCCACTAATGTGTGATGCCCTGAGCATCATGTGCACATGTGCACAGACCAGGAGATTAACAACAGGGAAGGTCAATGGAGACCCTGGAGTCTAGGGTTATGCCTGAAACCATTCCGTGGAGGTCTGTGGAAGTGCCCTAAAGGTACTTCTTAAGGTTAAAAAAAAATCCATCCTTAGGAATAACCCTGTTCACGAGAATTGGCCACTGATGGACTCAACAGTTTCCTCAAGTGGGAATCAAGTGGAAGTTGTAGTGCTCACTTCATCAGGGATGTTGTGAGGATTAAATGACACAAATTATGTTATCACTAAAGGTTGATTTCCCACCCTTTCCCCCGACTCATCCCTAGAAAGACCCTGAGTAAGATCTTAAAACAAGTCCCTACTTGTCTCCCCTGGAGTCAGCAGTCCTGGATGTGATTCCCAGGTCCGTAATTTATGAGTGGCATAGCCATGAGCAGGTGGCTTATTCTTTTTCAGAGTCTCAGTTTCTGCATCTGTAAATTTGAGCTAATGCCAACACTTACCTGTTAGGGGTTTGAAAATTAAGCTAGATAATTCCCATAAAGAGCTCCACATAGTGCCTGCACATGGCAAACACTCCATGAAAATTTTGTTTACAGTAAAATAGCAGTCAACATCACCATTTGTTTTGTGTTCCTTGAAAATTACTTCTGGGATCCCCAAGCACATTTGCACTCCCTTTCAGCAACTTCCTGAGAATTTCCTATCATTTTTTATCTGTGCCACTGTGTCACTCTTACCAACTCCTTGGTGGAGACAAGTGAGTCCCTCTGTCACCGGGTCTCTCAGCTTTTACTGCTCCAAGAGCCATGGTCAACACCAGTGTTTCGGCTGCCATTTCAGATGCTGCCACAGATCTCTTCACAATGTGGAATTGTAACCCAACCCTCCTGCAAACAACTTCACTAGGTTTCATTATTGGTCCTCAGGGAATTGGCTTAATTACAATTTTTAATGACACACATGTTCACACAACTTCTGTTTGAGCTGCCATCTCTTCTAGTGCTCTTTAGTATGTAAAAAACATTATTCTTCACTGAAGCTGAGATCCAATTTCTCATCTTCAACACACTGAGATCATTTACGAACCTCTGATTCCACTGACATAAGAAGGCTCAGCTGAGACCTTGTAGTTGAAGACAAAATGTTCTCTATCCTGATTCCAAAAAAGGGAAGACACCCCCAAGCCCACGAACTCCAAAGTAGGTAGCACAGTGAGTCTTCTGAGAGACAACTTCAAATCCTGAAAGCTGTTTTCAGAAGAAGGGGATGGGAGCTTTGCTGTGCTACTCATAGGTACCTGTGATGTGTGAGTCTGGGAGAGATACATGTGCACTTAGAGTATGACATGTTCCATCTGGATGAATAGCACCGTCATTTATGCACACAGGGTGGTGATGATTGAATTCAGTCCCTGAATCAAAGATACCTGGTGGTTAGAAACTCAGATCATGAATAATCTGCTAAGCCCATTAACAAAATAGGAAAGGCCAAGAAAGCAGAGCTACTCATGTGACCCTTGCTGGACCACCAAACTTCTTGGTGCTTGGAGAGAGGCCCTCTTAGTGACAGTGTTGCATAAAGATGGAGCTAGGACTTTTTTTCAGGGCAAAATTCACACAAAATAGAATTAACCATTTTAAGGTGTACAGTTGAGTGGCATTTAGTACATTCACAATGGTATACAATCACCACTTCTATATAGCCCCAAAACAATTCATAACCCCCCAAAAAAAAACCTATATGCATTAAGTAGTCACATTCTATGCCCCTTCCCCTCCTGCCCCTAGCTCCTGACAGACACTAATATGCTTTCCATCTCTATGGATTTGTCTACTTTGGATATTTCATTTAAATAGAATCACACAATGCACGACCTTTTGTATCTGGCTTCTTTCATAATAGCATGTTTTTGAGGTTCATTCATGTTGTAACATGTATCAACACTTCATTCCTTTTATTCACTGAGTAACATTCCATTGGATGCATACAACACATTTTGTCGTCTGTTCATTAGTCGATGGGCATTTGAATTGTTTCTACCTTTTGGCTATTGTGAATAGTGCTGCTATAAACATTTGTATACAGGTATGTTTGAATATCTGTTTTCAATACCTTAGGGTCTATACCTAGAAGTGGAATTGCTGGGTCCTATAGTAATTCCATGTTTAACATTTTGAGGAACCACCAAACTGACTTCCATAGTGACTGCACCATTTACATTCCCATCAGCAATGCATTGGGTTTCCATTTCCTCCACACCTCCACAACCTTCCCAACATTTGTTGTTTTCCTTTTTAAAAAATTATATCTACCCTAGAGGTTGTGAACTGCTGGTTTTGATTTACATTTTATTTTATTTTATTTTATTTTATTTTATTTTATTTTTTTTGAGACAGAGCCTTGCTCTGTCGCCCAGGCTGGAGTGCAGTGGCACGATCTCGGCTCAGTACAAGCTCTGCCTCCTGGGTTCACGCCATTCTCTTGTCTCAGCCTCCCGAGTAGCTGGGACTATGGGCGCCCGCCACCATGCCTGGCTAATTTTTTGTATTTTTAGTAGAGATGGGGTTTCACCGTGTCAGCTAGGATGATCTCGATCTCCTGACCTCGTGATCCGCCCATCTCAGCCTCCCAAAGTGCTGGGATTACAGGCGTGAGCCACCACACCTGGCCAATTTACATTTTCTTAATGACTAATGATGTTATGTATTTTTCAGGCACTTGCTGACCATTTATATATCTTCTTCAGAGAAATGTCTGCTCAAGTTCTTTGTCCATTTTTATAGTGGTTTGCTCTTTATATATTCTAAATACTAGACTTATTAGATATAAAACTTACAAATATTTTATCTCATTCTGTAGGTTATCTTTTTGTTCTTTTGTTAGTGTCCTTTGATGCAAAAAGTATTTTATTTTGATAAAGTCCAACTTATCTGTTTTTTTCTTTCATTGCTTGTGCTTTTGGTGTCCTAGCTAAGAATCCACTGGCAAATGAAAATTATGAAGATTTACTCCTATGTTTTCTTGTAAGAGTTTTATAGTTTTAGCCCTTAAGTTTAGGTCTTTGATCCACTTTGACTAAACATTTGTATATGCTGTGAGATAGGGGCCCAATTTCATTCTTTTGCATGTCGTTCTTCAGTTGTTTCAGTACCATTGGTTGTGGAAACTTATTTCCCCCATTGTAAGGCATTGGCACCCTTTTCAAAAACCAATTGACTGTAGATGAATGGGTTTATTTCTGGACTCTCAGTTATATTTTATTGATTTGTATGTCTATGCTTATGCCAGTCCCACGTTGTCTTGAGTATTGTACCTTTGCAGTACATTTCAAAATTGGCGCGTGTGAGCCCTCCAATTTTTTCCAGAATTTTTCTTTGGTTATTCAGGGTTCCCTGCAATTCCATATAAATTTCAGGATTAGCTTTTTCAGTTCTTTAAAAAAGGCTGTTAGGATTTTCATAGGGATTGCGTTGTATCTGTTAATCACTTAGGCTAGTATTATCATCTTAACATTAAGTATTCCAATTCACGAACACAGAATATCCTCCCATTTATTTAGATTTTTTAAAAATGTATTTCAGGAAGCAGGATTTTGATGCTCAACTTTTCACAGGGACTGCTGTGAAGGTGTGTTGAGGCAAACTGGAACAAAGTCAATTTAGTCGTGACTGGCACCTACTTTGATCAACACAGGCTGAGTATAACACACACTGCCAACAGGAGTGAATAGGAATGAACTTCAGAATGTTGACAATATTGGCCATTTTCAAATAGAAAAAAAAAAAAGAAGCTTAGAATGGAAGGAGTGGGTGTCTGAGAAAGTGTGGGTTTGGCATTTAACAAATGCCAGATGCCCCTTGTAGTCTGTTCCAGTCTGATTTATTTATTTATTTATTTATTTATTTATTTATTTATTTATTTTGTTATACTTTAAGTTCTAGGGTACATGTGGATAACATGCAGGTTTGTTACATATGTATACTTGTGCCATGTTGGCGTGCTGCACCCATCAACTCGTCAGCACCCATCAACTCGTCATTTACATCAGGTATAACTCCCAATGCAATCCCTCCCCCTCCCCATAATAGGCCCCAGTGTATGATGTTCCCCTTCCCAAGTCCAAGTGATCTCATTGTTCAGTTCCCACCTATGAGTGAGAACATGCGGTGTTTGGTTTTCTGTTCTTGCGATAGTTTGCTGAGAATGGTGGTTTCCAGCTGCATCCATGTCCCTACAAAGGACACAAACTCATCCTTTTTTATTTTGCCACTACTTTCAATGGCAAAACCCTCAATTACTTTTGCACCAACCTAATACAAGTAACAGTGACACACAGCAGAAAGTTACATCTGAAAACAACCAAAATCCATTTGCTGGAATAACTTAGGAGTAGGAGACAATACACAGTTGTTTAGGAAGTACCCATGCAGATAAGTCAGCCTTCCCAACTCTTTTTGTTTCCTTGTTATAATAAGGCAGAGAGATAGGAAAGACATTTGGGGGAGGATATTTGGTTTTGAGCCCATGGATGCCCCTAGCCAACGTTGGTGGTTATAAAGTGTGCTTACATTTCTGTAGGGTGGACCGTACAGGGTGTCTCTTTAGAGGTGTCAGGTTGTATATCAGTCTTCATTCTAGATCTCGGCTGGCAGAGGTGTTGGGAGTAGGATAGCTTTGTAATTTGCTCTTACCCTTTCCACTGATAGCAAAATGTCATAGAAAAATCATGGTCTCTGTCTCTTACCACCTTTGTGGTCTTGAACAAATGAAGTAACCTATCTGGGTCTCAATTTGCTCCTCTGCCAAATGGGGATGATAATAACAGCTACTTTGTAGGGTGGTTGTGAGAACAGCACAGTACATGGTACATGACAATTATTCAATAAATACGGTAGCATCTACTATAACTATTTCATGGTTGTTACTGTCATCCTGGGATCATAAGGACAACCTGAATTTATTAATAAACTCTCCTGACAACCAAATGAATTCCTAACAGAGCAGAAACTAGATGTCCAGCAAAATTCGATATGGACTCTAATTTCCTAATTCTGCAGGGTTTCTGATCCTGAACCACTGGTCAAGGCCACAGAAATATTTGGGGGCAAGAAGCTACCTTTGGTAACTGCCTTCTGAGATTTTTCAATCTATCTTAGAGTGAAAGAGGAAAGAAAGAGAACAAAGACATACATTTAGAAAAAGTAATCATTACCATTAATATTTCTGCCGATTACCCTTGTAATTAAAGTCAGAGGTCATCCTTCTCCAAATGTTTTTTTCCCATGATCTTCTCACAGCGCACTAGGATAGAGGAATTAGGGTATTACCACTTTCCCACAAGACACCAAGCAGAGTTCTCTTGGAAGTGCCAAGATCAAAATGTATTGTGGTCAGTCATGCCTCAGTACCTTTGTTCTTTAATTCATTCAACAAATATTTACTAAGTGAGTATTGTGTGCAGACCACAGTTCTGACATTCTAGTTGGGAAGTGGGGTGGGTCAGGAGACAGAAAATAAACAAATAGCAATATAAATATATAATGTCAGATGGTAACAATGCTATAAAGAAGAGGCAGGTTAAGGGGAATATGGCATGATGATGAAGAAGTCCCATTTTATTCAGGGGTGATCCAGCTGATGAGATGACATTTAAACCGAAACCTGAAGGAAATGAGGGGCCAAGCTATGTGGCTCCCTGAAGGAAGAGTCTTCCAGGCAGAAGTTGCTCTAAGTCACTCTTTAACAACCATTCTATTTCTGTGTTGGTCCAACTCCCAACCTTTTAGGTTTCTTTCTCATTTCCTCTTTCACCATTTGCCCCTTTCACCAAATAAAAGGTTATGTGTCTCTTTATCCCTGGTTCTTGCTTCTGTAGATAATCTGCATTCATACTCTGGCTCCTCTCTTGCCACTCTGGGTAGCCCCTTCCCCTTACTTCACCAAGCCACTTTCTTTGGGATCAAATCGCCCCACTTGATGGACACCCCCTCTCCCACATGGAAGATCTGACACCAGCACATCACTTTGATTAGTTTGTTGAACTACTAAGTACATCAAAAGTTACCTAAAACCATAGGGACAACGTTTAGCCTGTCCAGGAAAAAGAAGAAAAAAAAAAAAAAAAAAACCTAAGCAGTGCAATAACATCATTTTGTGTGACATTCAAATGCTAATTTAGAAATGCTTGCCCTCGGTGGAAACAGAAGGAAAAGACAAATACAGGTATGGCATGGACAAGCAACAGGCTAGTTAGTAAGCTGACTGCATTTGGATGCTTGGGTACCTGTTCATAATAAAGAAAGCCACAGGGAAGACAACTGTTGCCAACCTCATTGCTGCCACACATAACACATAATAGTGCTGAACTCTATGTGGCAGACTTGCATGGGAGTGCACAAAAGGGGAAGCAGGCTGGGCACGGTGGCTTACGCCTGCAATCTCAGCACTTTAGGAGACCAAGGCGGGCAGATCGCGAGGTCAGGAGATCGAGACCATCCTGGCTAACATAGTGAAACCCCATCTCTACTAAAAATACAAAAATAATAATAATAATAATTAGCCGGGCATGGTGGCGGGCGCCTGTATTCCTAGCTACTTGGGAGGCTGAGGCAGGATAATAGAATGAACCTAGGAGGCGGAACTAACAGTGAGCCGAGATGCGCCACTGCACTCCAGCCTGGGCGACAGAGCAAGACTCCATCAAAAAAGAAAAAAAAAGAGGGGAAGTAGTTGATAATCAGACATACTTTCTTTTTTTCTTTTCTTTTTCTTTTTCTTTTTCTTTTTCTTTTTTTTTTTTTTTTTGAGACTGAGTTTTGCTCTTGTTGTCCAGGCTGTAGTGTGATGGCGTGATCTCGGTTCACTGCAACCTCCATGTCCTGGGTTTCAGCGATTCCCCTGCCTCAGCCTCCCAAGTAGCTAGATTATAGGCATGTGCCTCCATGCCCGGCTAATCTTGTATTTTTAATACAGACAGGGGTTTCACCATGTCAGTCAGGTTGGTCTTGAACTCCTGACCTCAAGTCATCCACTCGCCCTGGCCTCTCAAAATGCTAGGATTACAGGTGTGAGCCACCACGCCCAACCGATAATCAGACATACTTTCAACAAATATTTATCAAGTACCTACTACCGGCCAGGTACTATTTATTAGATTCTGGAAATACAGCCATATAAAAGACAGAAGAAGTCCCTCACCTCTAGCACACTTCCTCCTCATCACTAGCGTCTAGTGGAAGAGCCAAGCAATAAACACACCATAAAACTGATATATAAGATAATGTCAGATACCAATAGTTACAGTATTATGAACAAAATTTAAGAAGGTGAAAAGGTAGAGGTAGATGGGGTAGGGATACTATTTTAGACAGAATGGTCAGGAAAGGGCTCTCTAAAGTAGCGTCATTTGAGCAGAAATGTGAGGGAGAAGATGGAAAGAGTCATCCAAATGCTTAGCAGAAGAGCCTTCCAGACAGACAACCACAGCAAGTGCAAAGGTCCTGAGATAGGAACAAACTTTGCATAAAGAAGCAAGATCCCTGGGCTGAGCCATAGTTCTCAGGGGATCATCAATGCTCCCTAGAGGGCATTTTGAAAATGTAACTGAGTATTTTTAGTTTTCTAATTGTTCCAGTGATTGGAGGATGCTACTTGGAGGGCAGGGGGACAGGAAAGATCATACTTTATTCATTTTTTTTTTGAGACAGTCTCGCTCTGTTGCCCAGGCTGGAGTGCAGTGGCATGATCTCAGTTCATTGCAACCTCTGCCTCCCGGGTTCAAGCGATTCTCCTGCCTCAGGCTCCCAAGTAGCTGTGATTACAGGCGTGCACCATCACACTCAGCTAATTTTTTTTTTTTTGTATTTTTAGTAGAAATGGGGTTTCACCATGTTAGCCAGGCTGGTCTCAAATTCCTGACCTCAGGTGATCCACTAGCCTTGGCCTCCGAAAGTGCTGGAATTACAGGCCTGAGTCACCGCTCCCAGCCCATACTTCATTTTGTTTGGAACTTTATCAAGAAATGTTCACCAGGCAAGGGTGTGAAGAAAAAGGAACACTTGTGCATTGTTGGTGAGAATGTAAATTAATACAGCCATTATGAAAAACAGTATGGAGGTTTTTCAGAAAACCAAAAATAGAATATGATCCAGCAATCCAGCTTCTGGGTATATATCCAAAGGGTCGCTAAAACCCAAGAAGAAGAGTTTCGACATTAAAGCCTTCAGAAGCTCTGCTTCCTGCACCTGTCACTGTGCTCCAAGCACAGGGCTTACACGTGGTAGGATGTTAAATGGGTGAAGTAATGTGTGGTAGACGTTAGAAAAGTTAATCTTTGTAGAAAGAATTCTAGGCCGGGCGTGGTGGCTCATGCCTGTAATCCCAGCACTTTGGGAAGCCAAGGTGGGCAGATCACGAGGTCAGGAGATCGAGACCATCCTGGCTAACACGGTGAAACCCCGTCTCTACTAAAAATGCAAAAAATTAGCCGGGCGTAGTGGCGGGCGCCTGTAGTCCCAGCTACTCGGGAGGCTGAGGCAGGAGAATGGCGTGAACCCGGGAGGCGGAGCTTGCAGTGAGCCAAGATCGTGCCACTGCACTCCAGCCTGGGGGAGAGAAAGAGACTTCATCTCAAAAAAAAAAAAAAAAAAAGAAAGAATTCTAAATGCAATTATATTCAAGATTTACAGGACATTTCAGCATAGTCCTAAACTTGGTTGAAAACATGAAAGCAAGAAAAGTAGTTACTATATGAAATTAAAAAAAATTAGCCGGGCATGGTGACACATGCCTGTAGTCCTAGCCAATCAGGAGGCTGAGGCAGGAGAATCATTGAGCCCAGGAGTTCAAGGTTGCAGTGAACTGTGATCATGCCACTGCACTCCAGTCTGGGTGACAGAACGAGACACTGTCTCTAAGGAAAAAAATAAAAGAGGCAATCAACCGTAGAAATGTACAAGAAACACATACTGCTTGAAGGCTAAAGGTGCTTTGCTACTTCTGCAAAGATTGCTGGTCTTTAAATGCCAAGGAAGAGTCATTTGAGATGATCAAACACTTAGGAGTTCCGCTTTACAATTCTTTCTTGTTATCAGATATTGACAAGGATTCTTTGCTTGACCAAACTATAGCTGTGTTCCTGAATATTGTCCTTGGCTCGTCTGTGCACTTTGTTGTAAAATCCAGTTTTAGTAATGAACACTGATAAGGCAGTTTAGTAAGAACACCCCTCCCCTCCGTTGATGTCTGATCACCCTCAATATCTGATTGGATTCCTCGTCACCCACCATCACCCAAGGGATGTCTGATCACCCTGGCCTGTCTTCAGCAAATGTCCTGTTAGGTCTGTTCAGCCAGAAACTCCCTTCCCCCGATGTTGGTTTTTTGTTTGTTTGTTTGTTTGTTTTTGTAATTTTTTAATCCATTGACCCCCATCCTACTCCTTAACTGCAAGTTTCCACTTACCCAGGCTGTATTCAGAGTTGAGCCCAATTTCTCTCACCTACTACAATGTCCCATTGCAGTGATCCCTATACCTATCGTGGTGGTCCTAAAATAAAGTCTTCTTTACCATGCTTTAACAAGTGTCATTGACTTCATTGATATAGGAACTAAATACTAATAACAGAAATTGACTGTGAAACTCTACTGGACTTTAAGAAAAACTATTGTCAATGAAATTGTAGTCAAAAGTGTCTATTATTCTCCAGATTCATCAAAAGTATGAGAAGAAACTAGCTGGTGACTAGATTATTTATATACATATAGAATAGCACTTCTGCTATGAGCAAAGAACTGGGTCTCACAGTCTCACTTTCCTGAGATAGATCAAAATCTTCTTCTATGAAGTTTGCTAGCATTCCAGCAAGCACTTGAGCTGCAGAAGTCCTCTCAGCAATTGGACATGCTTCTTTCAGACTGTGCGTAGCAGCTCTTTACCTCGGGACTTAAAGACCCATTGAATGCTTTTTGGCATCCCCTCCACACTGGAGCAAAGCCTACTGAATGCATGTGTCCAGGCCTCTCCCACTGCTTTCACTCTTGGTACACTTTATCACTCCTCCCACCACCACTACCACCTAAGGGGACAGGAAGGGGAAACTGAAACCCTCCTATATCACAGTGGCCTCTGGACCATAACATTTCCCCCACTCCAGCATCATGATTCTGGAACCGTCTCCCCACATCACAGGTTCATCAGCCAGTGGAGAATGGGAGTGACTTGACTGCAAAGTAAGGAGCCTTTAGGGTTCAAACCATATTCAGATGGAGTTAGTTGTGGGTGCATAGCCTTGTAAGTGAAGCTAGCTTAGCACAGAGAAACCATCCATTAGTCAAGCACTCCAGCGCTCATTGGTGATTCTTCTCCTTAATCACAGCATAGAACCCATGTTTGGGATTCCGTAATTCATTCATATTGGCCCTCAATTATAGGTCCACCATGTTACAGATCAGAAGTGCTCTCATTCATGTATGTAACAAACTTTTTTTTTTTATTTTGCCCATTATGTGCTAGACTCTAGGGATATAGCAGTGATGAAGGCAGACTTGTACTCACATAGAAGAGATAAGAAATGAACAAGTGTGACGAGTGCTGTCAAATGGCAAGAACACAGTGCCACAGTAGCCCAGAGAGTGAGGACAACACCTTGCTTAGAGTTCAGAGAAAATTGCTGTGAGAGAATGAGGCTTAGGTTAGGCCCTTAAAGGTGAGTAGGATTCAGGCAGGTGAAGAGGTGGAGAACAATCACAACATGTTACTATGTGAGGGGTAAAAACACGTCATAAAACATACTAATTACAAATTTGTAAAGAACTCTCTCTATATATGGGCTTAGAGTAAAACATCCAGAAGGATGTACTTCAAATATCAATAGTGGTTATCTCTGAGTAGTAGTACGATGAGTTATTTTTAGTTTCTGCTTAATATTCTGTATTTCCTAAAATTCCTGCTATCAGCATGTTTACATCCATAGTAAACATAGTTTACATCAGGAAGTAAAATTTGATTTTATGTAAAGCAAACCTGTCTCAGCTCCAGCCACTCCAGCCCTGATCCAGTGACTGTGTCCTCATCTGAATTACTTCCAAAGAGCTCTTCCCTGGGCCCCAGTGGCCAGCCAGAGAAATATCCCCTCACAACAGCTCCTTGATTTCAGGCTTTTGCCAGCGAACTTACCCCTGGTCAGTTAATGGAATCCTCTCCTGGGAGCCCCTAGGTAGCTCCACATGCTACATCAATCATCCTGTCGCCTCTCTAGTCTTCTTACGTTTTCTGAGCCCCAATTTCTTTCAACAGCTCTGTTTTTCTTTCCTCCCCCTAGAATTGCCATCAGATTCTACCAGCAGGCTTGTCATGGAGACTGCCGCAAAGTAATTCTTGAATGCTACAAACATTCTTAAAGTCTATTTTCCATTATGAGCTCTTCCAGTCCAGCCAAAGAAGGCTACTCACAAGTCCATCCATATATAATTTTGAAATATTTTTCTCTATAATCTGTGAGTCACTAAGGGTATTCGCTCATTTCCTCATTATCTCCTCCAGCTAATACTTCACTTCTGAGGCAGTAACAAATTTGAAGCCTCACTCCTGGTTCTACGTGATGCCACACCTACAGACAAGAGTGATACCAACCTCAGGTTCCATAGGCAAACGCATTGGCATGTGCAGAAGGTGGGGTACCCCTCCTCCATTTCCTTTTGCAGGCTAGAACAATCCACATTCAACAATTCTGCTTCTCTGGTTTCAAGCCTCACTGGTATGTCTGGGAAAGTTGCCTGGAACCTGAAGGGTACAGGTAGCAGCAAGGTGGAGGCAACGACATTCCTCTTGTTGGCATATCTCCCTCCATATGCCCGCTCCCTGGTGCCAGTCCCTGGCACTTTCCAAACCCTGTGTTTGACAGCTGCACAGCTGCTGAGCAATTAAGCCTAGTCATCTCAGAGAATTTGCAAAGGGGCAGAGAAAAATGCCCTCTGCTACTGTTCAGGCTGCGGTGTGAAAGGTTCTGTGCAATTATTTTATGGGAAGCCAGAAGGCAAGAAGGGACATAATATTAAGTGAATTCTTCTAAAAGCTACTGTCAAAGAGTTTATCATAGAATCAGAGTCTTAAAGTTGGAAAACACTTTCATAAATATTTGCACCACGACTTACGATGCTAATTTGCTGTCTCTGAAAGATAGGAACAGAGTTATGCTCTGTTGGGCCCTCACCTGATAAATAGAAGTGTTTATCAGCCTTACAGCTAGACAGTAGGAGGCTACTTCAGAGGCCAAGAGATAGATAGATAGCCATAATAATATCTACAAGCACAATGAACTGCAGCTAAGTCATCCAAGTCAAGGTTTACCACCCTTCAGCTGGTTAGCATGGAGACACAATATCAGTTCTCAGTAGTGTTCAGCCCAATCGATCCCTCCCATTTTCCAAGACACTCCCCTCCCACTATGGTCTTGTCTAGTCTTAACTTCCTTCTCTTCTCCAGCAACCCCTGGGGATGATGTGGAGAAGGAATTGGTATGAATAGATTTGTTCATACAAAGAATTGATTGTTTCAACTGAAACCTCATAACTTTACGCCAAGGTGTAACAACAATAGTGATTTGTGTTCATGGTTGGTGTTCTTGTTTCTTTTATGAAAAAGGAAATTGGAGCTGGGCATGGTGGTGCATGCCTGTAATCCTGGAGCTTTGGGAGTCCAAGGCAGGAGGATTGCTTGAGCCCAGGAGTTTGAGACAAGCCTGTGCAACACAGTGAGACCTTCTCTCTAAAAACAAAAATTAGCAGGGTGGCACATGCCTGTAGTCCCAGCTACTGGACAGGCTGAGGCAGGAGGATCACTTGAGCCCGGGAGTTCCAGGCTGCAATAAGCTATGATCACACTACTGCACTCCAACTTGGAAGACAGAGTGAGACCCTGCCTCTCTAAAAGAAAAAAAAAAAAGGTCTGGGGGGTGAAATTTACCTCCTATACGTGCTTCATGTTAAATGCTACCTCTTAGAGTAGTAACATTTAAAATTTTGTTTAGCACCTTTGGCCAAGGTACTTTAAATACTGGCTGATACATCCAGCAGATTCCTTTTAGATCTGCTAAAAGCAATTAAAACCAAAATTGAAGAATGGAAGTCTAAGAGGGCTGGTTTGTGAACCTAGACTGGCTTTTCCAGTAAGTCTCAATATTTTGAAGTGGGAGGGGGGCAGCATTGGAGCACAAAGAAAGGATGTATCAGAATCTCTGAAGAAGGCAACAGAGGTAATGTGTGCAATAAAATAACAATATTCCTATGATTTAAAAAATATCTGCTATGGAGTGTAAATAGCTGAAAAATCTTCCTGACTGGCAAGAATGCACAGAAGACACAGTAAAAAATATTACAGGAGGACTGAGTAATAAAAAGGAAGTGAACATTGCCTAGCCTGGATTCATATGCTTGATACAAGGAGAACCAGGTGAAGGAACTGATGGGTCAGCACGAATGAACCTTACCACTGGAAACACTCTCCCAAACGCTGCACCTTCTGATTGCTAGAACACCAGCAGGGCAAACTTCCAAGTCCAAGTGAGCCAATGGAACTATAGCTATATTATGTTAGCCTTCAGGGCAAAGGCTGTCTTAGTCCACAACTCTATCCCCAATAGCTGGAGCTCTGTCTAGCGCATGATAGCTTCCCAATAAATAAATGTTTCTTATATAGATACATGGTAAAAAGAAATATATAAAATATTTATTTTATATAAATATCAATGTATATATTATATAAATACACGGTGAAAGAATATGATATAAAGTGGATGTGTGGCAAATCCACTTTATATCGTATTTTTCTCCTCATGGGTCTCAATAAAACTCTTTTAAAAAGCAATAGAGATATAGCAAGAAAATGCGATCCATTTGTATTTGATCTACCCAAATAATACAAGTTTAGAACCAGTTTCACCTGAACAATGTCTTGAACAGTAATAGTATAGTAGATACTCAAGAAACATAAATATTTTCTGGATGGATAAATGCAGATGAGATGTCAAGAGAAATACGTACTGAGAAAATACCTTACAACTAGTAGACCCAAATCAATGTTTGATTGTCTGTCAAAAATGGAGCAGGTCAATTAAGAAAAATCAAGTCAATTGAAAACAATACTGAACCGCTTTCAACAAGAAAAGGTGGACTGCATTCCCAATGCTTACATAAAGTTGAATATGCTCAGTATTTTTTTCTGTCTGTAATCCATCAAGAAACATTGCAAAATCATTTCAGGAACCATATTACATCCAAAGAGCCAATGGGGGAAAAATAGCTGTTGGGAATGAAAGAAAAACATCAACATCTGTTTGTATTTTCATGCACAATAATACTATTTTCTCAGTATGAAGTCCAATTTATATTACTTGCATTATCAGACCAACCAGACTTTTAAAGAAATAATCAAATGAAAGGTGATTTGTTTTCTTCCAACGTAGGTATTTACATATAACCATTTGCTCAATCTGAAGAGCTTCCTCATTTCTCCTCTGTACTGTGGGGCCATCTCAGAGATGGTTTGCATAAGTAATGCATTTATTTACTAATCTTCAAAGAGTCTCTATTTTTCCTGCCTTCCCACTGTAGTCATTAGGGGTCACAACCCTGCAGGAAATATGGGCTGCCATGGTAACACAAAATGTCTGCTGCTGGGCTTAGTGTAATTCCTCCCTAATAGAAAAACAACGAGCAGTAAATCCCATCTTTGATAAACTGGCTTATTGTTGTACGGAGCCTCTACCTGGGAGGTGGAGATCCCCCAGAGCAGTTTTAAATGATACAAATGCAACCCATATCTGGATTGATTTTTCATTTTACACTAGGAACTGGGTAAAATTGTACCAGGCCAAGTCAAATTCCTTGTCACATTTAAAAATCATTGGTATTTCACTCAGTCAGTTATCTGTTAGGTTCATTTATCAGATGCTATGTGTCACTGTGCTAGGGTCTGGAAAAAGCAAATCACCTCCCCAAATCACTTTTAATCCCCATAAAGAACTACAAATAAAATGCACCAACTCCATAATTTTCAACTATTTATTAATGATAGCTCTTTTATTAGTTTACAGTCTTGTGGATTCAAAGTGGGGTGAGCCTGCTTAGGGTTAAGGGATCAGACATGAGGGAAGGATATTCTAATATTGACCTCAAATAGAATTCATATACAACAACAAGAAAAGGCTCCCCTGCTTATATTTGGGAATAAAAGAAATGTCAAGTAAGAAAAGGAAGACCTGCTACTCAATTATTTTGTTCTGAAAGGGGAGTGTTAAAATAATCCTTAAAGTAGTAATGATTACGTAAATAAAATTACACTCCAAATGTTAAAAATCACAATTCTTGTCAAAGTGTATGTTCATCAAAATGTATGCCTTTGAGGACCAGTCACGTGGTCATGCTCTTAGACAGTGACAATCATCGAAGAGATGATAATTCTTTTCTCAGACAACTCTGTTTCACTCTTAAATCTTGAAGGCAGACTTGGAATCTGCTGTTTGCTTCTACTGCTTTTTATTACACCCAAAAACATGTACTCTGCTCCACCACCCAGGCCATTGGCCTTACTGTTCTCTGAACTCCATACTTGTCCTGTCTTTATATCACTGCACACACTACACCTGTTATCTGGAATGCCTTCCCCCTCCCTGCATCACTAACCCGCCTCATCCAAGCTCGGTGAATCCTCTGTGGCCTATTATCATACATTTGGGCATTTAATGACAGTCTGTCATATATTTTGTTTGCCAATTATTTCTTACATACAAGAAGACTGTAAAGTTCCTGCGAGCAAGCGTCAAGAGTCTCCCTGTTGTTTCATTGGCTCCCACACCCTGATGAAGCAAGCTGCCATAATGGAGAGGCCCACGGGGCAAGGAACTGAGATTGGCCTCCAGCCAACAGCCAGCAAGGAACTGAGGCTCTCAGTTCAATAAATCTCCAGAAACCAACTTCTGCCAACAACGTCACGAGCTTGGGAGCAAATCCCTTCCCAGTCCAACCTTCAAATAAGATCCCAGCCCTGGTTCACACCTTGATTGCAGCCTATGAAAGACCCTGAAGCAGAGGACCCAGCAAGCCATGCCTGAATTTCTGACCCAAAAAACTGTAAGATCACAAATGTGATTTTACCTTAAGCTGCTAAGTTTTGGGATAATTTGCTATACAGCATCAGATAATTGCTACTATGAACCAAGCCACTAGCCTCATAGCAGGGCTCCATAAATACCTGTGGAATTAGAGTTATGTAAAAGTGAATTATATTTTTGTTATATTCTCCAGTGAGTTAAGTGTTTGGGGGAAATAGCATCATACTTCTTATTAAATGAAGGCCAAGAATGTTAAGTGGTTCTCTAGGTCAGCTACCAATTTCAGAATATGGAGAGTGAAGATCGGGGCACCTATTTCTCATTTACCCCTTTATGGTATTTACAAAATATTAAAAATATTTGTTGAGTTCACACAAGACTTTCTTACAATTGATCTCATGTGTGGACCCAGCTTACTCGCTCTGCCTTTGGTAAGTCCCCAATGCCAGCAGAACTAAGTCAAATTTCTTAACCTATTGTTCAAGCCCTTTCATAGCTGGACCCACACTCCCTCCAGCCTTGTCTCTCACCACATCTCCTTTTCAGGCCCATAGTAGCCAGAGTAAAAGCACAAATCTAACCATGTCTTTCCCATTCTCAAAACCCTCCAATGACTCTATTGCTCTTAGGACAAAGATCCTGCACAGCCTGACTCCTGCCCACAGCTGCAGCCGGATCTTGCACTACCCTTTCCTGAATGTTCTCCTCTCTAGTCACAATGGTCCACTTTCAATTCCTTGGACTGTGTTCTGTCTTGCCACAGCCTTTGAACATGCTATCAACTTGTTACCTGGATAGCTCCTATTCATTCTTCAGCTCTCACCATAGCATCACTCCCTCAGGGAGGCATCGGCTGATTTTTCTGACCAGGTTAAGCACCACATTTTACGCCCCCAAGGCACTGTTTATCTCTTCTTCCTAGGTCTTGTTACATTTATTTGTGTGGCTTATTAATGTTAGTCTCTCTCAATCACTGTAATGTCAGTTCCATAAGGTTGGATTTTGTTCACTGCTCTATCCCCAGCCCCTGGCACGTATTAGATACCTTATCTCTCTCTCTCTCTCTTTCTCTCTCTCTCTCTCTCCCCATCTCTATCTATTTATCTCTAACTACATATATATTTTAAATAATTTATTATTTTGAATTGACAGATAACATTGTGTGTATTTATCATGTACAACACGATGTTTTAAAGTATATATACATTGAAGATTGACTACATCTAGCTAATTATCATATGCATTACCTCACATAGTTATCATTTTTGTGGTGAGAACTCTTAACATCTACTCTGTTAGCATTTTTCAAAAATACAATATATTGTTATTAACTATACTCACTATGTTGTACAATAGATCTCTTGAACATGTTTCTCCCATCTAACTAAAATTTTGTACCCTTTGACAAACATTTATCCAAAACCCCTCTACCCCGCTTCCCAGCCTCTGGTAACCACGATTCTACTCTCTACTTCTATGAGATCAATGTTTTAAGACTCCATATATTAGTGAGGTTATGATGTACTTGTCTTTTTGTGTCTGGCTTATTTCACTTAGAATAATTTCCTCCAGGTTCATCCATGTTGTCACAAATGACAGGATTTCCTTCATTTTTATGGGTTAATAGTATTCGGTTGTGTATCAATATACATTTTTGAAATAAATGTTGAACAGAAGCCACTTCTCTTTTTTAAACTTCAATTTCTTCCCCCCATCTAGTGAGAGAAAATGTTCTATTATTTTCTCCAGTTATATCTCATTTGTGATTCCAAGTTGGACAACATCCCCACCTTCCACACCCAATTCCTGAGCCAGCAACCTTTCTGGGCCACTTCACTCCATTCACTGAGACTCCTGATATAAAGAGCAGATCCTTGGTCTGCTTTTCTGGTTCTAGAAACTAAACATTAGAACTCAGAAGAAATAACAACAAGTACAAAAATGTTTCTCTTTTTGCAGTCAAAAGAAAATCCAAATAATTTTTTAAAAGATTCCAATTCCAAATTGATGAAAATATGTGAATCATTTGCTCATTTGGTTGTTTGTGTATTTAAATGCAATTTTGCCTTAGGAGCTGTCCAAAGCTTTTCTGGGGTTAAAAAGTGCTTGTGAGTGCCGCGTCATGTTCTGATGGCTTTATCTCAATGGGTACTCAGCAATGACATTTATAAATCTCTTCTGGAGGGCATCACTGAGAACAGAGCTTGAAATGAAAACAGAAATGCAGCTTTAGGTCATAAATTTCTATAATGTCATGTCTGGAAGCCCCTAAGAGATAATCTGCTCCAACCTCCTCACTTTATAGATAGGAAAACTAAGGACTAGAGAAAGAAAATAACCTGCCCAAAGTCACAAAGCTAGTCAGTTCAGCTAGATTTCAGTGCAAAGGTGGGACTAAAAACCAAAATTCTTGACCCTCAATGACATTCCTTGCTTGCTCTCTGTCTCTGTCTCTCTCTCTCTCTCTCTCTCGCTCTCTCTTGCTCTCCTTCTCCCTCTCGTTCTCTCGCTTTATCTTTCCCTCTCTCTCCTTATAAAAAAGCTGATTATTTTCTTCTGGATCTCTTTCCACCTATCAAAAAGTATTTAGTTGTATGCCATGCATTTAGGAAAGGTTTAACCAAATGAATATTAAAAAGTAACAAATAGCTAAGAACCAGATCTCTGACTATTAAGTATAGCGAACCCCTGACATTCAGGAAGGGCATACAGAAAACTTCATCTCCAACTCCTCTCCAATTCACAAATCCCGCAATTACATAATCGGCATATAATTTCCTCCATACAACTTCTATTTTCCTCCTAAGAATCATCACATTTTTACAAAGCCAATTGCTCCATCACACCAGCCTTGAAGTGTGTGCAATTCAAATTTATGCCTCAGCAAAATTACAAATTTCTACATGTCATGAGCCTTTAAGACCCACTCATACACAGTTGAAGTTGTGAATGTTATATCCCAAAATGCCCAGGGTCTACTGATTCTTTAAAATGACAGCCCCACCAAATCTGGACAGGTATTTGAGTTACTGGATTGAATTCAAGGGAGAGACCACGTTATGCCAGTGTGAAATTTGGAAAACTACTGGTCATGAGTTACATGTGAAAGCAGAGAATATATTGGGTAGGTCTAGAAATGGAAGTGTAAGGAAAATCAAATCTATCTTGATCATGGAAGAACCCTCTCTCCTTGTCCTGGAAATGCTCCCCATCCTGTGTACAAATGCTCAATTCATAGCTGCAGGACAAAATAGACCCCAATGAATTGGGCATTTGTACTTAGCCCTGTGTCATGCTATACTGTATTTACAACAAAATATCTCGACTTAGTCCTTGCTTTTTCAGAGTTTGAAGTTAAGGAGTCAAGGCAAATTCAGTAGAAATTGATAAATATCAATGCAAGGGAAGAGAGGATATTTAACAACACTTAGTGGAAAAGAAAGCATTTGAGCAAGGGAGGATGAGGTGGGCTGAAAAGGGCTTGGAAGAGTCTGTAGAAAAGCCTAGAAATGAACTAGGGTTTGGCTGCAGCCACCCTAACCATCAAAGAGAAACCCAAAGAGTCTTTTGCCTGTTTCAGGTTTTATTTTTTTAATCTCTTTGAAAGGGAAAATAATCCCTAATATCACCCAGCAAGGGAATTCATACATAGTGAAGGCTCAATAGACCCCTCTTTGGGGAAATATTCATTAAAGTATAACTTACATACAGAAATGTGCACAAATGATAAGTGTTCAGTTTGATGAATTCTCAAAAATAGAACACATTCTTGTAACCAGCACCCAGATCAAGAAACAGAACATGACCGGTACTCCAGAGGCACCTTCACTTCCCCTTCCCAGTCACTGCCTCCCCTGTCCCCCTACACTGCCCACAGGTTAATCACATTAATTTTGCCTGGTTTTGGACTTCATAGAAATGGCATCTTGTGGGATGCTCTTTTTTGTGTGTCAGGCTTCTTTCACTTAACATTGGGTTTGGGAGATCTGTCCCTGTTATTGCATGTGACCGTGTACATAGACCATTTGGGAAGCACAGTTTCATGGCAGTTGCATGTAGTTATCATGTGTTAGGAACACATGAAATCATCCACTCACTGCTCCTGGGAACAATCAGATGGAATATATAGCAGTGAAGAAATGAATGAAGCAAGGGGAAGAAGAGATAGACAGGACTTCTATAGCCGGGTCCTCAAGGAAAATTGGCAATTAGGTGAAAGGTGAAGGGGATAAGAGGTCTGAGTGGCAGACCTGATTGAGATTAACATAAACCATTAGGTTAACCCAGAGACAAATAGGAGTGGCACTTGAAATTTACATAAATGTTATACCCAGTTGCAATCAAATTTCTGTAGGAAGAAGAAAATTGACAAAAAAAAAAAAAAAAAAAAAAACCTTGTAACAACAATGTGGCTATAAATTGTCTTTGTCTGGCAGAAAAGCTGAAGAGAGAAGGAAGATTTGAGGAAAGATTTTTGTCTAAGTTGGCACTAAGATAACCAATGGACCATGGAATTTAATGCCCTCCTCCCCCCCAGTTTTGGGGAAAAATGTGTGTGCCGTGACAGTATTCCTGCAAACCATTCCCTCCTCATAGGTTCCCCAGCCTTTCTGAGAAAGATAACACAGTTTTCATTCAATAAACATTTATTTTCTTTGAGCCAAGCACTGGCCTTGGTGTATGGTGCTGAACTGACTCGGTCTCTGTACTCATGGAGATTACAATCTGTCCAGGTGGGCAGCCAGTCAGTACCTAACATGGCGACAGCGACATGGCACAGACTGAAACCATAAAGCATCCCTCTGAAAGATTTCTATACCAGAATGAAAAGTTGCCCCTGTCATCCTCAGCACTCCTCCCCACTCCATCCCTATTCAGGGAATCCAGTATAGGGTGAATGTTACACAGCCTTCAGATCATTCTGTGCGGCCCATCTTGTGCCTTTTAGGAGAAAGGGACCATTTCCCAGGTCCTGCAGGAGGCCTGAGAGGAAGGAAACAAGTGCCAGGATGCTAAAACAGCTCTGTTTCTGGAAATCTTATGGATGGGAAACCACCACAATTCCAGAGAGAGCTCCTCCAAGATGACTTTAATATCTTTTCCTGCCCCTCTGCCCCAGCATCTATCAGAATCCTGGGGATACAGACTCATTCTCTCTTCTTGCTCCCTCTGCCTGGGCATAATGATAGGATGTTACTGGGCATAAAGCCCATGGCTCCCTACTTGGGGGAAACTATAGCAAGTTGCTTGTGACTTAAAATCTAAGCCAAGCTTTAAAGAGTCTAGTTTAAAGGAGTTCTCAACTGTGTAGGCTGGAACTATTCCTGAAGATAAGTGGGACTGGTGGCCAACACTGTAGCAATAAGAGCTGCCTTTGTGTGTGTCATTTATACCTTGCATAACAGCACAGTTATAAGATACTTACTATGGGCCAGGCCCTGTTTAAAGATTTTACCTGTATTAACCTGCTTAGCCTTCACAGCAGCACCTATGAGGTAGGTGTTATCATTAACACCCCCAACACACACCCTATTTTATACATGAGGCAATGAAAGCTCAAGTCGGGCAACTGGTAAGTCAGGGAAGTTGCGATTCAAACTCAGACTGTCTAACGCTGTGGTTTGGTCTCTAAGGGGTACTCCATACTCTCTCTTATGTGCAGTGTCTTTTTAAATTTTTGCACCAGTCCTGTGGAGCAGAAAGTAACCCCTTTTACAGAAGAAAAGACTGTGGGTCAGGAGGCTTAATGAG
This sequence comes from Papio anubis, assembly GCF_008728515.1. Taxonomy (NCBI): domain Eukaryota; kingdom Metazoa; phylum Chordata; class Mammalia; order Primates; family Cercopithecidae; genus Papio; species Papio anubis. The sequence goes on from NC_044996.1 coordinate 17,564,443, forward strand.
GCCCCCAAAGTTATCAAGTAGTGAGGCAGGATTTAATACTAAATCTGTTTCTCTGTAAAACCTCATTTTGAAGCCAGTAGAGCAACTTAAAGCCATTTGAAGCCAGTAGAGCAACTCAGAGGTTCTGAGATAAAGTAAGGGGGTTTGCTTGGCCTGACCTGAGTAAGGCTTCTAGCCTCAAGTTTTCACCACCTTCTCCCTCTTCACTCAAACAAGTGAGGTCAACATACTCTAAGATCAAAGATGAGAGATGAAAACTGTAAACTAATTCCATGAGGCCATGTTTCAAACACTTTTATTTATCAAAAAAAGAATATGGTACAATCGTTAAAAGCATGGGCACAAGAGTGCAACTAGCCTGGGTATTAATCTCCATTTCTATTACTTACTAGCCATATGACCCTTGGGAAAGTCATTTTACCTCTCTAAGCCTCAGTGTTCTCATCTGTAAAATGAAGATATTAGTTCCTAGAACATACAGCTGTTCGGAGAATTAAATAATAATTAATTAAAGCCATTTATTGTAGTACCTGACTCAAGACAAATGTCCAGTGAATGGCTGCTAGTATTAGCTTTAATTATTCTTTTTGCCACTTCTCTCGTTTTCTTTTTCCAGGCAAAATATGCTTGGCATCTAGACTATACTCCAAGGCCTAGAGGTGCAAGTTTGCATTTGAAAGACATATAATTACAGAAGTCATCAAGATGAGGACAGGGAGGCAAAATGCCCAGGCATACCAAAGCCACTTCCAATTGCAACATATATTTTCTAAATCAAAAATTATTCTTGTATTGATTGGCTGGAAAATGAAGATTCTTTTTAAACTCTAAAATAACTTTTATTCTTAAGAATGAAAATATGCTGAAGTTCTTCCCAGCTCCTGAGAGAAAACTGTTTCCCTTATCTTCAAGGATGCTTAGCAAAATGATAAATGGCAAAGATTGCCCTTTCGGTTCCCAAGATAATCTCTTCCCAGAAAAACATTTATGTTGAGTGCTTGATGGCTTTATGGCTACAGAAAGAGTCCCACCTCTTTGCTGCCTTAAAGATCGTTAGCTAAAGTGGGAAGGAGGAGTCTAGGCAGGCCAGCTGTTGCTGTAACCAACCACTCTGTTAGTTTCAGTAGCTGTAACCTGGAGCTATTTAGGTTTGTTTTGCAGCAATGAAGGATGGTTTTATGCAGTCTTGCTTGTCTCTTGTCACTCCTCTGGGGATGAGAGAGGTGGGTTATGGACTGACTGCTTCCGAAAGCCTCGTATCTTTTTATAGCGCCAGCCAGAGAAGCCACTTCTTTTTCTCCCTGCCCTTTCGGATCAGAGTTGCAAGCACCACTTAGGCCTGAACTAGGAATCAAACATTATTGCTGATAATAATAACTTTAAAATGCTATCTATTGTTCTGGGCACTGGGCAAAGCACTTTACCTGCATTTGCTCATTCAATGTTCACAATAATCATATGGGTTAGAGTCCTGTTCTGATTCTTCATTTTATAGATGAGGACACAGAGGCCTCATCTATAAAGTCCCTGTTCTGACTCTTCATTTCATAGATGAGGACACTGAGGCCTAGAGAAGATAAGTACCTTCTGAAATTCTCTGTAGTTTGAAAGGCAGAGCTACAGCTGGAAGCTTATTTGACTAAAAGTAGAATGATGCTTCCTGTGGGGAAAATCAATAACTTTCTCGATTCTAGTGATTGTTGCAATTTTGGAAGCTAGTTAATTTGTGAATGTACTATGGCAGTGAGTCACAATTCTCAGCATCTCTCGGCAGCTCCTAAAGGAAACAGTTTGGAGAGGGAAACTCCAAAAACCAAATGTGCTGCAGAATAAAAATGCAATAGTTTCCTGACACTTTTTAAAAACAAAACAACATTTATACATGTCATGTTTATGTTGTCTCAGCATTAAATTTACAAAAATATCCTAGGATAATAAAAATAAATTATTAACAAAGTATAAGACCAGATAGCACGTACATAATGACTACAGAATCACAGAAGTATTTCTGTGAAAGAAAAATTTTAAATGAATTTCAATGAAATGAAGAAAACAGAGCACTGAATGCTTTTATTGGAAATGAGCTACACTTGAAGAATTACTTTGCAAGCCCCTGAATTTCAAGTTCTAATAGCTGTCAGATAGCATTGTCATATTGTAGAGGAAAATGTACTCACTTTCTGCAGATGCGCCTATTTTTGGCACTTACTAGCTGAAAAATAACTTGTAAAGAATTAGGTAAAGGATAATATGAAAGGCCTCAGAACTCCAGAAGTACTCTCCTGGATTTCATTAAATCTAATGAGTCAGATAAGTTTGGAACCTTCAAATTTTGTGTGTAGTATTTTCTTAAAGAAACACCTATAGGATCACTAACAAGAGAAAAAAGCGCAATATTTTGTCTCCTCTACACCTCCAAAAAAAGCCCTTAAAAATAGAATCAAGTTCTTTTCAAAAAGCATCTCTGCAGTGGCCATTTTATTTGCTGCCGAGTAGTTGGCTTGGGCTCAGTTGAAAAGCCTCATATGCAGTTATGCTGAAGGTCTCTCATCTTGAAATGAGAGCCTGACAAGGAAACCAAAGTATTCTTTATATCCCAAGTCAGTCTGAAAACGTCACAGCTCCCACAAGAACTCAAATTAACTCAGCACCCAGTACACACAAGACTCACCATCTAGATTCCGGGACTGGTACAAACATAATAAGGTTCAGTCCTTGCCCTCAAGGAGCTTTGTCATTCAATGAGGACACATGAAATTCACAAACAGGGAGTCAGATATATTGGGCAAGTCTCTCTGGACCCCCATTCCACATCCACAATATGATATTGGGTAATATTGTTAAATTTTGCAAATGTGAGTAACCCAGAAATAATACAAAGAATAACTGCTGGAAAAGTTCAGAGGAGGGAAAAGGCTGCTATAGATGAATATATCCTCCAAACTCCTCCATTCCCCCAAACACATACCTGGCATCCTTTGCTAAATTACTTCCAAAGGGAATAACTTGGAGAATTGAAAATGGCAGTTTTCAGATCATGGTCACAAGGAAGCAGGCACCTCATGTGAGTGCCCCATACTCTGAGTAATTTGTCCACCCTGGAGTAGTCATGTATCTACACAGCTAGAAACATCTACACATATATTCAAAGCATCTGCTCAATGACACATTTTTCCCACAGTTGTTTAGGATCTTATAGGTACACATTTTTTATTTTCCATTCAGTTAGGAGCTAATAGGATTTGCAATTCTGAAGTCTAATGAAGTTGATTCCCAATTCATAGAACTTCTCTACAGATCAACGTAGCACTAACTCTAATAATAAACAGCTGTCATGAACCTCTTTACCCTAGAAATTTCCTGAGGGCACATTATGAGCTAGTCATTGTGCTATGATCTGGGGAGGCTCCAAAAAGGAATGATACTCTGGGTTTGCCCTTGAAGATTTTTGGCTGGCGAGGAAGACAGAGATTATGACTAGGGATTGGTAAACTTTTTTTTTTTTTTTCTGTTTAAACAGGGATCTCATGCTCAAGAAAGGTTGATAGTCATTGTTTTCATGCCGGGGATTTTGAGCACAAATGCTCACAGGACCAAGCAAGTAACAAGGCAGGCCTGGCGGAGACTGTGACAAAGTGGAGAGAGTTTGCCCTGTGGGATGAGGGAGCCACGACTCAGTCTCAGTGAATGCATGCCATGTAGAAATGATGATCCAGGATTCCCAAAACTTTTGATTCTCCCCAGAAATCCAGAAATCCTGATTTTTTTTTAATGCAAAATCTCTCTTAACTTTTAAATGTTAGCAACTAATCTAAAAAATATATTTTAACACTGTGCAAGGACCAAACAAGAATTATCTGTGAGCCCACTGCAGAAGTGTGGCAGGCTGTCAACTTATAATGACTGCTTTAACAGTGTTGTGCTGACTGGGTGTTCGTGACTAAGTGGCCATGTGACTTAGTGAAAGTTGACTTCTCTGAGCTTTAGTTTCTTCAACTATAAAATGGGAATAAATGTCCACTTTCTCAGACTGTGATAAGGAAACTGATAAAATTAAAAATGTGAAAACAGTTAAGAAAATATTTTTTGAAGTACAAAGTATGGAACGCCTGAGACACACCAGCTTCAGTTGCTTAGTATAACCAGCTCATTCTAAATCAGAACAGTGCCAATGGTTTAAAGCAAATCCTAAATGTCTCTTTGTGTTTTTGTATGATGAGGTGGAGCATTTCTATATAGGGGAATTTACTTGCAAATGCACCCAATTCCATATGACATAGACACTGGGTTAATGGGTTTTGAGTAAATAATAAAACTACATTCACATGCATCTAATTTGGCAATTATTTAAAATCATATTAAGCCCTGTCTGATGCAGAGGGCATAATTGGCCTTTCTCAGAACTACAGATTAGCACCTTTGTTCTCACTATTCAAACCAAGAGAACTGAATTTTATAAATAGAGAGATTGGGATTGTCGCCACATCAGTTCAGGGAAATATTTTAAATTGTGAGGGTTAGAACACCTCTTTAATTTAACTCTGGTCATCTGTACTCCTAATCACACCACTAGAGCAACACTGAAAATTAACACTGCAATTTCTAATAAACAGTTGCATGAAGGCCAGTTAAGCTGGAAAGTCCATTACGAATTTAGAGATTACAGCTCTGCTGAATGTCTAGTCCTCAAGTTTTAGCTCAGCTATTCTGCTTGTCTATTTAAGAGAGAGAGAGAGAGAGAGAGAGAGAGAGAGAGAGAGAAAACATGTAACTCTATCTGGTTGTTCTAGGATCAAATTCTGTTCTGTGGTTTTAGTTTACTGTCCCAAACACCAAAAACCAAACTTTTTAAAGGTGCTGCAAGAATCTAGTCAGGATGCCTATTTTCTATGTCTCTGAAATTATCTCTTTTTAGTCAGTTTCCTATGTAGAATGTCTGGTTTTACAATAACATAGTGTTTCATTTGAAAAGAAAAATTTGCTTTTTGATTACTTGCTTTGAAATCTCTTGTTGCTTTAATTTCATCAGGTTTTCTATGCTTCTTGCTTGTCTTTATAATCAAAGAGGCCAAAATGTTCCTTTCACTTCTTATTCAGAGATGGAGCTGGATTTTGGAAAAAAAATAAATAAAACCTGTGATTGAAAACTCCCACAGATTGTGCCCTGTGTAGGCAAATCGATCTGTTAAAAAGAAATGACATATCTAATGTGAAACTCCTCTATACAGGGTTTTTGACGAACACATCATGCCAGGGAATAGATCAGGGACCCTTGCAGCTGTGATTTCGATTCTTTTTTTTTTTTTTTTTTTTTTTTAAATCCGGAGATAGCTTCCTTAAAGGAGAATAGCCCCTTTGGAGACCCTTCTGTGTTTCAGGTTCTTTCATAAGCTCTACTTGGCCACTAATTTGCTTCCATGGAGAGGTGACTTGAAAACACCACAAAAGTAAGCCATTGAGCATGTGGATGGATGGACTTTTAAGCATGAGTAAATTGACTTTTTGAAAAAAAAAAATTAAAGCCAGAAAGTCTTTGTGACCTATTGATGTGAAATCTTTTCATAAGAAATGCCAGGCTAAAGAACTAAAAAGCTTTAATCAAAATCTGATCTACTTATTATTTTGTCTGTTCTGACCTCGGATATCACCATATGAACATTTTCTTAAAATGGAACAATGTCTTAGATCCAAGGCAAGCCCTCCCAAAGCATAGATTGTGGCTGAAACAATACGCTAATCATCAGCATCATGATTAATTGCATGTTCAGATCTTGGCTATTCTGGTTTTCTGTTATTCCAAAAATGTACAACACCTGATTTTATCGGTCAGATCGACCCTTAGTGAAAATGGCAGAACCTGAAGAGTACACAGAGAAATAAAACATCTATATGAATATCTATATATCTATATAATATTTTATATATATTATTTATAAAGCATTATCCTGAAAAAAAAGAATTTTTCTTTTTCAGTGGCACTAAGGAACGTCAATTCCTCAAAGTAGAAGCAATACAGTGCAATTATTATTATTAACTAAACAACTATTACTTTTTTTAAAAAATAGAAAATATAATTTTGAAAATATCCAGTTATATGAAACAGACTTTGTTGACTACATTTTAAGTATTTCACAATCTCATCAAACATCCTTTACAATATATGTTAAGGAGAACCACAAAAAACTAAAAGCAACAGTAACTTTCCTTCCCTGCCTTTAATAGATAGACATTGCAGTACATGTTAATCACCACAAATCACTACACTGTTGATAGTAAAAAGAAGATATGAAATTCAATAATCCTATTCTGTTTTTATTTCAAATAAACAACAGAGTCATAAAAACTTCTCGATATTGCCATATTTTAAAATAAAATTATAGCTATCTTCCAGCACTACACATAACAATTTATTGTACCTGAATAATTACTTTGGTTGAATAAAGTCCATATGCTTCAAATAAACCTGAAAGACATTTGTTTTTTTAATCTAATTCTCCCTGTTAAACAATATACTAATTAGTCACATATTTCATAAAAGTTACAGGGATGTAATAGCAGCTTGTAAATTGCCTTGCATTGAATAATATATGATTCCATAAATCATCACAAAACATAAAACAACGGGCAAGACCTAAGGCTGGATAAAAATTAAACTATAAAACACAATTTCAACTAAATTCATAATTTTATCATTTTTTAAGAAGCTATGACCAGACATCAAAAAGTAAAAGGAGAAAATATTTTCCATGAAAAGACAACCCATTTTGTTTAGATTGCAGCCATCTTTGGAAACGGTACAGATATACAGAGAAAACAGGATCATGCAGCCACTGATTTCCATTTTTTAGAGGAATTATTAGCTAGCCAACCATTTAAGATTTGATTACATATAAAAGGTCTCTATTTCACATAAGAGAGGGAAAGGGGCAGGGTATCAGAATGATGAGAAAAACAACACAAATAGCTCTTAGCCAATCACTAATGAAATTAGAAATTGAACTGGTTTTTACTCTTCACAGGTGATATTAAATCAGAAGAGTCATCTTGCATTGCATATATTTACAGCCCCATTAAAAAGTATTTTGTCTCTGTTTTCTTTCACTAAATTCCCTTTACTAGAATCACAGAAATTAGATAGTATTAATCAAAATGTACAATTTGAAAATCTTTCCAGGAAATGCTGTCTGTTCTCTTTATTTATTCCTTTTGAACTCTGGAAGCTACAGTATTAGGTACTATTTGCCATAACCCACAGGTCCCCACTTTCTGCATCCTCTCTCAGAAAAGCGAATACAGAAAGTTGATTTTTTTCATCTAGACACAGGTACACATAGGCAAATATTCTTACATTTACTGAGTGTCTTATACAACAAAGAAGAGACAAATTTCTATTTTAAAAGATAGAATATACCAAAATTTTGATGAGAAATACTATGAGTATTAATAACACTCTGAGGAGGCATATGTGATTTTTTTTCTTATATAATTTTTTGTCAAATATTTTTTAGCATTTATACCACCAACTCCAGAAATATTGCCCCATGCTAGTAGGAAATTCCATTCTGATATCAAAGTAGTCTTATCAAAATACTTGAAATCATCCAACTGACTTTTAAAACAACACATTTTTAAAATCATGCACATAATAATTATACTAAAAACCTCTTCAAACTTCACTTAATTTAATTTTTAGCCTCCGAAACCATCATAACTTCCTTAATACCCTGGTGCCCCCTTTTGGTGTAGCTAGATCAAGCCTTTTTTTTTTTTTTCCAATTAAAAAAATCATACACACTGTATGTATTCATTCACAAGACATAGTGTTTAACTTGGAAAATGTCAATTCACACTACAGATGGCTCATGGTTATTAGAGCTTTTGTTCTGCCTTTACTATTACCAGTTATTGATCTAAAACATGTGCAAACAAACAAAGCTAACTCTTTGAGTGGGAAAGGAAAAGCGTCCTTTCCCTTAGACAATTGGCATAGCACTACTCAGATTCCTTGAGTTCTCGTCCCAGTCTTCATGGTAAATAAGTGACCCGTTACCTTTGCTACAGGACATTCAATGGCTCGCTGACGGCTGCATTCAGAATATATTTTTTTTGTCCTCGACACATTTATGCTGTATGTCTGTCTATCATCCTGAGGAAAGAAAGGCTGGTGAGCATGTATAGATCCCAACATCTATTGACAAACAGCAAGTCCAAGCATGGAGACACAGTCTAGTAAACAAGCTTTGTCACAAGGGGAAATAAAAGTTAACATTTTAAAGAGTTTGACTGAAATTTAAGAAAAGGAAAAAAATTAAATATCCTTACAACTTTTCATATGTTAGAGCTGGTAATTATGCCTCAGAAATAAGTTCTTTCCACGTTCAACAGCACTGTGTGAAGAAGACGAGCTGATTTCCAGCAGGGATATTGAATCCTTCCATCTGAAGGACCAATCAAGTGTGAAGTACAGTATAGTTTTAGATTCAATTGAAAGGAAAAAGCTTGACTACTAGTTCATAGCATGACAACTTTCATGGATTAGTTCAGACCCTATTCTCCTCCCTGAAAGGGTATCACAGCATGAAGACAGTTTTCAATGCACTAAACTTTAATAGCTGAGTGGGGGAGCCAAAGCTTCCCTTTGGTCTCTATAGAAACAGTATAGCCAAAATTTGAGGCAAAATTAAGGTCTTTGGTCTTAGGTGCTGTACCTCCCCTCAGAGGTTTCTTTTCACAAACAGACTTTGGCCCTTATCAAATGTACACTCTTTTGGGGACTACTGTAAAAGGGAAGAGGCAAAACCTACTCCATTATTTTCCCCTCTGAACTCCACACAGGCAGCCATTTCAATGAAATACCAGAGAGCCCAATATGTGGTGCCCAGTATAAAAGGCAGGTGGAATCATCTCTTAGGAAAGACTGCTCTTTGTTGTGTTGATGGTGGTTGTGGTTGTTGACAGAAAGCTTCTCCCTTCTTATCTCTGCAACCACTGCCCTATGCCTGCAGCACTCAGGCCAGGCAGGCCCCTCCCCTCCCTCTTATCCCTGGGCCTTCCCCACTCATCTCAGCCCTTGGGATTTTCCCACAACAGCCTCCACAGCATTCCCTGAATTGTTCCCCCACCCCCACTCCTGCATCTCAACTGAGTACATTGTCAGAAGAAAGAGGTGTTTTCACAATACCAGAGGGATGTTAAAGTTGGCACAAATCACGCACTTCATTAGGAATTTAGTATGCTCAAATTTTCTCTATCAGAATTCCTAGTGAAAAGCAGAAAGACCCTAAAACTTGAGGATTTTCTTCTAACAATGCAGTTTTACTCTCCACTCAGGTCAGCTGTGTCTGAACCAACCTATAACATTCTTTTAGTTCTTTTCTTTTTCCTAGTTACAACTTCCTCTCCAGGTTCAAGACCCCTTTACCGATAAGAAAATGCAGCCTCCTCATCTGCCTTAAGAAAACACACTCCAAACTTGTGGTGGAGAAGCCTAGGATTTATTTCCTTGGAGTCATATAACCACCAGAGTTGGACAGGGAACCAAGGAGATGCTCTCACCCCTTGGTGGGGCTGTTGGGTTCAGATATTGACGAGAAAATTCCTAAAGAACATGAATTAGGGGATGTCAGAAGTAGCTTTCTTTAGAAAGTCCTCTCAACAGCATGATAGAACTGGCTTGGAAATCTAGCAAACCAGCCTGAAAGAGCTATTGGTGGATCCAGCCCTATAGTTGGTGTCTCCATGTATAAAACTTCATATTCATATGATGCCAGCAATTCTACAATACAGATGTTATCTGGCATCTGGACTTCCAGAACCCTCAGGTTTATGGACATAGAACAGCTCAAAAACATTTTTTTATAGTGAAAGAGCAGCCCATTGGTATCCAGCATCAAACAACAAGGCCAAGACAGGCAGCCTGCAGAATTACTTCAAGGATAAGGTGACTACTTGGGTTGTCACCCAAAAGGAAAATGATACTATTAATAACTGGCTATATATATACATACACACATATATATATACACATACACATATATATACACACACACACATATACATATATACATACACTTACACATATACATATATATATATAGGTATTTTTTACACTGGAAAGTCAAGAGGCACTAGTGAAGCAACAGAAGGGAGAAGAAACAATAAATGGATAGAGAGTCATTGGCGGCAGAAACAGCAGAGTTTAGAAGGAGGTATGGACGGTCCACGGTCATGATGGCAAGGACAGCAACAGCAGCCACAGAGGTGGGTAGAAACAATGCTCAAAACTCTCTCAGGGCACCCCAATCAATTACGTTTCCCAATCTGGAAAAGAGGGGGACATTTACCACATATAGAGCAGAGTGACAAACTCATTCATGCTCTCCTTCATTCCATCCATGTATAGTTACATCTATGAAGTACCATATTTATAAAAATACAGAAGCATATGGTATCTTGTAGAAATATTTTTTCCAACAACCATTTAAAACTTTGAAGTGAGCATGTAAACCTCAAAGTACTAAGAGCATTCGCCAATCTAGAGAGGGTCATTCCACTGAAGGTGCTATATAGCTGAGATATTCCTAGAATGTGTGTGATTTTTACTTTTATTGTATTGACTGAAATTATTCCCAATGCTTATTATTTTTAAATGGCCTAACATTGAGCTATGTACACATTAGGCACTCCACATTGTTTGTTGAGTGGATAAATAAATCATGAAACTGTCAATAGCAAAATAAGTAAGTAAAAGAAGTTTCCTTTGACCATATTCTTTAAATACTTAAGTATTACATGTACTTACTCATTCAACCAGCATTTATTTGTGTAACACATAGAATGGGTGTGTGTGTGCATACGTGATGGGGTACCAGCATAGACAAAAGTCAACAAAACCTGCTAACATCCATCAATTTAATATCCATCTGTTAAGCATCCATCAGACTATCAAGTTAATATGAAAATACAAATGGCCAAGAAACACTTGTAAAAATATTCATCAAGAAATGACAATCAAAACAATAAGATACATATTGATAATTACCTGTAGTGGAGTTGGTCAGCCTTTCAGTAGGAAATTTTGAAAGCTTAAAAGCACACATTTAACTCTTGGGTTCAGACATTGCATTTCTAGTAATGTATCCTAAGGTAGTAATTAAAGATGTGCATAATGATTAAACTGCAAGGATTTCATTGCAAAATTATTTGTATTAATAAAAGATAAGACAACCTGAATCAGGGGCTTGAATACATTATGCTGCAGTCATACAATGGGATATCAAGCAGCTATAGAAACTACCTTCTAGAAGAACACTAACACGAAGAGATGACCAGAAAATATTAAGTGGAAAAATAACAAGTTTAAAAAATATTTATTAATTTCAAGGATCACAGTAATCCATATTTATAGTAACTCAAACTAAACAAAATTGAAGAGAACTGTAATTAAAAGTCCACTGTGGTATCAGAAATAAGCACTGTTTGCAGTTTGTTATACATGTTTCCAGACTTATTTATTTTACATATCCAAATGTAATCAATAAGTTGAACTGACAGAAGTCATGGAATGAAATCATAAACCACCTTCAATGGTGTCTTCCACTTTACCTGTCTCTTTAGTAATAAAACACTGTGTTAAATGGTTACTTACAATTCCCATCCCATGGAATAAAGCTTTCAACTAAAACCAGAGTTAGAGCTATTCTTCCTACTTGAGCTGCAACCTGCTACAGGTGAAGGGCCTGCAGCTGGCAAATGGACCACGCTTGTCCTCTTTCCTTACTTTAGACTTTGAGTCATTCTCCCCATCTTACTAACTACAATTACTGACCATGTTTAGAGTAATAGATAAAATATACAGGATGCCCAATTAAATTGAAATTTGGAGTAGGCAATGAATAATTTTTTGAGCATGATTGGTCTCACATATGGCATGGTAGATAATGCTATAAAGGTCTCCACTGTTTTTTTCAAATTCCAATTTCACTGAGAATCCTATATTTTTGTCATTGTTGTTGTTATATCTGGCCACCCTAGTTCAGCGGCAAAGCAAGGGGAAGAAAAAGAGGTAAGGGAGATAGAAAAAGTTATTTCTTGACTGATACTGTTGTAAGTTAGCTTCTCACAATCTGGGACCTCAGGTATTTAAAGCTATGTCTTTCGTGAATGCTTTTGTGATTTCTTTTGAAACCTCCACATTGCAGAAAGCCATTAATCTGAAGATTTCTCATGCATTTGTGGCTTTTGTCTGATCCCTGGGGTACACGTACGTGTCCCTTGCTCTGACGGATTCTGGGAGAGCAGGCATATCTCAACACAGCACCAACATTTTTGCTCCCACCCTTGGAGCACTGGCCAGTCTTTTACATTTTCCAGGTGACAGTCAGACACCATGTCACCATATCTGTCCAACTGCAGAAGTCACATATCAAGCTAAGTAGTCCCTTGAAATTCCTCTCTCCTGACTTGATGTAGAGAGAGAAGCACTCTGTACCCTTCCATCTTGGGGAGGAGGGCTCACAGAACAGCCCTCTTAGTATAAATATTCCTTACAGGTGCTCCTAATCTCCAACAACAAGAGCTTTTTAAACCCATACTGAGTGAAGGGCTTAAGAGTTTTGAAATCAGTTATTGGTTCGCTACTTTGAAATTCATACAGGGTGGCCTGTCTCACTAATTGCTTCAATATCTATGGTATCTTGATGCCTCAGTCAAAACTTTAACTTTTGTTACACTAACACTACTTATATTGTTCCTCTAGTCAATTCTCTTACATTCTCCACAATTGGAAACTTTCTTGACCATCTTCATACCTTGCCCTACCATCACTATCAATATTTATAATTTCCAATGTCAGTGCTACTTGGCAAGTCCAGTGGTTGTTGAAGTGTGTTCTCTGGACCAGCAGCATCAGCATCAGCCATGAGCTTGTCAGAAATGCAAATTCTCAGCTCATCCTAGACCTACGGAATCAGAGCCCCTTTGGGTGGGGCCAGCACTCTATTTTAGCAAACCCTCCAGGGGATTCTAATGCATGCTTAAGTTTGAGAACCACACCTCCAGCCAATGCTCTCACCTACTTTCCAAAGAAGTTACTTCACATGTTTATTCTATTCATACTCCATTATCTTTCAGCCACCCCAACTTTCACTCCAAGCAAATGAACTCACTTTCAAATTCATATTAAAAAGTGGAAAACTTCAGATTCCCTAACCTTCCTACTACCAAATCTACAGACTGACCTGTAATTCTGCCCATCCTTCTATCAAAATGAAAGAGGATACCTCCTTTGTATGGCTAGTCCTGCAACCCAATCCCTGAGTCCCAGCCTCTCTAGCTTCTCAGGAACTTTACTTTAATGATTATTTACCCTCTCACTTAAATATATAATTTCCATAGGGTTTCAAAACTTCCATCTTAAAGATCTTCCCATTCAGATTCCCTTTTCAGCAATGACACCAGACCTAGTTTTCACTTCACAGTCAACATTTTCAAAGAAGCTAACTTGTTACTTTCATTTCCTTGTCTTTGCTAACTTCCCACTCTGGCATTTGCTCCCACAGCTCCGTTGAAATGACTCTCATCAAGATGACCCTGACTTCCATGTTGCTAAGTTCCACTGGACACTTTATGGTTCCTACCCTGCTTGACTTTCAGTCCAATGTTGCCAACAGAAGTTTCTGCAATGATGGAAGCGGCCTGTATCTGTGCTGTCCAATATGGTAGCCACTAGGCTTATGTGGTTATTGAGCACTTGAAATGTGGCCAATGTGACTGAGGACTGAATTTTTAAACTTTGTTGAATTTAAATTTCAGTAGCCACATATAGTTAGTGTCTACCATATCAGCCAAGGCATCTCTAAGCTGTATGCCACTCCCTTCTTGAAGCATTTTCTTTTCTTCGACTTTTATGTTGCCAACTCTCTCTCCATACCCCTTTAGGATTCCTTTTCAGCTTCCTTTGTTGGCTACTTCTTTGCTATTGGATGTTTTAGGGTGCTACTACCATTGGTAAAATTTGAATATGGACTGTACGTTAATCTTTTTGCTTTCTACTCTAGGTTTTAATGATCACCTACAGAGAGAGAAATACAAACTTATATACCTGGGAAGAGTTTGTACATGTGTCTTGAGCTGTATATATGTAGATAGACAAAACATATCAACATTGACAAATAGAATTGCATTTTAAAAAGGCATAGACAAGCTAACCCTCCTGATACTACTTTTCTGGAAAGGAATTTGGAAAGATCGATCAATTTTTACTCTCACTGGCAGACTAGGAAACAACCTACCTAATTACACCCTCACAAGCAATTTAATTCTGAATTGCCTTAAGTCTTTTCTCACTCACACTGATCTCACTTCCTGATACTTCAAGACAAGTGGAGAACACCTACTCTGAGCAGTGACCCCAGACCCCCTCCATGTTTTCATTTGACTCTTTCTCTTTCCTTCATAAACCTAGGTTTTCTGACTTTCTAAGCCAGCTTTTTTCTTGCAGTTCTTGCAAGCATAAAGTGAACTCTTATCCTTCATGTAGATTTATTCATGACTAACATTTTGCCACATCTGACACACCAGCACCTCACTTTCTCTCTCTTTCTACACACATGCAATATGCATATACATACACACATGTGCACATGTATTGTTATCATTATTATTGTTATTTTCGCTGGACCGTTTGGGAGTAAGTTCCAGATATTCTGAACTTTTGTGCTTAGATATTTTTCTGTGAATCTACTAGAAACAAATACATTATCTTAGATAAATCTCATTAAATGATCAAATCTGGGAGAATTCACACTTATACAATATTATTATCTAATATATGGTTCATATTCAAATTTTACCAATGGTATCTATAGAAGCTTCCTTTCAATCCAAGATCGCACACTGTGTTTTGTTCTCATACTTCTCCTAAGTCAGCTGCTTTTGACCATTTGGGCTCTGCTACCCCATGAGACCTCTATTTCAAGAATGCTAAGACCATCTTTCCCAGCCCCATCTGTCTTAGACAAATTAGCCTGGTTATGACAGCCCCAGGAACCATTCCATAAAGAGGGTCCAAGAATTATCCTTTCTCTTTGCCTCCTTCCCTCATCCCTTCCCTCCCTGTCTTCCCTCCTTCTTGTCTTTCTGTCTTTATTTGTAGCATTTTCTGGCACTATATGATGCTCAAGGTTAATTTTATATTTTTTTCCTGAGTTCTAGAATGAGCTATTTTCCCAAAGGCTCCTTTTAGTGGAGAATGATATTTAGAAACCAATATTTGGACATCAATGGTGCTAGTTGCTGTGGGGCTGTCAATTTTTAGGCCATTTCGGTGAACAGAGCAAGAAAATATATGTATATATAACAAAGTATCACATGTGTCTATATTTCTGTATTTCTCTTTCTGTATAAATAAATAATACATATGTGTGTATATAAATATGGGTTCATAATATTTCAAACTCTAATCTAGCATCACAGTGTTGATTTTGACATCCTTCCTTTGTTTATTTGTAACTTTTTTCCCCTGACAGTGAGAAATCTGACCCTCAATATCTGTTTAACTTATTTACTTTTCTGTTTAACCCTACAATACATGTTAAGTAACTTCAGAATTATTAAGTTGTATCTCTATGAGAAACAAATTTAACAACCACAGCATAGTGTTTATGTACAATATGTACAACTCCTTTTGTCTTTAGCCTTACAATATTCAGGGAAAGTACTGTTTTCCAAAGATATGCATGTGAGCTCCTTTTTTCTTATCTCTTTCTGTGAGATTGTCTCTTATATTTGTAGCATAGATAGGTTTGTTTGTCATCATCTGCTCAGTCTACACCCTGGGATCCTCTGAAATCCTGTTTGACTTTCTTTAATTAATATATTTTATCATTTTAGAGCAGTTTTGGGTACACAGAAAAATTGAGTGGAAAGTACACAGTTCTCATACACTCCCTGCCCCTACACATGCATAGCCTCTCCCATTATCAACAGCCTCACCAGAGTGATACATTTTTACAATTGAAAACCTACATTGAAACATCATCATCACCCAAAGTATATAATTTACATTAGGGTTCTGCTATTGGTCTTGAAGATTCATGGGTTTGGATATGTGTATCATAATATGTACCGACCACTGTCATTTCATACAGAATAGTTTCACTGCCCTAAAAATCCTCTGTGTTCTCCCTATTCATCCTTCCCTCTCCTTTAACTCTCAATAACCACTGATCCTTTTATTATTCCTGTTGTTTTGCCTTTTCCAGATTGCCGTGTAGTTGGAATTATACAAAATGTAGCCTTTTCAGATTGGCTTCTTTCACTTAGTGATTTGCATTCAAATCTCCTCAATGTCTTTTTCATGACTTGATAGCTCGTTTCTTTTTAATGCTGAATAATATTCTATTGTCTGGATGTACCACAGTTTATTTATCCATTCACTTACTGAAAACCATCTTGGTTGCTTCCAAGTTTTGACAAGTATGAATAAAGCTGCTATAAACATCTGTGGTGGAAAGTTTTGTGTGGACTTTAGCATTCAACTCATTTGGGTAAGTACCTAGGGGCAGGGTTGCTAGATTGTATAAGAATATGATTGGTTTTGTAAGAAACTGCCAAACTATCTTAGAAAGTGGCTGTAGCATTTTGCATTCCTACCAAGGATAAGTAATAGTCACTGTTGTTCCACATTCTCACCAGTATGTGGTATTGCCAGTGTTTTGGATTTTGGTTATTCAATGGTTAATTTTTTTTAAATGTGCCAACACTAAAATTCTCTCTTTGTGATGTGCAACTCCATGGATTTTGACAAAAACAGTGTTATTTATCTACCGCTCTACAACCATAGGAAACATTTCCATTAATCCAAAAAGTCCCTACGGGGCCCCTTAATAGTCAATCCTTGTCCCCTGACAACCACCAATTTCTTTCCATTCCTACAGTTTTACCATTTCCGTAATATCGTATAAATGGAATGTTACAATATGCAGCCTTCTGAGTCTGGCTTCTTTCACTCAGCAAAATGCATTTAAGGCTCATCTATGTTGTTGCATAATGTGTGTGTGTGTATATGGTGTATATATGTGTGTATGTATACATCTTTATGTATATTTTGTATATATACATTTAATATATTTTATAAATATATGTGGTGTATTTTTTGGTATTATTTTTAAATACATTTTATAAATATATATGCTATATATTTTGTCCATATATTCTTTTATATTTTATAAATATATAATAATATATATTTATGGTATATATACTATATATGTTTTATAAATACATATGTATATATACCATAAATATACATTTACAATACTATATATTTATGGTATATACACTATGCTTTATAAATATATATGTATGCATACCATAAATATATATTTATAGTTTATATATTTTATAAATATATATGGTATTTATAAAACATTAAAAAATAAAAAAATATAAAGATATATATATCTTGCTGGTTCTGGTTTTTGGTAGCATCTATATTTGTGTATATGTGTATATATATGTGTGTGTGTACACACACACACATAGACAGTCGGTACACACACACACACACACACACACACAGAGACAGTCGGACCTCCATACCCACGAGTTCAGTATCCATGAATTCAACCAACCACAGATCAAAAATATTTCTAAGAAAACAATGAAAAATGCAAAAACTCGAAAATTTTAAAAGGTACAGTATAACAACTACTTACATAGCACTTGGATTGTATTAGGTAGTTTAAGTAATCTAGAGATGATTTGAAGCATGCAGCAAGATGTTCATAGATTAGATGCAAAAATACTAAGTCATTTTATATAGTGAACTTCAGCATCTGCAGATTGAGGTATCTACAAGAGGTCCTGGAACTAATCACCCACAGGTAAGATACCAAGGGATGGCTGTATGTATTTCAAGGAATTGGCAATTGTAGGGTCTGGCTGGGCAAGTCCAAAATTCATAGAGCAAGTCAGCAGGCTGGAAACTCTTAGACAGGAGTTGACATGCAGACCACAGGTGGAATTTCTTCTTTCTCAGGGAAACCAATTTTGCTGTTAAAACCTTTCAACTGATTGAATGAGGCCCACCCAGATTATAGAGGTTAATATTCTTTACTTAAAGTCAACTTATTATAGATATTAATCACATCTATGAAAGACCTTCACAGAAACACTTAGATTAGTATTCAATTAAATATCTGGCTACTGGAGGCTAGCCAAGTTGACACATAAAACTAGCCATCACACAGTTTGTTTTTCTCATTCATCTGTTGAAGGTTTCTCTTGGATCAGAATAGAATTCCCTTAGAATAGAGCAGATAAATACATCATAGTATATTCATAGTTAAATACTATAACAGCAATGAGAATCAATAAACTACAACTCTAACCAACAGCCTGGATAAATCTGACAAAGAGAGAAGCCCTACACGACATAATTCATAGTATTAGTAGATGATTTCACAAGGCTAAACTTATTTATACCATTAGAAATCAAGATAGTGATTACCCTTGAAGAAGCAGTGACTTGCAAGAGGCAGAAGGAAACTTCACAGGTGCAGGATTCCATTACTTGTCCCAGGTTCCACTTACACAACTGTGTTCATTCTGTCATCATCCATTGGGTTATACACTTATGACTCGTGCACTTTTATGTGGGGGTATTGTACTTCAATAAAAAGTTCAAAAAAGTTCTGTTGAAGATCAGAGGATCTGGGTTCACAGCTTGGCATTCCCACATACTCTCTTAGTTGTGTGATCTCAGGAAACTTATTTAACCTCTCCAGTTTCAGTTTCCTCATGGATAAAATGAAATAACAACATTTTTTTTTTTGGCAAGGGTGCTGTGAGGATTAAACTATATATGACAAAAGGGGAGTTTAACTTCTAAAAAGTATTTAGTTATGACAGTGTAGATCTGGATAGATTCCAGTGAGAAGAGAATGGATGTCGCATTTTTCTCTACAGAGCCCTGGCACAAGGACAAAACAATAGCCAGAAAATAACATGACAAGTAGTTACAACCTCAAGTGAATATGATTGATGAAAAGAGTACAAATTAAATGCAAATGATTATGACTAAAATATAATTCGATATGGGGCAATCTGTAGCTGCTAGTGTACTTACAATGTACTTTTCTGTACTTTAGCTAAATTTCCACATGAGTACAGCATATATTCAAACAATAATATAACTCATTCAAGGCAAACTTCCCTTTTAGTTTTATAGCTCTTTCTCACCAAAGAAAGATTAGAATTAGAAATTATAAAATATGTTGAAATTCTCTGAGACTGCTGAGACTGGACCTTAATAATTTTTAAAATCATGATGACCAAAAGAAGAGACAAACTGGCTAAAGTTGGAAGCAGTTTTCTTCTTGTTTCTCTATGAGTGGATGCACATTTCTTGTTTGGAGAAAATAGTTGGATTTTATGGTAGCAGACTTCCAAGATGACCCCAGTGATCCTTGCCTCCTGGTATTCATACCCTTGGGTAGTTTCCTCCTACACTGTACGAAGGTTGGTTGTTGTGATTTATAAAATATGGCAGAAGTGATGGTGTGTCACTTCCAAAATATGGACATAAAATACAGTGGCTTTTGTTTTGTGTTCTCTCTTTCTCTTGATATCTCTTGGATTGTTCACTCTTGGGGAAGCCAGTTGTCGTGTCAAGAGAAGACCCAGACAGCATATAGCAAGGAATTTGCCAGTGCGGAACTATTAACCACATGTGTAGTTTTAAAAGCAGATATTCCTCCAGTCAAGACTTCAAATGAGACTGCAGCCCCAACTGAAAGCTTGACTGCAGCCTCATGAGAGACCATAAACCGGAGGGACCTACCTAAGCCATTCCTGGATCCCTGATGCACCAAATCTGTGAGATTGTAAGTGTTGTTTGTTGTAAGCTACTAAATTTGAGGGGTAATTTCTTTTGCAGAAATAGATAGGTAATACAAATGATTAATTTCTCTCTGCAAATATAAAGCCAGAATCTTATTTTGGAGGGGAGACATTTGGGACAATGTGGGGGGTTAAACAGTTTTGCATAGTAATGTAAAAAGTTAGTTATCTTCATTACAAGTTTGTATCTCTTTAAGAATTCCAATAATATTCACATGAGAGTGAGGGGGGAAAGAGGTTCTCCTTTTCTCTGGTGTATAGGTGGAGGATATTGGGGCCTTCACTGTAGTATATAGTCAAAGACATTCCCAGTGAAGACAAGTAGGCTGGCTCTACCTGATGGTGGAGCTAGTAGGGGCTAAGAGATAAAGCTAGTAGGAGTCCTCTTGGGTGGAACGAGGAAGGGGACTGGAACTCTAGAAGCCTCATTATCTAAAATAATGTTTCAAAAGTCTTATAATTCCACCTTGTTTTTCCA
The DNA here is from genome assembly GCF_008728515.1 of Papio anubis. Classification (NCBI taxonomy): domain Eukaryota; kingdom Metazoa; phylum Chordata; class Mammalia; order Primates; family Cercopithecidae; genus Papio; species Papio anubis. Next base: position 17,584,823 of record NC_044996.1, read on the forward strand.
AACCTTCCATAAAGAGAAGGGCCTGTGGTATTGATTCAATCCTACAAGTATGGAGTATGGGAGGGTGGCCAGTGTGACCTATGAGCATGGAAGTCTGAGGTGACTAGTAACAACTGGGACATATTTGTCACTCTTCCCTGGGGATTCTAAAAACACTTGAGGAAGAGAACCCGGTAAATGAGTAGACTATCTACAATCGTGAAATATGCAAGCTCCAATTACAGTTGCTGGTTTTAAAGGGGAGGGTGAACTTTTAAGACTGGTGGACTTGAAAAATTGACTTTCAGTTCCTACTCTTGCTGGGCACATTTCATATCTTATTAATTCCTTACAACAAGCCATTAAGCCAGGTATTTTCCTCACTTTATAGATGGAAAAATTGAAGCTCAGTGAGAGTAAACAACCTAACTAAATTACAAACCTAGTAAGAATTTGGATCCAGGTCTGTTGGACTCCAAAGCCTGTAATATTTGTGTCAATCTATTGTCTTTTACATTAAAATGAGGAACTTTTGTATCAGAAAAAATACCATGAATGAACAAACTTGGAAGGGAGATTTTTTAAATAGGAAAATATTTGCCATCTACATGACAAATGATTAAAATATATAGCACATAAATAGCAACTATAAGTCAAAATGAAAAAGAATTAACTACTCTAACAAGCAAAGTACAGAACACGTAAGCCATTGTTCAGTCTATTCAGCACACTATGTGATCATATAGGGATCTCTGAATTTGTATGATATAATTGCATACAGGTAGTAGACTTTTTTTTTTTTTTTTTTTTTTTAGGAGTGAGCATATTCCAGTTTGGATGAATCACAGCCCCTCTCCCAAAATTTTGAATATTAAGTAGCACTATGAAGATGGAAGTCAGTTGGCACTATATCATTCTGACAGCAATGCCCTAAAGCAAGAGTCTGCAACTTTTTCTGTAAAAGGTCAGAGAGTAAACATTTTAAGCTTTGTGGGCCATACCGTGTCTGTTGCAACTATGAAAATTCTGTCATTGTGTGATGAAAGCAGTCAGAGAGTAAGCAAGTGAGCATGATTGTGTTCCGATAAAACTTTATTTACAAAAGCAGGCAGTAGACTGGATTTGGCATATAGACTGTAGTTTGCCAACTCTTGCAATAGAGGAACAATTCACAGGCACAATGTTACTCATATTCCCTAGGGTTGCTCATGTTATGGTCTTTCTTGAGACCTGGATATTAAGCTTCTCCAATTCTGTGAGACACTCGGCACTCTTGCAGTAAATCCCTCTTTTTGTGGTTGTTAGCCAAAATTAGTTTCTGTTGCTTGCAACTGAAGACAGCTAACTGCCACAACAGACACTTTTCAAAAGCAAACATAGTTTTAAAAAAGCCTAGAGTTTTGAAGGAGCACGGGGAACTTTACCTCAAAATAAGGCTTTCTGGTATAGTGAGTATTTTTAAGTAAAGGCCCTTAGAGATTAACAGATGTTAGAAGAAATATTTTTATTTATATAAAGACTGGATACAGCCACCAAGAACAACTGCTTTTTTCTGTTATCTCATTGTCTCTTATAGAAAAATAAAGGCTAAGAACATAACCACACCAGAACAGACTTATTTATAACATAGTGTCTGTCTCTCAGAGTCATTTAACTTTTAAAGAGAGCTTTTATGTTAATCTCTGGCATTTGATCTATTTATTTTCTCTAGTAATCATTATTGCCCCGAAAAAATTATATCCCCCGTCTCCTTCTTCCCCTATAAAATAAGGCTATATAAGTATTTAAGCCCCATTGAGATATGGGACAATCACTCTGTAATTTTACCCTGTGTACACATTAATACGTTTACATGCCTTTTCTCTAATTAATCTGCCTTTTGTCAGTTAATTTTTCAGTGAAACTTCAGAAGGCAAAGGGCAAACTTTCCCCTCACCCCTACAGTTTTAAGAGTCCATTTGAAATATTTAAAACGGGTACTCATCAAAGTATTTTAAAATACACCCTAGAAGATATCTTTCGCTATCACACATGAGTCTAAGTTACCTCCTTGTTGTACTCTCTCTAATGGTTATTACCAAAAGGCAACCTGCCACTTTTTCAGAAAAATTGTACGGTGTAGACCTTCATAAATACCCACACAAATTCAAAACATGTATTAATTTTTTTAAATGTTTGTTAAAATTTAAAGGCTTTTCATTTTTATTATTCTAGGTTTAAAATGCCACAAACCCTGAGTATCATTAAAACATTCAACATATGGATTTTTCTAATATTCTTACCATGAGGAAGAATCAATAAAACACCATTCAGACCTATACGTACCAGGAATATGTGGCTTATCAGCAATCAAAACTATTTCAAAAGCCAGAGATGTTCATCAGGTTTGAATGTTCACTTTCAAATTGTCCCAAAAGCTCGACCTGAAATGCTGCTGAGGATTCCTAAGATGCTGCTTCCTAGAACCACAAAAACTAATAGTGAGATTCACAAATAGGAAAAAAAGGCACAATACTAATGAATAGTAGTCGCCACTTGTTGAGTGTCTACAATGTGCAGAACACTTTACATATATTCTTTCTAACCCTTCCAACAGCCTTGCAAAGCAGATTTTTGTCATCATTTTATAGGTGAAGGAATGATCTCAGCTACATATACCTACTGTGTTAAATTTAGGGTTTTCCAGAGATATAGACCAATGGAACAGAACAGAGCCCTCAGAAACAATACCACACATCTACAGCCATCTGATCTTTGACAAACCTGACAAAAACAAGAAATGGGGAAAGGATTTCCTATTTAATAAGTGGTGCTGGGAAAATTGGCTAGCCATGAGGAGAAAGCTGAAACTGGATCCTTTCCTTACTCCTTATACGAAAATTAATACAAGATAGATTAGAGACTTAAATGTTAGACCTAATACCATAAAAACCCTAGAAGAAAACCTAAGTAATACCATTCAGGACATAGACATGGGCAAGAACTTCATGTCTAAAACACCAAAAGCAACAGCAACAAAAGCCAAAATTGACAAATGGGATCTAATTAAGCTAAAGAGCTTCTGCACAGCAAAAGAAACTACCATCAGAGTGAACAGGCAACCTACAGAATGGGAGAAAATTTTTGCAATCTACTCATCTGACAAAGGGCTAATATCCAGAACCTACAAAGAACTCAAACAAATCTACAAGAAAAAACAAACGACCCCATCAAAAAGTGGGCAAAGGATATGAACAGACACTTCTCAAAAGAAGATATTCATACAGCCAACAGACACATGAAAAAAAATGCTCATCATCACTCGCCATTAGAGAAATGCAAATCAAAACCACAATGAGATACCATCTCACACCAGTTACAATCGCAATCATTAAAAAATCAGGAAACAACAGGTGCTGGAGAGGATGTGGAGAAATAGGAACACTTTTACACTGTTGGTGGGACCCTGAACTAGTTCAACCATTGTGGAAAACAGTGTGGCGATTCCTCAAGGATCTAGAACTAGAAATACCATTTGACCCAGCCATCCCATTACTGGTATATACCCAAAGGATTATAAATCATGCTACTATAAAGACACATGCACACGTATGTTTATTGTGGCACTATTCACAATAGCAAAGACTTGGAACCAACCCAAATGTCCATCAGTGACAGACTGGATTAAGAAAATGTGGCACATATATACCATGGAATACTATGCAGCCATAAAAAAGGATGAGTTCATGTGCTTTGTAGGGACATGGATGCAGCTGGAAACCATCATTCTCAGCAAACTATCGCAAGAACAGAAAACCAAACACCACATGTTCTCACTCATAGGTGGCAACTGAACAATGAGATCACTTGGACACAGGAAGGGGAACATCACACTGGGGCCTGTTGTGGGGTTGGGGGAGGGAAGAGGGATAGCATTAGGAGAAATACCTAATGTAAATGACGAGTTAATGGGTGCAACACACCAACATGGCACATGTATACATATGTAACAAACCTGCACTTTGTGCACATGTACCCTAGAACATAAAGTATAATTTTAAAAAATTTAAAAATTAAAAAAAAGAGGTATGTCTGATTGATCTAATGCAGTGACGTCCCCAGATCAGCAGCATCAGCATCACCTGATAACATGCTAGGAATGTACATTCCTGGGTCACTGCGAACTTGCTGAACACAAAACTCTGTGGGTGCAGACTAGCACTTTGTATTTTAAAACAAGTTCTTCAAGTGATACTAATGCATGCTAAAGCATGAGAACCATTGACCTAAGGAGACCATAATTCCTTGCTAGTGATTGGGTTAAGAATGGCCCTGTGACCTGATTCTGGCCAGTTATATTTGAAGTGAGAACTGCTATGTGGCTACTGGGAAAACTTTGCACATTCCTAAAAACGAGGCATATAAATATATGGTCCCTGTACATCTTCTGGATGTTATTATATCTATATCTGTTGCAGCCATCTTGCTGCAAACCTTAGAATAAAGCCTATTCTGAGAATGGCAGAGCAACAGTGATGGAAAAATCCCAAGGTTTTCATGACATCACTGAAATTGCCAAATCAATTACCCTAACTCTAGTCTTCCTGCCTTGTAAGATAATATCTTTCAGTGGAAATAGATAACAATGAAGCAAGGACAAAACTAAGAGAAAGATAGGGTAGGGATGAGGTGGGTAGATGACATTTAAGGGGGAAAGAATACCAAAGCTCTGGATGTTTGCAGATTCAGCCGCTCAGATTCTTTATAGAGTCACAAGAAAGAGTTGATTACTGAATAATGGCAACCATGTATGTTTAAGACTATACAGAAATATAATACAGAAGGGGAAAAGACCCCACCAGCTGCATCCTCACCCCAAGCCCTGATTCTCTCAGCTTTGGGAGGTGTCCCCAGTTTCGTAGGCAACTAAGACCATCACTAAACATTACTTAGACCTGTGCCTCTCAGCTTTATTCTCACAAAATCAGTGATTATGTTAGATTGATGACACTGGGCATAGAGCACCTGTACAGGACAGAATTCAAGCAAACCACTGTAGAGGCAGCAAAAATCCCTGAATCCAGCGCTGTTGGCTGACTGGCAGTTAATTATGGTGCCTAGTTCAATGATCTGTAACTAGAATAGTGAATAGTCAACAAAACAGACTACAGGGGCAATTATGCCAAAGCAGGAAGAAACCAGTTGGGGATGCCCCTGCAAATACAGTAGCTATGTGAAGAGCAGGTTTGGATGTGTCATTAATTTATTTATCTTTATTACATCCAATACAAAGTTTCTTAAACCAGGGGTTCTGCTGGGACTGAATTTTAATACTCAGCAGGTATTTACTTAAATGTCCACTCTGCCTGCTGAAAAAGATGAAAGTTGGCAACAGGTTGGGCCTTAAGGCTGGCTGGTGCCACTTCATCATAGCTTGGCAGGTCCATAAGCTCTGGAAACATCTAACAATGGATTTGTGAATTCAACAGAGACAGATTTATAAGCTGTAAAGTCAATGAATTGTCAAGGCAGCTACTAATTTATTCAATAAACATTATTGAACGCAGAGACTCTTGTCTTCTTCCTGAATTTAAAGGGAATATTTCTAATGTTGGACCATTAAAATTGATGTTTGCTGTATTTGGGGGTAGATACTCCATATCAAGTTAAAGAAGTTCCTTTCTATTCTCATTTGCCAAAGTGCTGGTTTTTTCTAATCATGGAAAAGGGTTGAATTTTGTGAAATTTTTTTCTGCATCTATTAGGATGAGTTTTTTTCCTTTAGGCTGTTAATATAATGAATCAAATTAATACTTTTTTAGCGTTAAACTTTTTCCTTTTTTATGGCTTAAAGAAATGGGTCATGATATATTTTTCTTCTTATACCAGCTGGATTCAGTTTGCTGATAGCTCATTTTGTATTTGTATGCCAATGTTTGCAAATGAGATCAGCCTATAACTTCCTTTCTCATACTGTTTATTATTTATTTATTTATTTACTTATTTACTTATTTATTTTTCTTCAACTTTTATTTTAAGTTCTGGGGTACATGTGCAAGATGTGTAATTTTGTTACATAAGTAAAGTGTGCCATGGTGGTTTGCTGCACAGATCAACCCATCACCTAGGTTATTAAGCCCAGCATCCATTAGCTATTCTTCCTGATGCTCTCCCTCCCCCTCAACAGGCCCCAGTTTGAGTTCCCCTCAATATTTCCATGTGTTCTCATTGTTCAGCTCCCACTTATAAGTGAGATATGTGGTGTTTGGTTTTCTGTTCCTGCATTAGTTTGCTGAGGAAAATGGCTTCCAGCTCCATCCATATCCCTGCATAGGACATGATCTCTCCTTTTCATGGCTGCACAGTATTCCGTCTTGTGCATGTACATTTTCTTTGTCCAATCTATCACTGATGGGCATTTGGGTTGATTCCATGTCTTTGCTATTATGAATAGTGCTGCAATGAACATACACATGCATGTATCTTTATAACAGAATGATTTATATTCCTTTGGGTATATAACCAGTAATGAGATTGCTGGGTCAAATGGTATTTTTGCCTCTAGGTCTTTGAGGGATTGCCACACTGTCTTCCACAATGGTTGAACTGATTTACACTCCCACCAATGGTGTAAAAGTGTTCCTATTTCTCCACATCCTCTCCAGCACCTGTTGTTTCCTGACTTTTTAATGATCACCATTCTAACTAGCGTGAGATGGTATCCCATTGTGGTTTTGATTTGCATTTCTCTAATGACCAGTGATGATGAGATTTTTTTCATATGTTTGTTGGCCACAAAAATGTCTTGTTTTCAGAAGTGTCTATTCATATTCTTCACCCACTTTTTGATGGGGTTGTTTGTCTTTTCTTGTAAATTTGTTTAAGTTCCTTGTAGATTCTGCATATTAGCCCTTTGTCAGATGGATAGATTACAAAAATTTTCTCCCATTCTGTAGGTTGCCTGTTCACTCTGATGATAGTTTCTTTTGCAGTGCAGAAGTTCTTTAGTTTAATTAGATCCCATTTGTCAATTTTGGCTTTTGTTGCCATTGCTTTTGGTATTTCAGTCATGAAGTCTTTGCCCATGCCTATGTCCTGAATGGTATTGCATAGGTTTTCTTCTAGGATTTTTATGGTTTTAGGTCTTACATTTAAGTCTTTAATACACCTTGAGTTAAATTTTGTTTAAGGTGTAAGAAAGGGATCCAGTTTCAGTTTTCTACATATGGCTAACCAGTTTTCCCAACACCATTTATTAAGTAGGGAATCCTTTCCCCATTTCTTGTTTTTGTCAGGTTTGTCAAAAACCAGATGGTTGTAGATGTGTGATTTTATTTCTGAGGCCTCTGTTCTGTTCGATTGGTCTGTATATCTGTTTTGGTACCAATTTTCCAGGAAAGTGAGTATATAAGATAAACATTATCTTTCCAGTAATTTTTTGCAGAAATCCTCTATACAACTATCTGGTTCTGATGTTATCTTTGTAGAGAAAATTTTTGAACGATGATTTTTATTATTTAGAAGACAATTAAGGCTCTCTATTTATTCGTTGTTTTGGTAAGCTATATTTTCCTAGGAATTTATCAGTTTCATGTATGTTTTCAAATGGATTAGCATAAAGTTGTTTCCAATAACCTCTTACTGTTTAATTTCCGAAGTAACTGTAGTTATTTCCACTTCTAGTCTTGTTTATTTGTGCTTTCTATATTTTCTCAATATTTATGTTGCCAGAAGTTTGTCTATTTTATTAGTCAAAGAAACACCGTTTGTATTTAATGAGTATATCTTTAATTTCCATTTAATTAATTTATGTTTTTTATTAACTCTTACTCCTGCTACAACTTATTCATTTGTTCACACTCCAATTTCTTAAATCGGATTCTTAGCCCACAAATTTTGTCTTTCTCCTTTTCTTATGTAAGCATTTAGGGTTATAAATTCCCCCTTTTAAGTACTTCTTTAGCTGCATCCCATAAGTTTTGATAGACAATATTTTCATTATGATTTAGCTTAATTTTCTATTACTTTTTTATCTTTGATTCATGGGAGTTTTCAAACATTCACAAAAGTAGAGAAAGCAGGTAATAAACTGCCATGTACACATCATCCAATATTATTACTGAGATAAAATTCATATGTTTAACTATTTTAAACTGTACAATTCAGTGGCATTTAGTACATGCACAATGTTATGTAACCATCACCTCTATTTAGTTCCTAAACATTTCCATCACTTCAAAAGGAAATTCCTTACAATTAACCAGTCACTCCACATTCATCTCTCTCCAGCCTCTGGTGATCAGTATTTTTTAAATTACTATTATGAACACATGGGTTTTAATAAATTTTATGAGTTTCAATCCATTGCAGTCACTATTCTTGTAAATAATCCCTTATATGGTGAGCAAGAATCCAGTATTTTCAAGTTGTGTCCTGCATCCTTTTGTCATGACCCTTTTAATCTTTGATAGCTTACTTGCTTTATGACACAACAGGATCTATGAGGATAATTTTTGACTCCAAACATAAAATGAGTTATTCCTCCAAGGAGCTCTTGATGCCTTCTAGCAGGAAAATTAGAGATGATAATATGGGTGCTAAGGGTGCTCATTGTCACTGGGATATCATTATTTCTAGGGCTTTTAAGTGAAAAGAGCTAGAAAATATGTATATTTTCATTAAGAAAAAATAAATCGTAAAGTCTTATTATATTCTTAATTTATATATAAGATTGGGGGCTTTTAATTAATTCAATTATATACTTTATCTCTCTTAAAAATCTTGGATCTTTATGACATTAACCCATTATGTATTTGATAATTTTAAAATAACAATACTATTATTACTAACTACACTACTTAATGCAGCCTAATATTTCTCATGGCTCTCTTTGTTTATCAGATATATTCCACTAGGAATGTACAGTCTAAAGAGTGTGTTTTAATGTTACTTGGATTAAAACAGTTGAACTCATGGAGACAGAGAATAGAAGGATGGTTACCAGAGGCTGAGAAGAGTAATGAGGGGTTGAGGGTATTGGGGGGAAGTGGGGATGGTTGATGGGTACAAAAATTAGTTAGAAAGAGTGAATAAGACCTTATATTTACTAGCACAACAGGTTGACTATAGTCAAAGATAATTTTAAGTGTACATATTAAAATAAAGAAATATAATTCAATTGTAACATTAAAGATAAATGCTGCTTGAGGTGACAGATACCCCATTTACCCTGATGTGATTATTGCAAATTGCATGCCTGTATCAAAATAACTCATGTAATTCATAAATATATATACCTACTATGTACCCACAAAAATTAAAAATTAATTAAGTCACTTGAAATAAATTATTTTCCCTATGCGATTATGATGTATAGTTAGGATTCTCTTAAATTTTGATAGTCACAATTGACTTAATAGAATCTAAATCTGTTCAATGTCTCTTCTCTCTTTCTTAAAGAGGATCTTAGAACATTTTAACCCCAGTCAATTTCCCATTGTAAATAATTTTGTTTCCATTTTGTTATGTTTCCCAAATTAGTAATTATGATTACATTTTGCTGAATCAAAGGCATCATTAATTGTATCATGCACCATGATTTTACCTACTCCAAAGAAAAAAATGCTGCTAATTACATGACACATCAACACATAAGATGCATCCCAATTTCAGAAATGTTAAAAAGATTTAAGTGTATCATATAATCAATTAAATGTGATATTATTATTATTGCTGTTGATAGAGTCAATCCTTGTTTTATCCACCTGCTTACCATTTTTGCTCTCAATTGCTAAACCTCCCTCCTTCCTTTTTAGATAAATTCTTCCATCTAAAGTACCTCTTTGGTAAATTCATATTTTGTGATGAAGCAGCCTCAGTAATATCACTGTATTTATCGTAGCTCTTTATAACTAAAAGTTATAAGAAAATCTATTAACTGGCCAAAATGCCTCTGACCTTTTTCAGAAATTTCTTGCAACGTTTTAAGGCTTAGAAATTTCTATATTCTGTAAATCTGGAATACAGACCTTACGCCTGAGATGGGAATAAATGAGGCCTTGTATAATAAGCACCTCATAAGCCTTTGTCTTTTAAATTTTTTTCTTTTAACACTGTGAAGGTAGACTTCTCATTAAGAAATATCCTTCCCAACAGATTTCTCAATCAAGCTATCACTGTTTAATATACATTTTATTTTATTTTTTATTTTTTGAGACAGAGTCTCACTCTGTCACCCAGGCTGGAGTGCAGTGGCGTGATCTTGGCTTACTGCAACCTCTGCCTCCTGGGTTCAAGTAATTCTCCTGCTTCAGCCTCCTGAGTAGCTGGGATCATAGGCGCATGCCACCACACCTGGCATACCTGGCTAATTTTTATATTTTTAGTAGAGATAGGATTTCACCGTGTTGGTCAGGCTGCTCTCGAGCTCCTGACCTCGTGATCCGCCCACCTTGGCCTCCCAAAGTGCTAAGATTACAGGCATGAGCCACTGCACCAGTCCTAACATACATTTTAGAATCTGCAAGGTCTACACAAAATCCTCAATAAAAATTTGCTATTCCTATTATTGTTGTTAATATTATTTCAAGTGCAAATGTCTGAATTCATATTTTGTGATGAAGCAGCCTCAGTAATATCACTGTATTTATCGTAGCTCTTTATAACTAAAAGTTATAGAAAATCTATTAACTGGTCAAAAATGCCTCTGACCTTTTTCAGGAATTTCTTGCAGCATTTTAAGGCTTAGAAATTTCTGTATTCTATATTTTTCCATTGTCTTCTGGTTTCAGTTGTTGTTATTAAGTCTGCTATCCATCTAATTGCTGTTCCTTGGAAAGTAATTTGCCTTTCTTCTTAGATCTATTTTAACATCACATAGTTTTTGTCATTTGAGATTTTATGAATTTGTATCCAAATGTGAATTTATTTTATGTTTCCTGACCAAGATTTGCTTTCTGAATTTGAAAATTCGTATTTTTCATCACATCTGAAAAATTGTCAGCCATTGTCTCTTTAAATGTTGATTCTCTTTAATTTTCTATATGTACTCCTTTTGGAGTTTCTGTTTGATGTATGTTGGACTTTCTTATTCTACCTTCCATGCCTATTTAATATTAAACTTCTTGAGGTATAATTAGCATAATTCAAATGCACCCATTTTAAGTGTATAGTCCTATGAGCTATAACCAACACTTATACCAATATAATAATTATCATGGTCAGCATACAGATAATTTTCAAACCCCTAAAAAGTTCTCTTATGCTCCTTTCCAGACAGATCTGTCACACTAAGCCCTAGGCAACCACTGACATGCTTTCTATCATTATTGAGTAGTTTTGATATTTTTAGGATTTCATGTAAATGGAATCACACAATATAAACTCTTTGTATCTGGCTTCTTTCACTTAACATACAATGTTTTTGAGATTCATCCATGTTTTAGGGTATATTAGTAACTGTTCCTTTTTATTGCAGAGTAGTATATCAGTATATGGATATCACGCATTTTGTTTGTCCATTCATCTGTTATTAGACATTCAGGTTGTTTCCAATTTGGAGCTGTTATGCATAAAACTGCTATGAACATCCATGTGTGGGCCTATGTTTTTATTTCTCTTTATTTACCTAAGAGTGGGATAGCTAGAATACACAGTAAATATATAGTTAACTTTATAAGAAACCTGTCAACTGTTTTCCAAAGTTGTCGTACCATTTGATGTTTCCACCAGCAATGCATGAGAGTATTAATTGCTTCACATCCTTGCCAACACCTAGTATTATCCATCTTTTTAACTTTAGCCATCCTACTAGACGTGTAGTGGTACATGATTGCCATTTTAATTTGTAGTTCCCTGATGACTAATGATGATAAACATCTCTGTGTGTTTCTACTGGCAATTTTTAGATCACTTTTGTGATGTTTCTTTTTAACTGCTTCGCCTGTTCATTTAATTGGGTTTATTGTCTTATTAATGAATTATGAGTTCACTATATATTCTGGACACAAGTCCTTTGTCAGATTTATGTATTGCAGATTTTTCTCTGATTCTGTCACTTACCATTTCATTTTCTTAATATGTATTTCAGAAATCAGAAGTTTTAAATCTTGGAGTCAAATTTATTAAGCTTTTTCTTTATGATTTATGCTTTTTGTGTTCCACCTAAGAAAGCTTTGCTTACCTCAAAATAGTGAAGATTTTCTCCTATGCTTTCTTATAGGTTTTACAGTTTTAACTTTTACCTTTTGGTATGTAATGCATTTGAGTTAATTTTTGTGTGTGAAATGAGGTAAAGATTGGGATTTTTGAAAAATATGGATATCTGGTTTTCCAACACCATTTGTGGAAAATACTGTCCTTGCCCCAATTGAAGTGTCTTGGCACCTTTGCAAAAGATAATTGACCATATATTTGTGGGGCTACCTGTGAACTCTATCATTTTCTATATGTCTATCTTTGTTCCAGCACCACACTTTTTTTTAACTTTTAAGTTCAGGGGTGCATGTGCAGGATTTGCAGGTGTGTAGGTAAATGTGTGTCATGGGGGACTGCTGTACATATTATTTCATCACCCAGGTATTAAGCCTAGTTTCAATTAGTTATTTTTCCTAATTATTTTCCTAATTCTCTCCCTCCTCCAACCCTCCACCCTCTGATAGGTCCCAGTGTATGCTGTTCCTCTCTATGTGTCCATGTGTTCTCATCATTTAGCTCCCACTTATAAGTGACATCATGCAGTATTTGATTTTCTGTTGCTTCGTTAGTTTGCTAAGGATAATGGCCTCCAGCTCCATCCATGTCCCTGCAAAGGACATGATCTCATTCTTTTTGGGTGCATAATGTTCCATAGTGTATATGTACCACATTTTTTTAATCCAATCTATCTTGATGGGCATTGGATTTGATTCCATGTCTTTGCTATTGCATTACCACACACTTCGATTACTATTGCTTCATAAAAAGTATTGAAATCCGATAATGTAAGTCGCTTAATTTTGTTCTTCTTTTTCAAGATTGCTTTGACTATCCTAGGTTTTGTGCATTTTTATGTACCTTGTCAGATTGTCAATTTCTTCAAAAACTTATGCTGACATGTAATTGGATGTGTTCTGAACCTACAGGTCATTTTGGGAAGAACTGATGTTCTAACAATAACACCCCTGAGTCTTCCAATCCATTTACTAGGTCTTCTTTAATTTTCCTCAACAATATTTTACACTTCTCACTGTAAAAGTCTTGTACATGTGTTTAAATTATCTCTAAGTATTCTGTTTTTTTGATGCTATTGAAAATGGTCTTCTTTTAAATTTTATTTTCCAATTGTTTATAGCAAGTATATAGAAATTTATACATTGATGTTGTATCATTTGAACTTGCCAAATTCACTTATCAGTTCTAGTAGTTTTCTGGTAGACTGTTTAGAATTTCCTCTGTATACATTCATGTCATCATGAATAGAGATGGTTTTATTTCTTCTATTCTAAACAGTATGCATTTTCTTTTTTCACTTGCCTGATTTTACTGGTTAGCAGCTCCAGTATAATGGTGAATAGAAGTAATAAGAGCAGACGTTCTTGCCTCATATTTTGTCCTGGGGGAAAGCATTCAGTCTCTCACCAATAAGTATGCTGTTACTTAAATGTTTTTCATAGATGCCCATTATCAGGTTGAGGAAAATTTCCATTCCTAGCTTGCTGAGAGCTTTTATGTTGAGTGAATTTTGAATTTTCTCAAATGCTTTTTCTGCATTTATTGAGATGGTCTTATGTTTTCATTATTTTATACTTTTAATATGATGAATATGATGAATTACACTGATTGATTTTCAAATAGTAAACCAGTCTTGCATTCTTCAGACAAACCTCACTTGGTCATGACGTAGCATCCTTTTTATATAGGTCATGATTGAACTTTAGATTTTATACTGAATGAGATGGGAGCCATTAGAAAGTTTCTGAGCAGAGGAATGATACAACATGGCATATTTAGTAGCATCCTTCTGGGGTTGCTGTATTGAGAAACTAAAGTAGAGGCAATAGTGTAAGAGGAAAGATCAGGTAGGAAACTATGCCAATAATCTAGGTGAGAGGAGATGGGTGAATTAGAACAGGGTATAGTAATGGAGGTGATGACAAATGGTCACATTCTGAATATATTTTGATGGTGGAGCCAACAGACTTCTGCTGATGGATTGGATGTGCAGTTTTAAAAGATGAAAGGAATCAGAAGTATTGCTAAGCTTTTAGACCTGAAAACTTTGAAAAGCAGAGTTATCATCCCCTAAAGTGGGGAAAGACTGCAGGAGGAGCAGATTTAGGGATGTGGAAGATCAATAGTTCAGTTCTGAATATGTTGAGCTTGAAATAAGCAACATACATCTAATGGAAATGTTGGTTGGACGCGGTGGCTCATGCTTGTAATCCCAGAACTTTGGGAGGCAGAGGAGGGTGGATCATTGGAGGTCAGGAGTTTGAGACCAGCCTGGGCAACATGGTGAAACCCTGCCTCTACTGAAACACAAAAATTAGCAGGGTGTGGTGGCACACGCCTGTAATCCCAGCTACTCGGGAGGCTGAGGAAGGAGAATCGCTTGAATCTGGGAGACAGAGGTTGCAGTGAGCTGAGATCGTGCCACAGCACTCCAGCCTGGGCAACAGAGCAAGACTTTGTCAAATAAACAAATAAATAAATAAATAAATAAATGGAACTGTCAAGTAGCACTTTGATATGCAAGAATTAACTTCATGTGAGAGGCTGAAACTGGAGTTATAAGCTGTGCTTCAGTTTCTAAATGGATATAATATGGAGGTTAATAGGACCTGCCTCACAGAGTTTTGCATTAAAGGGGACTACACATGAAAATATTTGCCTGGCACATAAGAAGCGTTCAGTAAATGGTAGCTATTATAAAACTGGAAGGGGAGTTGAGGACAGACTTTGAAGGGTCTTGGATCCTTGTCTAAGGAACTGAAATTTCCTCTGAAAACATCAATAAAACCATGAAGTTTGTTGAACAGGAAAGTGGCATTATCAAAGTGGCACCAAACATCAAAACAGAGGTGTCAAGGCAAATAAGTATTGAGAAAACTGCTTGATCTGATGGCAAAGAAGCCACTGGAAACCTTAGAAATTACTGTTTCAGTAGTAAGGGACCACCATATCATAGTGCAAGGGGATTAACAAGTAACTTGTAGGTGAGCAATTAGAAGTATAATGGCGAAGGAGAGAAATAAGTAAGTAAAAGAAGCATCCGAGTCAAAAAAGATCTTCTGGTTAAGATTCACATTGGAAAATACATACAAAACAATACAAAATAACCAAAGAGTGGCGGGGGGGACAATAAAATTGGAGGGGAAAGGAGTAATCTATGTGTGTTTGAAGACAAGGGGAGGAGTCCATGAAGATAAGATTTTGGGGAAAGAGAAGATAAAGTAAAAAGCAAGGTTTCCAAGCAGATAGAATATGGACTCAAGAGTACAAATGGAGAGGTGAGCTTTGAGGAGCTCAAAGAATCTAGTAGCTAACTTCCAAATTTTTGCTCTGGCAACCAACAAGGTCCTTCAAAGCCCCAAGCTTACCTCATTATGCAATCAATGTACAATCTCTGCATGTTTTTGTCCCAGGAAAACTGGCTTCCTTACCACTCACCATCCACAGAGCCCTAAAACACTGTGGCCCACGTTCTTAGGCCTACCTGTAATGATAACCCCAAACCACCTCCCTGCTTTTATGTGAATCGATCTCTTCCTCTAATGTTCATTTTCTCAAGGAAGCCTGCTATTACCATCCCACCCAACAGTATTCTGTCCCTCCTCTGACCTTCTTCGGCACTTGTCTATACTCCTTATTTAGTCTTTGTGTGCTACCTTTTAATGTTATTTATCTTTAGTGTATATCTTCTTTCTTTCCAAGTGGATTATAAGCTCCTCAAGGGCCTGATTCATCTTCATATTTGCAGTAATGAGCACATAAGAAGCGTTCAATAACTGACTGTTGTTGATGATGATTACAAAAAATTGAATTGAGGAATAATGTCATCAAGCTATAGCAGCCTGGTGAGTCACCCTCAACACTGTAGAGAGACTTATCAAGGAAATAGAAGTACTCACATTAGCCTGACAAGGCACTCTCCCCCAGTGTTATGCTAAAGCCACAGTACTTTTTTTCTCCATGTTGGTGCTCCCGTTTAGCTATTTGAGCACATGGCATCCAACTTTATAACATGCTCTGACTTCTAAATCTTTAGTTCATTTAAGACTGTTTACTTCTTGATGGAATTTAGGGGCACATTATTCCCATGCAAATCACCCTTTGGGCAACATTAAGCTTGTCCAACCCACAGCCCGTGGGCCACATGCAACCCAGGATGGCTTTGAATGTGGCCCAACACAAATTTGTAAACTTAAAATATTATGAGGTTTTTTTGCAATTCTTTTGTTTAGCTCATCAGCTATGGTTAGTGTTAGTGTATTTTATGTGTGGCCCTAGACAATTCTTTATCTTTCAATGTGGCCCAGGAAAGCCAAAAGATTGGACAGCCTGGGCTACATAATTTACTCCAAATAACTTACTCTACTTCATGACAAGTGGATCCAAGTTAATATCACAAGGGGCCTGCATCTCTGTTTATTGTTTAGGTTTCAACTTTTCTGTAATTTCAAAGGCTCAGTTCTGGTCTACCTGGGTTAGTATTAATGTAATTATTAGGGCCCGAAAGCCCAGCTAAGGGTTTGAACTAGAACCGATGGGCCATCAGAGTTAATGATGAAGAGAGTGACACAATACAGGTGACTTTACAGTGATTTACACTGTCTAGCTCATTATGATTTCTACCCTAGACTAAGGGCTGTCAGGAAGACAGCTTCTGAACTCACTTCTAATGTTCAAATGGATTTTATGTTTGAAGAATCTGTCACCAAATGAGTCTGAGTAAGGCGGAGTTTGACTCTCACTATGGAAGTTAAAAATGCTTTTCCCAATACTTCCTGCAGCTAGGGTGTGGGCCCATAACTGAAGGCATGGCTAATCAAAGGCATGGAACCTAGTGACAGGCAGAAGCTGAGATGGGGTAAAACCATCCTGAAGTCAACAGCATTGTCCAGCAACTAGAGCCAGCAATCTGGAGTTGAGGGCTCAATAGCATCTGTGCAGGAGTGTGCTCACTGTATAGGGTTTGTAACAAGTTTATGGCTGTGGCTCTGGATGCAGAGTCACCCTTGTTCCTATTTTCTGAATCTAGTTCTCCTGCCTTTCCATCAATTCTGCACATGACGTACTCCCCCTGCCCATAGATTTTTATAATGAAAAATGTAAAATCTTCTGGAAGTGTGAAAGATTAATAAATTCAAATCCTGTAGTTTTCACTTGGATTTACCAATTTATTAATATCTTTCTACATTTGCCTTCTCTCTCTCATATATATATACACACACATATATCTACATATACATCTATATAGTAAATTCAAATCCTGTACTTTTCGCTTGGATTTACCAATTTCTTAATATCTTGCTACATTTGCTTTCTCTTTCATATATATATATATACACATACATCTACATATACATATATACATATATAGGTATATTACATATCACATATATTATACATTATATATTTGAAAACAATTGAAGATGTCATGATATTTTAGCCCTAAACACTTGAGCACAGGCTGAGTGCAGTGGCTCATGCCTGTAATCCCAGCACTTTGGGGGGCCAAGGCAGGCAGATCACTTGAGGTCAGGAGTTCAAGACCAGCCTGGCTAACAAGGTGAAACCCCATCTCTACTAAAAATGCAAAAATTAGCCAGGTGTGGTGGTAGGAGCCTGTAATCCCAACTACTCGGGAGCCTGAGGCAGTAGAATCACTTGAACCTGGGAGGCAGAGGTTGCAGTGAGCAGAGATAGTGCCATTGCACCCCAGCCTGGGCAACAAGAGCGAGGCTCTGTCTCAAAAAAAAAAAAAAGAAAGAAAGAAAGAAAAAAGAAGGAAAGAAAGAAAGAAAGAAAGAAAGAAAGAAAGAAAGAAAGAAAGAAAGAAAGAAAGAAAGGAAGGAAGGAAGGAAGGAAGGAAGGAAGGAAGGAAGGAAGGAAGGAAAGAGAGAGAGAGAGAAAAAACTTGAGTACATATCTCCTAAGAATAAGGACAATCTCCTACATAACCACAATACCATTATCAAACCCCAGAAATGTAGTAATCAGTCTGTAAAATCATCAAATTACAGTATATATGCAAGCTTCCCCAATTGTTCCCAAAATGACTTCTATATCTTCTTTCACCCAGCTTAGGTTCTGATCAAGATTTGTTGTCTTGATGGCATTTAACAACAATCTTTTCCCCCTTTTTGTTTTTCTTCATTAGACACTTTTTTTTCCCAAGAGTTTAGGCTAGTTGTCTTGCAGAATAAAACATCCCATATTCTAGATGTCTCTAATTATAGCCTGTGATTAGATTTAGATAAAACACTCTAGGCAAATGTACTATATATGTGTTGTTGTGTAGGTGTTATTGTATCACATCAGGAGGCACTTCATGTCATGTTGGTGACACTAAGACTGATCGCTTTTAAAGTGATGACTATCATAGCTCCACACTGTAACACTACATTGTTCTCTTTGTAATTAGTAAGTAATTTATGGGTGATACCTTGACATCATACCTTGAACATTTGGAATACCTGGTTGCCCAAACTACCTTTCACTCAACAGTTTTACCTGGTTGCCCAAACTACCTTTCACTCAACAATTTTTTCAAATTTTTTTTGCACCAAAATAGATTTGTCCTAACTTATTATAACATAGCTGAACAGGATCTAGTGTGAGACACTAAGAAAGATAAGGCATCAATTTGAAAAGACCCATCTCAGAGCAACATGAATTCTGCTAAAATTGATGTTAGGACAAACATCAAATTTATGGTGAAGCTTGGGTAGAAGAATGGTGAAATTGTTGATGCTTTAGAAGAAAACTTGTAGGGACAATGTCTCAAGGAAATCAGCAGAATAGGTAACCATCCACATCAACTTGTGAGGAAGAAATTAATCTGTTTGTGCCCTAATTGAAGAGGACTGATGATTAACAGCATAAACAATAGCCAACACCATAGGCATCTCAAATGGCCTAGCTTACAAAATTATGACTGAAGAATTAAAGTTGGATGAAATTTCCACTCGAAAGGTGCCAAAACCATTGCACTCAGATTAGCTGCTGATGAGACTAGAGCTTTTGATGGAAATTTTAAATACGTTAAGATTGAGATCCTGAAACATTTCCTTGAAGACCTGTAACAGGAGATGAAATATGGCTTTACCAATATGATCCTGAAGACAAAGCACAATCAAAGTAATGGCTACCAAGGGATGGAAGTGGTCCAGTCAAAGCAAAAGTGATCTGATCAAAAGCAAAGGTCATAGCAATGGTTTTTTGGAATGCTCAAGGCATTTTGCTTGTTAAGTTTCTTGTGGGCCAAAGAACAACAACATCTGCTTATTATGAGAGTGTTTTGAGAAAGTTAGCCAAAGTTTTAGCAGAAAAATGCCTGAGAAAGTTTCACCAGAGTCCTTCTTCACTACGACAATCTCTTGATCATTCCTCTCATCAAGCAAGAGCAATTTTGTGATGGTTTTGATGGCAAATCATTTGGGATCCATCTTTACAGTCCTGATTTGGCTCCTTCTGACTTATTTTTTTTATTTTTGTTTCCTAATCTTTAAAAATCTGTAAAAATCACCCATTTTTCTACAGTTAATAATGTAAAAGACTGTGTTGACATGATTAAATTCCAAGGACCCTCAGTTCTTTAGGGGTTGAATAAATGGCTGTTATCATCATTTACATTTACCAAAATATCTTGGCCTTGATGGAGCATATGTTGAGAGATAAAGTTTACAATTTTATTGTTATATTTTAATTCCATTTTCCACAAAGTTTTTGAAGTCCCCTCGTATTCCAGCAATGATGTATATAGTCAGAGATATGTCCAAAATATTGAAAAAAATTTGAATTTGCTTTTCTCTGTCATTTGTTACAAATGTGATACTTAGGTTCATTTGTTTCCATTTGTATTAAGTTTTAATATTAGATTTTTCATTTCTTTAAGCTTTAAACATATGTAAAACATTTACATGTTTAAAAAGTCAAAACTCCCTTGGTTTTTTTCCTCCCTCTTTTTAGTTCAAAAGGAAAAAATGGAAAACAGTCAAAACTATCTAAAATGTTATCATCAGAGTAGTCATTCTTCTACTCCTATCCTATCTACTCAGTTTCTACTAACTCTCAATAGATTCTGTCTTAGCCTTTCTCCACTTGTTTTTGTAGGAAAAAGTAAACATACCAATTTACATCTATCTATCTATATGTCATAGATATGTGTGTGTTCTTAGTTGTTATACAAAAAGTAACATGCTAATATGCCACACTTTTCTCTTATCACTTAATAATATATCCCGGAAATGACACTGTATCAGTTCATAGACTATGCCTCATTATTTTATACAACTGTTTGTACTCTATTGTCCTCCATGTCTTAAAATTCTTCCTCTCTTCCATGGCACCTAGAACTATGTCAGGTCTATAGTAGATAAGTTATAAATATTTTGTGGTTGACTAAACAAAATAATAATGGTCTAAACTGCAGCATAAACTACTATGGTTAGACTTAGTAACAACATCCTACAGTAACAATGACTAAGTTTCATAAAAATCGCTTAGCTATAAAATTATTATGTGTCAATTAAAAATAAAAATAAGTAATATCAGGATTTTGATTTTTACAAAAAAATAATGCTATGAGAGGTTGTAGAAAATCTTTCCCTAAAGGTCGTAGGAATTAAAAAGGAGAAAACGGCAGTTTAGATTAAGATATACTACTGGTCCAGCATCCATTCTAACAGACCTCAATACTCAGAAAATTGTAGAAGCTGAAATGAATTGGAATAAGTACTATGGTGATATCAAAAGACTTTTTAAAATGCCATTATAGAGCTAAAATATTCACCCAGCTGAGAACACTTTCTTTACAGTAACACTACTACCAAGATGTGATTTAGTAGTAAATTTCTTTAACATTTCAAAATCCTTTAATGATAGGTCATTAGTTGAACTCCATTTTGTTCCCCCAATTGCAGACTTCAGCACAAACTGCACATTTTCTTTGCCTGTGGTTATCATGGAGTTTAATTTAAAAAAAAAAAAAAATTGAAAAGCATGTGTGTTCACTGGCAAAGGAATCTAGTTAACATCGAGACTTTAACATATGCCCTGATGCTGGGGCACTTTTTAACTATCCTCAAGAACATTGTTCAAATTTTTGTGCCTTGATTAAAGTGTGAGATTCTCTAACAATCCAGCATTACTACGAATACACTTCGCTTTTCAAAGTGTGGATGGGAAGATCCAGTTTAAAACTGTGATCTGGGACCAGCAACATCAGCATCACCAGGGAGTTCGTTAAAAATGCAGAATATCAGGCCCCATCCTAGACCTATTGAATCAGAACCTGTATTTTGACACAATTCCTCAGGTGATTCATGATGCACATTAGAGTTTGAGAAGCACTAATGTAACATTATAAGAGAAAAGCAAACAGTTAAATATGAATTGCCCAATAAATCAGCAAGTGGGTGATGTTAATCACATTTTGGTTGTTACTAGAGGGGGTGCGGAAGAGATAATGATGGAGTGGAGTCACTGCATAAAGTGAAGCCAGGAGCGTGGTAAAGAAAGATTATTGAGAGAGCACCTGAACCAAAAGTTTTGTTCTGCCAAAAAGCCAGAGAGGTTTGCAAAACTCTTCTCACTGCAACAAAAGGGAAGGGGAAAGCATGGAGAGACGAGAATGAAGTATAGATAATATAACAGAGGATGAAAGATGTAAAAAAATTGGAACCTCGGTCCTGCTGGCAGACTTATTGTAAATGGGATGCAAATCAGTGATTATGGAAGGTTTATGAATAAGGTCCCAGTTAAAAGCAGTCAGCAGTACACGGCTCAGAGGCTCTGGCTTCTGGCATGGGAGAATCTTTTCCCTCTCCTTGATTTATTCTCGTGATTGTGAGTTTTCTGAAGATATACATATATCTGATGATAATGGAGATTCTGCGAAACTCTTCTCCTTGATATTTAATCCACAAATTCATTATGGATTTTCTTGATGAATTAAACCTCTTCCCATAACAATGTCTTAAGAGTGCCTGTGTGTATGTGAATGGGGGAGAAGGGTGGACAATCAAGTACCTATCCCTAGATCTAATAGGAAAAGTGGACCAGTGAATAGGGTAAGACATTCCCAAAATTACCACAGGGATAGTTACATCCTTAAATTCAGAACTGGAAGGCAGCATCGAAATACCTTGACATTCACCTATTGCATGTCTTTGTTGAATTTTTTATTATCTTCTTTTTTCCCAGAGTGAAAAATTGCCAAAACCAGAACTGAAGCACCTATATTTGCTATGATTTTTACTCGTCAACTACAAGGCTGAAGTTGCTGGTTGAGAGAAAGAGAGAGATTAGATGATGCCAGAAAACATAATACTTCCTGAAAGACAACCAGGCTGTGCAGACCCTGTTCTACCTTATAGCTGGAAAGAGATTGATTTTTTTTTTTCAATTTTGCAATAATCTGTATTATTTGAGGTTTTTCCCTCACTCTCTTCCTCTGCAGCCCCTTTCAAATCGTTGTTTAGAATCATGGGGAAGGGGGTAGGCAGAAAGGGAGGTACCTTTCACCTGATTTTTCAATAACCGTATCAAAGAAAGAGAAGCCCAGAAGAAATATGAAGGCCACTGTGCACATGAAACAGCACAGAGTGAACCCAGCTATTTCTTTTAACAAGAAACAAGTAAATTAGTTTCACAGAATAATACTAAAATGGGTTTCCTCACCACACAAAACCATGAAGATATTTATATATAATTTATCTTTCTAAGTTGTCATGTGGCAAAAGACCACTTGCTGTGCAGCAGACTTCTCTTGCTACTTAGAGAGAATTACGTGATTAAATAGAGACCTGAAAAGTTTTGAACAAGCACTGAAGGAGAAAAGGTTTCCTCTTCAAGCCTTAATGAAGTGAGCTCATTCCTCCTCCAACATCAACTTAGCCTTGTGTAGTTTGTTTTCTCGCGGGTTAATCACTGACCAGAGCTGCAGTGCGGACCACCAGTTTCCAATAAACCATAAAAGGCCGATCAGCAGCCATTGTGCTTTTCTGTAGGGCTTAGCAGACAGCAGCTGAATAAACCTGTTCAAAGTCAGAACAGTCAAGCAGGAGCGCAGAGGCCCAACCGGTGCCTCTGGTGAATCCTGAAAAGCAAATTAATTTATTAGGACATAATTGATAGCATGTGCAAATACACTAGCCAAAGACTCCCCTGTGCTAATTTCAGCATAATTAAATATGGGGCAGTTAATGAATAGTGTTCCGGGAAAGCAACATTATGATAAATATCCAATTATTACTTACTGTATCCCATACTTGCTATGTTATATGCAGGCCAATGCCTCTGCTTTCGAGGTTTAGAGAAAAATCCAGAGGGAAAGAAAAGACCTAACAAACTGTGATTCCTCTGAATTAAGTTTTAAATAAAGGCTGTGGCAAGTGAAATCCACCCAGAAAGAGAATTACTTGAATATGCACGGAAAGGAGGACATGAAATCTATCAATTATATTTTCATGTAAATGCACATGTTCTTTCTTCTTTGTAGAGTTTCACAATTTGGGAATTCAAAGCTTCTGTGCAAACGTTGTCTAAACAAGGTTTCCCTTTACAAAAAAACTCCACCTGCCAAGGTACAGACTGAACAGAGAGCTGCTCAAATACGGCAGAACAAACCTACACCGTCAGCCAATATGCTGCTGGCTGTATGGAATCCTCTGGCTGTGGTTCCCTTTTATTTCTGCCCTTTCCCTCAAACTTGCCTCGGAAATTACTGCCAAAAATAGTGCTCCCTTGCGGGTCAGGACCTGAGATTCAGCCGTCTTTCCAGACTCACAACACAGTAACAACTCCATCATGCCGTTTCTGATGTGTCTTTTGGCTACTGCCTCTGCAGGTTAAGAAAACAAAACAAGCAGGAGAAAAAACAACAACAGCAACAACATTTCCCGGTAAAAGTAGATAAATAACACCTTCCTAACCGACTTGGTCAATAGAGCTTTTGAAGTCACAGCATCAGTATGCATAAGGAATGTCAAATGTCTAAATTGTGCCATATTTCTCCAAAGGATCTTTGAAGCACCCTTTTAAGACGGGAGAGAGATGGCCACATCCTCCCTAATCCCTGAGGCTGATAGGTGAGAGAAAGGCGGACACTTTCATTTCCTACATTCATCAACAAGGATTTTCTTCTGAGCAGTCTCAGATCTGTGGAGAGTTCATTGTCACTTGGAGTTATGTTTCTCTTCCCAAACAGGAGCCTCTTCTAACACATTTCAACTGCTTGTCGCCAATTGTGTTGTCAAAGGGCTGGAGCTTTCCAAATTATTTGCTGCTGGTTAGAATGGGGCATGGTCCTAAAGGCAGAAGTAATAGGAGGCTTACCCCATCTGCTCTGGTCAGTTTCTTTTCCCCAGCTGGCATCAGGGTGTCATTTCTATTCTCCACACTCTTGGTGTTTCTGACAGCTAAAGCTGCCAGATAAATGATCACTCTAGATACATTTGTGATGCATGATATGCCATAGAAAACAACCAACATTAGAGTGACCCTTAGTTATCATTTTAGAAATTAGAAAATGAGAGCTCATGTGTGTATCTTTTATATCTTTTCTTTTAGGATCCGGATGGTCTTTCCATCAACTTAAGGTTTTTTATGGTTGTTTATGCAGCTTTGAGCAAAATAGGAGTTTAAATCAACAGTTGATATTTTCAAGTCCTACCCTGTACAATCACCCTGTGGCAGAGGCCTGCCTGTACCATTTGGCCATCAGAGAAGACACACTACTGTGATAAACGTCCTTCCTAACTAAATGACACTTTGGAAAAGGTAAAATAATTTTAATCTGACTAGGAAGAATCTATTTACATTTTCCAAAGTAATCAAAGTCAAAAGTTTAAGGACATTTCAAAGGAAAAAAATAACCTAGGCATTAAGTGACTCTTCAAAAGAGACCTAGCCCACAGGGAAACTTTTCAACAGACAGCACGGACCTACTGACCTGGGAGGGAAAGAAGTGTCATCGGGGCAAAGCAGAGACTAAATCATGAAGAATGTCCAAGTCTCACCTGACTCCAACTGAAGCTGACACTAGTGTGCAAATCTACAGAGGAACCACTGTGAATCATTGTCTGTGTCACTTTATTAGGCAGCTTTCCAGTGGCTGCTTTATTCTGGGCAGTCTTTCAATGCAGATAGATGCCTTAAACTTGGGTTTTGCGCGTAATTTGCTATTTTAGAGCAGTTTATTTCTCTCACCTGCACACCCCATGGGGACTCACTGATTGCTTTAATTCTAACATTTGGAGTGGAACCCATTCATGAAACTTTCTGGCTGTGTGATTCAAACGAAGGCTTCTCTTTCCTCTTTTTGTTCTCACAAGAAAATCAATTCACTTGAAGAGCCTCTTAATCCCATTTTTGCAATCAACAATTGCCACTTGTATATCGCTCTAATAGATTAAGAAGTGGGATGATGCGGTTGTCTGGTCTAATTCAACCCTATTCAGGTAGCTGCAGCCTGAGGCACTTTGTAGTGCCAAGTGCAGAGCTCGACAGGAAGACTTTTGCTATCATAATTTCCTGTGGAGCTATGCACTGCCCCCACTGTGGAGCCTGAATTACTTTGAATTAGGCCCGACAACCACAGAGAGTCGAAATCCAGCAAGCAACAATAACCAACTCTTTGAGCATGACTTGCATGGGTTATTTTTTTCTTTGCATTAGCAAAGAAAGGAGGAATTTCAAAATGCACATCTATTTAAATGACAGCAACCTGCCATAAATCAAGTGTGAAACAAAAGAGAAAACAGTTGAAGTGAGAGAGAAGTTGGAGTGGAGGAAAAATTAATCAAAACAGTTTTCAAAAACTTCATAGTTTGAGCCTGTGAAAATTTTCAGGCCTACACTATCACCATGACAACCCATAGCAAGCCCATGTTGGATAACCACATCAGAAAGGAGCTGCTTTGTAAGGATGAAACCCTCACGTATTCATCCTAAGTTCAAGTCTCACTTCTGAATGCCTTTTAAAAATCACAAAAATTAAAATGCAAATATGAAAAACTACACGAGCTTCTTTGGTGCTCTGGAAAAAGGTAGATGCAGCCAGATCTTCTTGTGTGATTTTAAAATGGTCTTATCATGAAGTCCATACTAAACCCCATGTGGCTGTCACTTCAGGTAGGTGGTGTTTGAATCATAAAGTAACTGCTACGATGTATCAAGCCCAAGTGGGAAATAAACAGTCATACATTAAATGATTAAGCAGATTCCAACAATCATCAAAATTGGAAACGTGGTTAAAATAGATTATTTCCAGAGATACCAGTTAAACAAAATGTTCTAGGTAAGGAAACTGAGATCCCTGTTCTATTCACTGCAACTCCTTAATTATTACTGACATGGTCCAAAAACTGAATTAAATCTAAATAAATATAGGTTTCTCTTCTTAAGAGTTCCAATCCCTATTTCTACTCTTTTACCTTTCTGTGTTCAGAAAATAAAGAGAACAAAGAGGGAGTCCCACTGATTCAAAACTAGCAGAACAGCCAAACAACAGAGCACAACTGTTCTCTCATGCATGACTGGGATTAGGATAAAAGCTGAAAAAGACTTCTGAGAAAAAGAAAACAACAAAAGAAACAGGAGTGCTGACAAAACTTTTTTTCTTTCTATTGAGGCAAAGAGAGGGAGAAAAAAGAGGACTGCTTTAAAAAAAGATAGAAGAAGAAAGATTAACAAACAGAAGTAAGGGCTTTCACCTCCTGTTTTACTTTTAGCCCAATCTGGTCAGAGAAACAAAACCCAGAAGTAAAGTAGATGATAACCTAAGACACTTTGGCAATTTTCACACTCAGAAGAGAAGCTCTGTTGCTAGAAAATCTACTTTTATGCTATCAGTTCATTATTCTCTCAGATATCTAGGATGTGAGACAATGTCCCCTGATTGGAATTTTCCCCGGCACAGTTAGGACAGGATGCATGTGAATTCACACATTCTTCCACAGAGGGAAATCAGGGGAAGGCAGGGGAGCTTTTGCATTTGGAAATCGCATTCACAAATTAAACATAATTGTTTAAAAAAGAATGACCCTGAGGTCAACGCCACCAGCGTGGCATCACTGGATGGCTGGAGGGAGGGATTCAAAGCTCAGGCAACTGCAAACTTTGATGAAGGGCTCCTCATAAAGGCATGCAGATCAGTCATATTCCGCTGTGACTCCCCCAAGCCTGCTCTCCGAGATTTTTTTACAGATCCCATTAGGCTCTAATGATTAGTGGGTTACATAGAACATCCATTTTTATAAGTTTTTACCTATATCTCAAAGATTCTTACCACACCTTAAAACAGGAATTAGATTCTTACTCAACTACTATTAAATATCCTGATTTTTAAAAATTCTATCAGCTCCCATACTAGAATCTTGTTCTTCCAAAATATATTTCAACCATGAAACAGCCAACAGACATGATGCCTACTCCTGAGATCCTTAAATAAAGTACCCTCACAGAACCTGGAAATTGACTAGAAGAGTTTATGTTTAAGTGGAAGCTTCTAGTGTCAGAAGAAACGGCTTTTATGCACATGACAGAACAAATGTTGGCATGCCACAGTTGACAATACCAAATAACTTTTCCATGTCTAATACAGTACTTTCTCATACTTCATCCCTCTAACTAATACATTCAACAAAAATACCTCACCAAATCTATAAATAGTTTAGGTGCTCAGCACCTACTGTGTGTTAGGCATGTAGGTACTCTTTGATCTAATCCTCTGGATAACACACTGAAGTCCACATCAGTATGCCCATTTTGCAGTATACCATGCCATGCTGCTTTCTGTCATTAGTTCATTCAACAAATACTGAGTTAGCATCTACTATGTTCTAGGTAATGTAAGTTGTTAAGGATAAAATGATAACAATATAGACACAGTCTCCATCTCCAGAAACTTATAATCTAGTTAGGGAAGCAGATATTAAACAAATGATAACATGCATAATTATTTAGTTACAGTTATGCTAAGTGCTACAGAGAAAAAGCAGGGCACTGTGAGAGCCAAGTAGACCCAGACCTCTAATCTGGTCTAGGATGAAGAAAGGAGGTAAAAGGGGAGGAGCGGCAAGAGCTCTTCAGAAGAAGGAAAGACAAGTTTGAGTGAAAAGAATTGTGGCATATTTGAGAAACTACAAGGAGAACGGTGGGGCAGGAGTTTAGTGAGGTAGGCCAAGAGTGCTAGAAGATAAGCAGGATGGTAGTTCATCATGCAGGGCCTAATTTTAGGTTATTTACAGATTTTTCATTCTAGGTTCAATGTGGGGATTTGGAATGGCTTGAAGCAGGTGAGTGATGTGATTATATTCCTGGTGTTCACTCTGCTGTTTGGAGAATGGAATGGAACAGAGCAAGCAGGGCTGCCACGTGCAGTTGTGCAGGCTGCTCATGCATAAGGGGGCTTTACTAAGAGGTAAGTGGAAGCTGTAGTCCAGCCTGAGCTCTTCTTATCCAGCCATTAGCCCAGGATTTGGGTTTTGTGTAATCAAAGGGGGTTTCTTTTTCTAACTAATACAAAGGCACAATGTAGGCTAGTAACGACTCCGGGAGTAAGACTAAAAGGAAGTAGATGAATGAGAAGGCTGTTGAAGTAGTCCAGGCGATAATAAACAATTGCTTTGGGCTAGATTATCAGTGGAAGCTATGCTAAAAGCATGAGGTTGAAACATTCATGGAGATCTGATATTTGCAAGATGCCAAAACATTGCCCAACAAACTCCTGCTTGCAAGGCAGAAGTGTAACTTTCCAACGGAGAAATCAGGATGTTCCCACATGACCTCAGTGATCCATCAATGTTGGATCTCTAATGGTGGGACAATCACACATGATGTACCTTCTGATGGGATGTAATATGAGCATACAACTTTACCTATGAGGATTGTAAGAGTCTGCTAGGGTTGCCATAACAAAATGCTACAGACTGAGTTTTGTTTTTTTTTTTTTTTTAATTAACAACCAGAATTGATTTTCTCAAAGTTCTGGAGGCTAAAAGTCCAAGATCAAGGTGTTGGTAGGGTTGATGTCTTGTCAGGCGTCTCTCCTTGGCTCGTGGACAGCTACCTTCTCACTATGTCCTCACATGGCCTTTTCTCTCTGTGTGTGCATCCTTGTTGTCTCTCTATGTCCTAATATCCTCTTCTTATAAGGATACCAGTCAGATTAGGGTCCATCCTGAAGTCCTCATTTTAACTTAGTCACCTCTTTAAAGGCCCTATCACCAAATACAGTCACATTCCAAGTTACTAGGGTTAGGACTTCACCATATGAATTTTCGGGAAATACAGTTCAGCCCATAACAAGGATTCTTACCTACTATTTTAAGGCAGAAATTTTATTTCAAGGTTAAAAGGTTCAACCTTAATCCAGGTGATCGTTTTAGATCTAACTTCCAGTTTGCAGAAAATGCTGATGCTAGAGGAACAAGTTTAACACCACCACAAGGCAGCAATCAGAAAGTGCAGAAAAGTGAGACATTCTTCGGGACAACTGACTAGCTCTTTTCAAAAACTTAATGTCAAAAACAAGAGAGGGTAATTTGGAGGCTAAAGTTCTAGAGAGTAAAAGAAATTACAATACATGGTTCTTGATGGGCTCTTCCTGGTTTGATCACCTTTCAATGATGTTTTGAGGACAATTAGGGAAGCCTGAATATGAACTGAGCATTAGATATTATTAAGAAATTATTAGTCATTTTTTGATATGACAATGCCGTTGTGGTTATGTAGGAAAATAACTAATTCTTAGAAAGTCATATTGAGGCATTTATGTTGGTAATTTACTTTAAAAAAATGAAGTAAATAGTCAAAAACTTAAGAATGGTTAAATCTAGTGATAGATACATGGGTGTTTATTACACTATTTTATCTTTCTGTGTGCTTTAAAGTTTTCATAAGAAAACATTAAACATGAGATTTGTCCTAAACGGAAAAAAAATTTTTAAGTACAGGTGAGAGATAATGATGACTTGAGTTAGGGTGACAGTGGAGATAGGAAAAAGTGGATAAATTCAAGTGATTAAATGGATAAAGAAAATAAGGATATGCACAGTGCCTCACACCTGTAATCCCAGCATTTTGGGATGCCAAGGCAGGAGGATCACTTGAGGCCAGGAGTTCAAGACCAGCCTAGTCAACATAGCAAGACCCTGTCTCTATAAGAAAAACACAGCCAGACATGGTGGCATCCACGTCTAGTCCTCACCTACTCAGGAGGCTGAGGCAAGAGGATTGCTTGAGCCCAAGAGTTCAAGACCATCCTGGGCAACAGAGCAAGACCCTGCCTTTTAAAAAAGTTTTTAAAAGAAATATTTCAAATCAGCACATTCAAAAAGCATTCATGGAGTAACTGTCACATGTCAGGCGCTCTGCTGGTCACTTTTCCACACATTATCTCATTAAATCCTCAAAACAACTAATCTAAGAGGTAGTAGTCCTTATTGTGCCAGAGACATGGTGGCTAAGAGAGGCAAAGAAGAGGCTTTCCTGGGGCAAAAGCCAGCTGGTGGCCACAGCTGGAAGAATCCTCTTCCTACCAAATTTGAAGTACAGTAGAGAAATCCCAGGACTACTCATTTTAAGAAAAGAATAACTTATTTTGTCATTGATCACCCCCTAAGTTGCCCATTTAAAAAGTTTGGATTTTCATACATCAGGTTTCTTTTAAGAAACAGTCACTTATATTTTAGAAACCTTTCAGGGAAGAAATTGTCCCCAGAAATTGCTCCTTCCCACAAAAGCTACATGATTAAATAACCCAACATAACTCCCGTTCCTGGAAAATGATGGTACCAGCAGTGCACAGATTACACATTCAGTAAACGTATTTGAAAATGTCCCCTAGTTTTCCAAAACAATTAGCTGCTTACTGTGTTATGATTTGTGGAATATTGACCTTTAAAAAGTATATATAGCCACTTCATGGGTTACATCTAAACTTTAAAAGGGCACCATTTTAGTAGCTTCATGAATCAGAATTCATGTCACACTATTAAATTCTCTAACCCTTTAAAAATGCCAGTTAATAATAAGCTTTAAGGAATGAGCAATTTTCCCTCCTTTAGGTAATCAAATAGCAGTCAAAAGTAGAATCCATGGGGTTACGAGGACAGCAGCATTCACAGAGATGAACATTAGCGTGGATATATTCCATCTCACTGAGGTAGATTTTCTTAAATGGCTATTTTGGATTGCACTAGTGATCCAGGATAATAGTTTTATCCGTAGAGCATCACAAAGAAACAGAAAGGCATTTCGAAGACTAGAAGAACAAAAGCATACAACAGATCTAATCAGAACTGTCTGTGGGTAGAGCCCAACTTGCTTTCAACATTTCCAGAAATTTAGTGCTTCTTCATTTACTACAAAGATTTCGAATTTCTTTAAACAACTCAAGGTTTGTTTGTTTCTAATACAGCGACCTCCATCATCACCAATATTTCTCTTTCCACTTTCCCTACAGCCTTCCTAGTCAACATGTGAGCATCTTTCAGAATACTGGAAACATAGGCAGATTTACCTACCGTGAAGCTAATGTAGCTTGAGTTTCAGGACCCATCACTGGGAAGGGCCCTAGCAATGTGTTCACATGGTCATATGTCATTGTAAAATTTGTAAAAGTAAATATTTTTGTATTATTTTACTTAGAAAGCCCCTCCTTCTCCCAAAATTATAAATACTTTAGGCACCACACAACCTGGTTTCATCCCTGGTCAGGAAACTCTGCCAATAAACACCGATCTAGGTTACACAGATGTCTCATGCACTGAAGACCTTTTTAAAGTCAGCTAAACAGAAGTCAGGTCAAGCCATAAATGACCTTCATCAGAATTTAAATCTGCAATAGCTAGGCGCAGTGGCTCATGCCTGTAATCCCAGCACTTTAGGCAGTTGTGGCAAGAGAATCACTTTAGGCCAGGAGTTCGAGACTAGCCTGGACAACATAATGAGACCCTATCTCTACAAAAAAAAAAATTTAATTAGGCATGGTGGTGCACACCTGTAGTCCCAGGTACTTGAGAGGCTGAAGTGGGAGGACTGCTTGAGCCCAGGAGGTCAAGACTGCAGTGAGCCGTGATTGTGCCAGTGTACTCCAACATGGGCAATAGAGCAGGAACCTGTCTCTAAAAAAATAATAATAATAAAACCAGTCTGAAATAATGTTCAGAAAGTATAGTCTATAATGATTCCACATTTTCTTGAATGTTCTAATAGTTCCCTGTGACTTGGATTTCAAAAGCCATATGTAACCTTGACTTCCAGTAATGTTAAGCTCTTAAATTTCTTTTGGCATAAAATAGGATGTCTTTCTCTAAGACTAAAAAATGTATCACCAGGATAGAGCACATTTTCCACCAGCCCATGGACTCAACTCCCTTCCCAAGAGCAGGGTTATTTCCTGTGATGTACTCGGCACTGCTTTGCCCAGTCTGCGATGCTGGGATAGATAGGAGTAAGAGATGCAATTCCACAGCTGTTGAGCTTCTGGGATCTCTAAACTTCTGTTTTGAAGCAAGCAACACTCTTTCCAGAAAGGAACTTGAGTAGTTCATGACATGAATTACAACTGAGATATGAGATTGAAAGGAAGACAGGCATTCTTTCTGCCCTGATTTTATCACCCTTCAAAAGTAGGAGGAATCAGGGACGCACCATCTGACATTCATTTGGTTATATTCTGAGGCAAACTGTTCCAGGAGTTTTTCTATTTACCACCAGTTGCTGCTTTGCAGAACACACACACACACATACACAAACACACACACAGATTCACAATTATTATTTTTCTGGCTATAAATATCAGATTAATGAAAGAAATTCAGGTGGGGCGCAGTGGCTCACTCCTGTAATCCCAGCACTTCGGGAGGCCGAGGTGGGCAGATCCCCTGAAGTCAGGAGTTTGAGACCAGCCTGGCCAACATAGTAAAACCCCGTCTCTCTTAAAAGTACAAAAATTAGTCAGGCATGGTGGCACGCACCTGTAGTCCCAGCTACTCGGGAGGCTGAGGCAAGAGAATCTCTTGAACCGGGAGGTGGAGGTTGCAGTGAGCTGAGATTGTGCCACTGCACTCCAGCCCGGGCAACAGAGCAATTCTTCATCTCAAAAAATAAATAAATAAACAAAATAAAATGAAGGAAATTCAGTGTCTATCACAGTATAAAGAAAGCATACAATGTTTATTGAAAGAAATGAGGGCTTGACAATTTGAGGCAATAGCTGTCTGAGAGTTCTTTTTATCAGCATATATTTTTCTTCACACACACAGATACACACACACACACACACACATCCTTCTCAGCTATCTCTAGTTACAGCTCAGCCTTTAAGTGCCAACTGGCCAACTGGCCTGGGAGCTGGGAATTCATACATCCCAGCTGTCCAGTCCAGATCCCAAGTCCTAGAATACTTCTGGCTGGGTGACCCTTTTCTGAAATGTGGCCAAGATTCTTCCAGTTCTTAGCTACAGTCTGTGTCTCATGTATTATTTCTTAAGAGTTTTGAAATACAAAATAATGTCACAACAGACAAAAATATGTTATGAGTTCACCAAGCTTTAATGGAAATACTCTAAGCATGAAACATCACAAACATGTCCAGTTTCACAGTATGGCCTGTAAAATCTTGGCTTTCAGTATTCTTCCTACTGCTGAGGTGGTAGGAAAATGTTTTTCAAAAGACAGTGGAGAGACAGAAAAAAGTCAGACAAATATATATCCCACCAATCACATTGTGATGACCAAAGCAAGGAGATGGAAACAATCAACATTTTCTTTTTTATGGGGGGAATGGGCTAGCCAATCTTCACTTTGCAGCAGTTCACTTTACTCTGATTTCTCTTCCAGGGTTCAACCAACTACACCCATGACATTTCTTACAGCATTTTAATAGCAAGCAGTGTATAAATTATGTCATTATGATAGTTTGCTTTAAATGTACTCTGGAACAATAGACTCTGGCTCCAGAGTCGAAATGACAGTTCTCCCCGAGTACTGTGCTAGGTACTGAATTTCTGTCATTTAGGATCTGATATTTACAACCAGAAAACAATATTTGTGTTGGGGTGGGGGGGCGGTGGTGCAAAAGTGACAACTGGTGGCCAATGAGAAAACTCCTTTAGGAGAGGAAGGAACATCTTTTTAACATTGGCTTCTTACATTGATTTACATATGCTTTAAAAAGCTTTAAGGTGAACAGGTGTGTGACTTATAGTTGAACGAGAAATTCTGGTACACGACATTATTTATAGATTAAATTGGGCTGTTGCCCTTTAGATAATATTTTATTCATCCAGCAAATATTTATTGAACATTTACAATGAGCAAGGAATTGTGCTAAACACTGAAAATGTAGTGGTGAAGAAAGCATACTCCCTGCCCTCAGGGACTTCGAGTGTTAGAGAAATAGGCATATAAATAGGCCATGCTAATTCAGCACAACAGGTGGACAAAGGAGTGAAAGACTCTGGGGCATTATGGGAGCACAGAATGGTACCTAATATGTCTCCAGTGGTCAGGAAGGGAAGAAGGGATATCGAAACTGAGCTTTAAAAGATTATTAAGAGTCATCAGGCAAATGGAGGGGGAGGAAGAGTGGAGAAAGGTTGTTTACTCAAAGGATGTGAAAAGACCCTGATAAGAAAGAGGGATGTTGTATGTACACATAAAACTGGAGAAGTTCGGGCATTTGGAAATTTTGTTCTGAGAACAGTGGGGAGTCATTGAATGACTTTCAGCAGGGAAGAGATATTATCTAACTTGCATTTCAGAAATATATTCTGGCTACACCTTGGAAGGTAGATTGATAGAGGACCAGAAGAGAGGCAGAGTGATCAGCCAGAGGACTATTACCATAGTGCAGGTAAGCAATGAAGGTGGCCTAAACTAGAAAAGTGGCAGTGGAGGATACAGAGAAGTATACAGATTGGAGACATTATCTTAATCCATTCAGGCTGCTCTAATAAAATACCATAAGCTGAACAGCTTAGAGATAACAGAAATTTATTTCCCCAATTCTGAAGGCTGGGAAGTCCAAGATCAAGGTGCCAGCAGATTCAGTGTCTGGTGAGGGCCTGTTTTCTGGTTCATAGATGCCACCTTCTTGTCATGTCCCCACATGATGGAAAGGGCAAGGGATTTATCTCAGGCATCCTTGATAAGGGCACTAATCCCATTTTGATGAAGGCAGAGTCCTCATGACTTAATCGCTTCCCAAAGGCTCCATCTCCTAATACCAGCCCTTTGGTGATTAGGATTGAAAGTATAAATTTTGGGTAACACAAACCAGACCACAGCAGAGAATATAAGGATGTAATGAATAACAATAGCTAGTGTTTATTTTTTTGTCAGGCTCTATAGCATGCACTTCACATGCTTTATCTCACCTGATCCATACAACCCCATAACATAGTCACTGCAGAGAAAACTGAGCCTCAGAGGGATTAAGTAACTTATCCAAGATCCCTCAACTAACAGCAGGTGCTTGATCTTAACCACTATATTCTACCTCCTCTTCAGGTAAAAATATTGAAGAGAGGATGAGGTAAGGGAAAAGGTACAGTTCTGAACCAAGGTTTCTGCTGTGGGCAATTATGAACACAGAAGTTTGAGGAAATGTTGGGGGAGTTGGGTGATGCATTTAATTTTGTACATGTTGAGTTGGATGTCTATCAGATTTTCAGTGTAAATGTGTAAATGACAGGTGTATATATATATATATATGGGTCTGAACTCAATATATCTGATGAAGAAACAGATCTGAAGGAGAATTATTAGTCATAGGAGCAGGAGAGATTACCTTAAGAGAGTGTGTAGAATGAGAAGAGACCTAAACAGATTTCCAAGAAGCACAGACATTTAGGGGGCAGCCAGAGGAAGAGGGCTAAGCAAAGAGAAGAAAGAAGAGATGAAGAAAGAAACCCAGATAGGGTGGTTATCACAGAAGCCAAGCAAAATAGAATTTCCAAAAGCAAGTGGTCAGAGGCTGCAGAGAGGTATGGTAAGATACAGATTAAAAATGTCCACAGGGTTTACCAGCAATGAGGCTGCCTGTGACCTTGATAAGAGCATCTCCAGAGGAGTGCTCAAAGGTGAGGAAGAGGAGATCAAGGTGGAGACAACTCTCAAGAGGTTTGGTTGTGAATAGGGAGAAAGAACTAAGGCAGTAGACAGAAGGGAACCTTGGGTCAATAAAATTTTCTTGTTGATTTGTTTATTTTTAAAGTTTTGAATGACTTGAACACATTTTGATGCTGCTGATACGAAGCTAGTAGAAACAGACAGAAAGCACTTGTCATAGGTGAATGAATAGAAGATGAAGAAAATGGGGATCAGACAGATGAGGAAATTAACTTTAGAAGGGAGGCGAGATGCTGCTCTACTATCACAGGAGGAAAGGAATAAATGATGGGGGAAACACAGGTGGCTTAGTCAAAACATTTATTTCTCAAAGATCTGGAGGCTGGAAAGTCCATAATCAAGGCTGACAGATTTGATGTCTGGTGAGGGCTCACTTTCTGGTTGGCAAATGGCCATCTTCTCATTATGTCCTCATATGGCCAGTCCTTAGTGTGCACATGTGGAGAGAAAGAAAGATCTCATGTCTCTTCCTCTTCTTATAAAGGGACTAATCTCATCATGGGGGCTCCACCGTTATGACATCATCTAAATCTAATTAATTCCTAAA
This sequence comes from Papio anubis, assembly GCF_008728515.1. Classification (NCBI taxonomy): domain Eukaryota; kingdom Metazoa; phylum Chordata; class Mammalia; order Primates; family Cercopithecidae; genus Papio; species Papio anubis. The sequence goes on from NC_044996.1 coordinate 17,621,673, forward strand.
GGCCCCACCTCTAAATACCACCACATTGGGGATAGGGGCTTCAAAATATAAACTTTAGGGGCACAAAATATTCAGCCACTAGTGTAGGGAAGGAAAAATACCTTTTTCTCCCCTATCATAGGTTAATGGCCCCTATAACAAAAGACAGATTGACCAGAGAAAAGCATACACGTATATTTAATATACATTTTATGTGACACAGGAGCTTTCCTAGGGAAATGAAGACCTGAAGGAACCATTAAACCTGTGTATTTTTTAGAAACGTGTGGATTTTTATGCTAGATTTGATGAAGAAGTGGATAATCATAGAGAAACAGAACTGAACAAAGTGGGTATAATCTAATGGTAATAAACTAGGGGATACTTAGCAAAGCTTGTTGGTTCAGATTCTTCTCTGCGACCCTCCATCTTCAGAGTTAAGAATATTCCTTCCCATGGGAGTAGGTAGCTGAAGTGGTATGGAAGTAAAGACCTCTGAAGTTTAAGAGGTCAAAGAACTGAGAGGTCAGAGTGGTGTTCTGCCTGTCCATGTCAATTATGACACCCCCTAGGGGAATGGCAGGATTTAGGATGAAAAAGAATTCTCTAATCCTGATACCAAGGTCTCTGCTGAATGAAGTGGAGAAGGTTGTGAGCATCAGGCAGCAGACTAAAGCTACACTTTTCTCACCTTCCAGAATGGTTTCTCATAGACAAGAATAATAGCTACTATTTATTGAGCTCTCCTGATGTGCCAGGCACCCTTTTCTAAGCACTTCACATATGTTGTCTCATTTCATCCTCACAACAACCTTTTAAGGTAGGCCCTGGTATTATCTCCCCCATTTTACAGATGAGAGAAGTAAAGCACAGAGATATGAAATAGCTTTTCTAGGATTACCCAGCTAGTACATGGCAGACCCAGGACTTGAACTTAAGCAGTCTGGCTCCAGAGTCTGTGTAGATGATCATCATGATAATGTCAGAGATGCTGTTTATTGAGCACAGGTTATGTACCACACATGTGTAATGTATACCACATACACTCTCTCATTCAACCATGACAAGAACACTACCCGATAGGTACTATTATTTCCCCCACATTCCAAATGAGGAAAATGAAGCTTCGGATTAGAAAATGACTCCACTATACTACTTCCAATGACATATTTTCTATAGAAAAATTAGCCTTGATTTTCCCATTTTAATTTATATTACTTATTCCAGGAAAATAACATTCATCTAATTCAAGTACTTAGATACGTACATCTATACTGTAGATATTTCTTTTTTGTTTTTTTGAGACAGAGTCTCACTCTGTCTCTAATGTAGATATTTCTCTTTTTTTATTATTATACTTTATGTTCTATATTTCTAATTTGCCTTTCAAGTGGTGTCCTTTTAAGTGGTTGATCAGTAAAGAAAATTATATTACCTGATTAAGAGAGCAAAAGAGAAGGAAATGGGCTTTAATGGTAGAACAATGGCTAACAATAATGTTATAGTTGTATAGTACTTTAATGTTTTGCAAAGGACTTTAACATATACTATTTTATTTGATCCTCCCCAAAGAAGAGTATCCTGAATGTGCAAGTTCTAAGACCTTAGAATACAATACCTAAGGAAAACCCCACCTTGCTTGCTGTTGTTGTTATGTTATAAAGTACAAACAACTATAATATCTACAAGTGTGTAAAACAGTTTCCTCTGGAGACAGAGGAATAATCTAGTCTAGAGTGGACTCTAAATCATTTGATGTCTTTAAAACTTTGCCAGAACACTGAATTCATAATCATATTCTAAGGCAGAGATTTAAAATCTTTTGGGTGACAGGGTACCCTATTTTCAACCCCGCTTACCCCAGTCCTAAAAGTCTTTTAGGCATGTTTTCTAAAACAGTAATTCAAACTCATTTTATTTTGAAAATGCTAAGGTCATTTAAGATTACTGGAGCTGTCTAATGTGTCATAAAACAAAGGTTGAGACTTGTGCTGAAACCTAAATCCTATACCTAATAACATTATCAACAGACAATTGTGAGTAAAGACAGATTAAAATGAGAGCAAAATTAACTTATTCAACAATTGTTTACTACGCACTTACTACACACAGGTCACTGTGCTAAGTACTGAAGTCCTCATGGATTGCTGTGCTAATCAGGGTTGGTTAACTGCTGTAGCTCTAACAAATAATCCCCAAGTCTCAGTGACTTAATACAGTAAAAGTTTCTCTTTTGAGCAAAGTCCAATTCAGATGTTCCTGGCAGCTCTCCTCCAAATGGGGACTCAGGAATTTAGGCTCCATGCTTCAGCTGGTTTCACCATCCTCTAGAGCCACCACACTAGCTATTTTGCAAAGGAACTCATGGGATGTTTTGTGAACCAGAACTGGAAGTGATACACAACACTTCCACCTACATTCCACAGAACAGAACTTAGTCACCTAGCCTCAACCTTACTGCAATGGAGGCTGGAAAATGTAATCTTCCTATGTGTCCAATAAAAGAAAATGAATTTGATGAACACCTAACCAGTCTCTGCCTCAATCACATAATCCATTGTTTCCCAAACTTTAATCATTCTAGAATCACCTTTGTGATATTTGCGATACGTAATAATCAGCTGTATTATTTAATTAGTATTTTCTAGAAGTTGACTCACTTTTTATATTTGGATAATTTTTTAAAAGGAAACTTGGTCACTATAGTAAGTGGAAAGGCAGTATCTCTTCCTATAAATAGAACGTAATGATAAAAGTAAATATGACCACAAAATAACATTAAGTTTTAGCCAAAGACCATTTTCTGCTGGAGGCACTGAGCTGAAGCTTGCTCTCGCTTGCTAAAAAGGAAGATTAGCAAGTGTTAGAAAGACAGAGAGATGTTAACCACATGGGAGCACCTAATTGAAACCTACTTCTTATCAGAAAGATTGAAAGATAATTGAAACACTAAATTATTGGAATTAATGAATTGTAATCTCAACATTTTGAATAATCCTTTTCCCTGGGAACTTTTTGTTATTTCCTTTTACTAATTACTTGTGTCACAGGACTTTTCCTTAGTACAGATAAAAACGGGGTTCTTGTCTGTCCCAGGGTCACAAAAATATAGACTTGCAGATGGTTTGAAGGGTGAGTGAAGCAGGGTTTTATTGGGTGAAAAGGAAAAAAGAGGAAACAGGGATCCTCTGCAAAGCCAGAGCCTCTGCTAGAGTGCTTCCAGCCCAGCAGTTCGAATCCCAGGTTCCACACAAGAAGAGGAAGGACCAGACTCCTCCCTGCTGCAAGCATTGTGAACTTCCCGAGGCTCTGCCTCAGCGGGCAGGCTGGTTGGTGTTTCTCCAGGGACCCCTCCCACCTGGCTGTCTCACTTGGTTGTTACATTATAAGATTTTTTACAATTGCTTTTTCTACAAATAATAAAGCCGAAACCTAGAGAGGGTGAAGTAACTTAACCAAGGTCTCGCACGTAATAACTGGCATGGCTCAAAGTACAACAAAAGCCTACTAATGTTTGATTTATAAACATTTATGTTGATAAAATAAAAACTTCAACCGAATTAAATTTAAAAGAGTTTAACTGAGCAATGAATGATTTGCATATTGGGCAGTCCCCAGAATCACAGCAGATTCACAGAGATTCCAGGGGTGCCTCGTGGTCAGAACAAATTTATAGGCAAAAAAGGTAAAGTGACATACAAGAATTGGAAGTGAGGTACAGAAACAATGAGATTGCTTACAGGTCAACGTTTGCCTTATTTGAACGCAGTTTGAACATTCAGCAGTCTATGAGTAGTTGAAGTAAGACTGCTGGGATTGGCCAACACTCAGCCATTGTTACAGGGGAATACTATGAAGTTCGGTGTTCAATTTTGTCTATTAAGCTAGGTTAAAATTCATCCACAAGGACTCAAATATAGAAGCATGGAGTCCTTCTCAGGCCATATTTAGTTTGCCTTAACAATTCCCCCGTTTTGGTCATTTTCTCAATTTTGAGAGATTGACCAAACTCTTTGTCACTGATGTTACTATCACTATAGTATATGTACTTATATGGTTTTAAAACCCACTGGAAAAGTAGAACAGTGGGTTTTGCAAAGAGGTAATAAGGACTGAGTAGAGGATACCTCCTTATACTAGAACATGCTGTTTTCAGGAGAAAAAGCCTTGTCTGTTTTAGGATCTATATGTTTTCTTAAAGCCTTAGCTTGATTATGTCATATTTAGCACAAGTGACTCCATTTTAGTTTGGTTTGGTTTGTTAGGGCCTAGTGCATAAGCTCAGTCCAAAATAATGGCCTCCTATAATTTTGTTTAAAAAAATTTCCTCTTTTTGGCCAGGTTCTCACATAGGTGAGAGTGTGACCAAAACTTAGGGCCTTAGTGCCACTCTCAGTTACCATCATTTTGAGTTTCTGGTCTCAGCACGTCATTCATAGGTTATGGTGTCATCATGGTCACACATTGCTTTCAGCTTTTGTCATTCTAGTTGAAGACAGACCATTTGACGTTCTACAGATGGATGCATGAAAACATTTAAATCCCTTCAGATAATACAGCACACCAGGGAGACTACTATTATGACTATTCAGAGGATAATACCAAGAGTTTTGAGTATGCTCCTTACCCAGGGTCCCCATAAACCAAACCACCTAAAATTAAATAAGTAAAGAATAAGCTAGATGAAGAGTTTACTTGCTTGACTAAGTGGACTTTTCATTAATCCTCTACAACTGAATTTTTATAATCTACATTTGATGTATTTTTCCATAGGCCATGAGTGCAGCAGCTGCACAGGTACTTTTCTGTTTTGCCAATTCTATTATTTAGCATAATTTTCACAAGAGAATTTAAAGTCTGTTGTGTAATGATAGCCTTTAAAGTAGAATTTTCTGTAAAGCCTATTGTGTGGGTGACATTTCTAATTATTGCCTCTTTTATTCTAAACCATGGACAAAGGACCTAACAATTGATGTCCTTCTAGAAGAGTGAAAGCCTCCTGGCAATGTTCTCTTTAATCCATGATGTGGGTTAAGAGGAGTTTTGACTGATTATGAGGCAACACATGTACCACCAAAATTTCTCACCTACATTGGGCCTTCATCTTTTCTCTATTAAAGTATATGGTTATTCATGTAGAATGCTGGCTGCAAAATCCATACAGGCATAAACAAGGAAAAAATGTTCAAATATAAGAGTCTCGTCATAATAGAAGTCTTGATCGGTGATCTTGGGGAAAGCTGTTCACATCAAGGATGTTATCTTCTTCTGGGGAGAAACTTTCCTGGTTAGTTTTACCTTAAGGTTTCCAATGGGTGTACAGTTCCAGGAGTGTGGAGGGAGCCGTCTCAGTTATGAGATTATGAACCCAAGGTTCAAGTCTCCAAAGTTTTGCTGTAATGTGGATGGCAAGTACAGTCTTTCTCTGATGTTCTCAGAAGATCCAATCTTCGGGCTCTAGATTGTGAAGGGATTGTCCTCAGCGAGCCATTAAAAAGCTTTATTTACCTGGTGAAAATACACTGTAGCGTAATAATTTACTGTTATAACATCAGCCCTTTTGCATGGGAAAGCTTTTATACAACCAGAAAACATGAATTGAAAATGACAATTGAATGAAATCCCTTTATAAATGTTTAAATGGCCCATCAGGTAGCCAAATGTACCTAAAGCTTTGATTGTCTTCCCAGAAATATGGAACCAAACACTGGTTTTAAACTATTTCTGCAATTTATAAATCACCACATCAATATATTCAATTTGGATTATTTTTTTTCATGACGATTCATGTAATCCAGAACCTTTAATAACAAAAGCTTTAAGGACTCAGGAAAGATAAGGTGGCCATCCTGATTATTCATGAGTCCATGCTTAACATTGGACTTATGTCCTTTTGCATTTCAATTGTTTCTCCAATTTAGGTGCATAGCACTGATAGGTAATGGGTTAGCAGAGGTAATTTGACTTAGACCTTGGAGTTCATTCAAATTGTATATTTAAACGATTTTAGTATTGGCTGATTTAGCATGATAATCTAGAGCTTGATTTTGAAAGGTTTGTTAAATACCAAAGGTTTAAAAACATTGGATATTACAAAATAAAATCTTAGGGTACCATTAGTCATTTATTTAGCAAAATGATAACTCAAAAATTTTTAAAAGGAAAAAACCTTATTCTGATAGAGAAGAGACTCAGCTTTCCAAACAAGACCCAATGAAGATAGCATGAGGACAACTGACTCTGTCTCCCTTCTTTCCCCTCCCCACTTTGTCCTTTGTAGTTACTTAAAAGATAAACAAAAACCTTCATCTTTCGATATTACATAAAAATACTTTTTAAAAGAGAAAACCAAATTTTATGTTTCCATTAGTGTATTTTTGATGTTAAAGCTAGTTTTTAAATAACATTTTATAAACCTATTCAGTTTTAATTAGTTTGACCACAGGGTAAGAGTTTTATAAACCTTTTATAACCCTTTAATTTTTTTTTTTTCTCAGAGCAGAGCAATGTTTTAAGAAAACTCTGTTGTGCTTTTATTCCAATGTCCAATTTATGGAAAAAATTGAATAATGCCATTTTAACTTTAGCCAATATGTCCACACATAGAATTTTTTACAATTAATTTTTTTATAAACCTTCCACAACTTGTTCAAACTTTTAGCTTTATTTAATTTAAAATAATCCTTTAACCCTCTAACCTAGACAGAAATTTACATTCCATACCTTTTATAACCTTTTACGAAAACACACTTTATTCCCCTTACACACTTTGTATGTAAACTTATTTTTTCAGTAGTCTCAATTACATATTAACATATTAACTCTTAGCAACTTTTACTTTTGGCGAAAACCTTGGTAAGTAAGGGATTTTAATTATGTACTAGGTATGGAGCCTAGGACCTAGACAGAAATTCAGATAAGGTCTGACTCTTTCCGGCATCTAACTCTGCGTGTACCAGGCCTTACCTGGCTGTAAAACAGGCAAACTATACAGTTAAAAGTCATAGTGCCACTTTAGGAAGCATTTATGAGGCCTAATTTTAAATTGTAGAAAATTTCTGGCAAAAATATTTTTTCATAAATTCTTTCACGACTTACACAGACCATGTACAACACATTTAGACATTCTGATTTGTCCTAAACACCCCTCTTTTTAAACACCCAGTCATTTTACTTTAGGATAAGAATTTACCATACAACATCCTTTCTTATATAAAATCTATTTTCTTTATAATCTTCTTTGCATAGCTAGTGAGCATGGTTAATTCCATATATCCCCAGGCCTATTTAGAATTTAATGTCTCCAAAATAAATTGAACAATTTTCAAAAGTCAAATCAGTTTATGACTTTAAAGCATTTTCAAACCTCATATCTGACCTGCATAATTTAGACAAAATGTCTTTATTTTATCAATAATCTTTAAAGCTGTTTTTATTTTGCTTTTAAAATATTTGATTTAAGCATTTGTTTTTGTTTAAGCCAATTAGAGCTCTTTTATATAAACATTACACACAACACATATATAATTACACAGACAGACAGATGATTACTACAGTAGTTGTAAGATTTTTTGTTTGCCAGTTTTTAAGTTTCTTAATTGGTTATTGGCTTTAGGGTGGAGCCCTTGGAAGAATAGGGCCAGGAAAGGAGTTTCTGGTGCCTCCTGTTTTTCCCAAGGAGTCCAGGCTGTTAGAGCTTGAATATCTGCTTTTAATTAATCTGACTTTTAACCATAGCACTCTAATAAAGTCCTTTTAATATTTTTATTACTCGATTTTAGCCAGGCCAAGCGGTCAATATTTCTGGCCTTTGAACTTTACCAAAGGTAACCTCCCAGGTGCTCAGAGAAAAGAAAATTTAAGATAGTCCATGGAGAAGAGGCTAAACAAGGTCATGCAGATATTAAAGCAAAGGGGACTTACTGCCTAAGCAGGGAATTGAACCCAGACTGCCAGTGTGAAAAGGAGAAACCTTAGCTACTGAGCTACAGCACAGGGTAGTCTCCATTACCCTTCCCAGAAGGAATCTACAGTCGTTAATTTTGAGTTTGCAAAGGCTTTTAACTACTCAAGATAATTTTTAGAGCTAACTATGACATAAACCCTAAAATTCCTGTTCTCTGGAAGGCAGAGACCAAGAAAGTATTGGCATGTGGTTACAAGGCCAAGCTCCCAAGGACATTAAAACAAGATGGAGATAAACAGTTATTTTTACTGTTCATTCAACCATTTGCACAGAGAGAAAGAAGCAAGAAATCTGACTTGGTAAGAAAGAAATTCTTACCCTTTTGCCAGCATCCCAGGCTTCTGGGTTGTTTCCCTGAGTGGCCCTAGTGACCCAGCTCTCTGCACCATTGCATTGGGACCAAGGTGCATCATAAAGGAAAATTATCTTTTTTTGTTCTGGCCAGAGTAAAATACATGTGACAAAACATAGACATTCTGATTAGCACCCAATATCAAACTGGCAAGGCTCAAACTTGCCCCTGCTTAGGCCCCATGATCGTTAATCCAACCCCCAACCAGGAGTTTCAACATGTGGTCTCTGAGCAAGATGGCCGCCCTGAGTAATAGAAAATATAAGACAGGAAAAGTAGAGGGAGAAAAGCATTGCCTGTGGCAGGGTGGGGAAGGTGAGCTGCTCAGGGAGGCCAGAGAAAGACCCATCCATTGCAGCACCACTAAAAAGTTCAGGCGACTGCTTCTCAGTACCAGAGGGATCTTTTCCAGTAGTCCCATCAGCTCTCAAGTTTCCCCTTTTAGGGAGGAGAAAGCTCCCCATGTCCCACGATCTTGTATGTGCCTAATCCTGTCACCCACAGCCATCATCAAAGAATGCAAGGCGGATTATTCCAAAGAGATAGCAGTTGACATGCTGTAGTACTAAACCCATTCTTAGCCAAAAGGGACTTTTTTATTTTTAAATGTGCTTCAATGCATTGTTGTTCATTCGGAACGTTCTACTGTAAGTTATCTTTAGTAAGATTTTGCCATTTCTGTACGATTTTGCTGCCTCCTGGGCCTAAAGTATAAGCCAGAAGGAACTCACTTTTCTAGAAATTAAGGATCTCATTTTACCTAAAATATTGGCTTTATGTTCAGGTTCTCTTGAGTAACTTAGCCAATAATTTTTCCTAACTAAACACGCAAGAAACATGAAACAAAGTGGTATAACACAAGAATTCCTGTGAATTTTCAAAAGTCAAATTTTATAACCCCTGCAATATTATGGCTTACTTCCAGCTCCTTTCCAACCCAGTCAGCTATAAGAGGCCTCTAACTGGATTCAAGCCAGTTAATTCCCAGATCAAATCCATTCCTGAACCCAGTCTAGTTTCTGTCATGACTCCAGACCCAGTTTGGATCAGAAATTTGCTCCAAGAAACTCAGAGAGCTTAAAACACAAATCCATGGAGCTCCGAAATCCAAAAGGGAGCATACCCACGACCCCCAGCGGCTCTGAGAGATCAATGGACACAAGTGGGTCCTGCAGGCACTTTGCATATTCACTCAGCACTCCTGGGGGTGGCTAGAAGCTCTACTTTGAATCCCACTTGTGACACCATCTAATAAAAGAAAACCTTCAGCCGAATTAAATTTAACAGAGTTTAACTGAGCAATGAACGATTCGTGAATCGGGCAGCCCCCAGAATAACAGCAGATTCACAGAAACTCCATGGTTGCTTCGTGGTCAGAACAAATTTATAGACAAAAAAGGTAAAGTGACGTACAGGAATCAGAAGTGAGGTACAGAAATAGTGAGATTGGTCACAGCTAGTCATCTGCCTTATTTGAATGTGGTTTGAACATTCAGCAGTCTATGAGTAGTTGAAGTATGGCTGCTGGGATTAGCCAACACTCAGCCATTGTTACAGGAGCATACTATTAAGTTCGCTTTTCAATTTTGTCTATTAAGCTAGGATACTGTTTATCCCCAAAGACTCAAATACAGAATTACAGAGTCCTTCTCAGGACATATTTAGTTTGCTTTAAGAATGTGAACTATAAAGATTATCATGATGCATTTCATCTCTCAATATGTAACTCACATAAAATCTAAAGTTGGTCACATTTACCAATGCCTGATGCCTGTGAACACAGTGGCAGGGAAACCAAGAGGGTATAGTAATGTTATTGAGTAGGTTTCTACAAATCTAGAAAAGAAATGCCAAAAAATAAAAAACGAGTTTAAAAAAAGAACCCCCAGAATAGCCTTGAAATATCTGAAAAAGAGAAACAATGAAGCGGAATTACTCTTGAAGTATATTAAAATGCATTATAAGTCTGTCTACAGTAATTAAGACAGTATAGCACTGTCACATGAATTGACAGTGGCGTTGATGAAATGGAGTAGAATCTGAAAATAGATGTAAACACGTGAGAACTTCACATTTGATAAAGCTATTTTATATCAGTGGGGAACTTGTGCACTTTTTAGTAAAAGGTATTTGGATAACTGGGTAGCCATAGGAGAATAATCACCATAATTTCATCATATGTGCTTATATATATACACACAAATGTGCTTGTACATAAATAGAATAACCCTAGGAAGACACATAAGAAATTAATCATGGTAGTTGCCTCAAGAAAGGGGCACTAAGTGGCTGACATGCCATGTGTATATATTATAATATCTATTACTCTTTAATTAATTAAAACCCAATAGAGAATAGAATAATGCTAACAACTTCATAGGGCTAACCACCATTAAGTGGCCTAGAAGTTCCACTTTTTTCTGATATCAGTAAAGTTTTGAAAGCATTTTCTATTTTTATCACCTATTTTGTTTTTATTTGGGGTTACTTTATGCCCGTAACTCCATTCTGAGACCATAGTCTCCCAAAGCAGCTCCCTCCTCTACCCTATTCAACACTCCATATCACATGCACTTTACAGGATCTAGAAGTCCTTAGGCCAACCTTAAATGAAATCTGGAAGCCAATAATGCAAATTTTAATAACCTGGAAATTCATAACAGCCCTCATCCTGTATTTCTCTAAACTGTAAATATTGCTCAGTAACCCAGGAAAATATGGCTCCAACATTTTGGAGTGCCAAGAAGACAGTTGAACATTTTCTGAAATGGTAACAAAGTTTTTCTAATAATGTGTTGATTTTCCAATCTATTGGTAAGCCTATTTCAGGATAGATTATCCCTCCTATAAAATATGGTTGTTTCAAAACAGCCTGAAGGGAGCAAGCACAGAAGGGAAAGAAGGCAAGAGATTACCTAAATATGCTCAGCAACTTTCATTTACAAACACATTCTTTGTCAAAATACAGCAGTTCAACCATTCCTCATCTTTGCACTTTTTATCACTGCACTTACCATAGTGTATCAAAACCTGATTAAATATCCATTGCCTCTGCGAACCCTGAAAATCTGACACAGGTCTCAGTTAATTTAGAAAGTTTATTTTGCCAAGGTCGAGGACACGTACCAGTGATACAACCTCAGGAGGATCTGACGACAGGTGCCGAAGGTGGTCAGAGCACAGCTGGGTTTTATACATGTTAAGGAAACATGAAACATCACTCAACATATGTAAGATGATCATTGGTTCTGTCTGGAAAGGCGGGACAACTCGAAGCAAAGGCGGACAGACTGGAAACGGAGAGGGGGCTTCCAGATTATAGATAGGTAAGAGACAAATGGTTGCATTCTTTTGAGTTTCTGATAAGCTCCTCCAGAGGAGGCAATCAGATATACATTTATCTCAGTGAGCAGAGGGGTGACTGAATAGAATGGGAGGCAGATTGGCCCAAGCAGTTTCCAGCTTGACTTTTGCTTTTAGTTTAGTGTTTTTGGGGGCCCCAATATTTCTTTTCCTTTCACACCTCTGTTATAGGAAAGGGATCCCGATCCAGACTCCGAGAGAGGGTTCTTCGATCTTGCACAAGAAAGAATTCAGGGTGAGTTCGCAGTGCAAAGCAAAAGCAAGTTTATTATGAAAGTAAAGGAATAAAGAATGGCTACTCCATAGACAGAGCAGCCCCAGGGGCTTCTCGTTGCCCATTTTTATGGTTATTTCTTGATGATATGGTAAACAAAAGGTGGATTATTCATGCTTCCTCCTTTTTGGACCATATAGGGTAACTTCCTGACATTGCCATGGCATTTGTAAGCTGTCATGGAGCTGGTAGGAGTGTAGCAATGAGGACAACCAGAGGTCACTCTCGTCACCATCTTGGTTTCGGTGGGTTTGGGTGGGCTTCTTCACTGCAACTGTTTTATCAGCAAGGTCTTTACGACCTGTATTTTGTGCGTACATTTAGTCTCATCCTGTGACTTAGAATGCCTTAGCCATCTGGGAATGCAGCTGAGTAGGTTTCAGCCTCATTTTACCCAGCTCCTATTCAAGATGGAGTTGCTCTGGTTCCAATGCCTTTGACACCTCCATGAAACTGTAGCTTCTCAAGGGCAGGGACTGCTTGATTCATGTTTGGTTGCATAAGCATTTAGTATAGTGCCTAGAACATAACAAATGTTCTATGAATGGATTAATGAACAAATGAAGGACTTCGTTTCAACTAAACTGAGTTGTGTCAATGTATTCAAAATGTGAATTATCTCTCAGTGAAACAAAATCATGTATTCAGAAAGGTTAAAAAAAATGAGGTGTGGTATTTGTAAGAGAAAAATATGTGCAAGTGTAATTGAAAGGTGATGTTTACATTTCGGATTTCCTCTGTTCTTGAGAACCTGGTTACAGGCTTACTCACCTTTTGTCCAAGGGAAGACATACCCGCAGGCAATTGCTATAGGTCCAGCTGTTGGAAGTACAATAAAGAACCTGGTGATTCTTTACTCTCAGCCTTCAGGGGATGAGAAAGGAGAGAGACGCAAGCTAGCCAACTGGACAGAGGTAAATGAATGAATGCTAACTAGGTCTCTCCACCCCCAGCGAGTGTCAAGCTGCCAGCTGTGCCTTTAATTTAGCCCTTTGTCTTCCCTAGAAAGACCAAAGCCATTGTGTTTGTAAGAAAAAAAAAAAAAAAAAAAAAAGCGCTTCTCTAGCATGCTGTTCAAAAGCAAAAGATGGAAATTACAGGGATTAGGAGAGATACTATTTATTAAAGAAATACAATATTCTCAAAATAAAATGAAGGGACATTATATGAGAAGGAAATAAATAAATGAGTAAATTTGACAATTTGACTGCATTTTACCTACAGATTAAAATCCCAGCTCAAAGGGCAATTGGGATACATTTTAAAGGCCAGGATTTTGTTCTCTTATTGATAAGCCTTAGTACCAACCATGGAGATCGCTTGGTGAAAGAGAAAGACTGAGCAAGTTCTGAAGGAGAGCACGCCACAGAGCCAAACCCCAAGAGGAGCCATAAAAAATGATGTTTAAAGTTTTCATGTTTTCCTCTTAGCAGAAGAGAGAGAGAGAGAATAAATTATTACTGGTTTATGGTTTGTTTCGAAAAAGAAGCAGGTTTAGCAGGTTTAAACATGAGAGACAATGCATATAAAGCACTTAGCACAATGCTTAAAACATAGCATGTGCTCAGTAGAGGTTAGCTATTTGTATTAATAGTGTTAACTATAAGAAAATATGAAAACAGCTGACTCTAACTTCAGCTGCAATCAAAGAAATGAGCACTGGGCTGAATGAACATAGGCAGTTACAATTGCAGTCCTGGCTCTGCCACTGTTTGTGTGACCTTGAACAAATCGCTTACTCTCTTGAGGACCCAGTTTCCCCAGAGCTAAAAGAGAGAGACTGAACTAAATTAATATGTGAGATGGATTAAAACTCAATAAAGTACAGAATAATCCTAACAAATTCATAGGACTGTACATCTTTAGTTGGTCTAGAAGTTCTACTTTTTTTTCTGATATTACTAAAGTTTTGAAAGCATATTCTATTTTTATCACCTATTTTGTTTTCATTTGGGATTACTTTATGCCCAGTGATAAAAAATGCAAAGGTGAGAAATGGTTAAGCTGCTGTATTCTGATAAATTGAGAATGTATGTGTGTGATTTATAAAAGCTAAATGAAAGTTGCTGAGAACTGGATTCTATAAACACAAACAGCCTAAACAAATAAAAGATTATTAGTTATTCTCCTCCTTTGGAAGCTCCAAAGGCTGCTATAAGAAGAGTTGCATGCACTTGTCTGCTTCCTCAGAGCAGCCCTCACAACATTCTTCAATCATTTTAAACAAAGGTAGGGCAAACTGCAAAAGCAGCAAGTGGGACAATGGTGACAACGGAACTTGGGCTGCCATTGTGTGCACAAATCACTTCTGGCAGGAAGAGCAGTCTCAGAGCCATCTAAATTCCAAACATTGGAAATAGAAACAATACTAATCAACCTTGAAGAATGTGACTGATGGGCATAAGATTTCCTTTCTCAAAAAAAAAAAAAAAAAATCGAACCCATTTGGATGGAGGTTTTGTGTTCATATAAAGCTCTGACATGTTGGCATACGATGTTTTGGTCTTAATATTGCTCTCCAAAGAGTTAATACAGCCCAAGCACGAAACACCAACCCCTGTGCATCCTGGACAAGAGGAGGGAGCTACATGGCTCCATCCTGGCTCTGGCACTAATTTGTAGGCTCACCTTGGCCCTATTACTAAAGCTTTCTGTGGCAGTGTCCTGATTGGCAAATGGAAATGAAAGCTCCTCTGCCTAACTCCAAAGGGGGTTGTGAGACTAAAATGAAGTCACATATGTTAAACTACTTTGAAGACCATAACTGTTACACAAATGGATTCTCTTTCCACATGTCTAGAATACACATGTATGGTTGATCCCATCAGAAAAGTAAAGGAGCTTCCCTGAATGTAATTACTTATTATTCTTGAAATAGCATTTGGTGTACCACATCACTGCTTTCTCTTTATCATTGATAATTAGGTGATCACAATTTCACATAAGCATTCAAAGTCATTTTTAAAAGTTTTACTGCTCAAGGATGAAAGCAAGACCATTGTCACTATGAGAGAAAATCATTTGTATCTCTGCATAAAAGTTGCTTTAAAAGCTGCTTTAAAATAATCATAAAAAGAAATAGACAACCTTTATTTCACAAAAGCAGCTGTGACACAAGCTGAAGTCTCATCAGGTAGTTAATGCACACTTTTAAGCAACTTAGGATGCTCTATCCCTTACGGTAAATTTTTGTTCAGCCAATGTTTTATTGATGGCCTAATATATGCCAGACACTGTGATGGCACTTAGGACCCTATAATAATAAGAAATAATTCCTATCTTCAGAGGGGGAAGTCAGTCTGCTACACAGGATAAGTCTAAGGCAACGTGTGATTAGGCTATAATAGACTTGTGAAGTGGAATTTGTCAGGGCTCCCAGGGAAGTAGGCTCTTGATTAGAGAGAGAGAGACCAGCATGGGGCTTTGCCTGCCTCCTGCTTCTGGACCTGGCTGGCTCAGGATGCAGGGGTTGGTGGAGTGAAGGTAGAGCCATCATGCTTCTGCCTCAGAAACTCTTTGTCTGCAGTGGCAATATTTTGGAAGGCCAGCAGATAGGGATGTTACTCCATGAAAACAGAACCTGTCCTCTTCCACTGAGATTGAAGACTTCTCTCTCTTCAGAGCAGAAAGTTGGAAATTTTCTCAATGGAAGGCCGGGAAAAGAGAGTTTTGAGAATATCAGAAGGTAAAAAGTTTAGATAGCATTAAAGCATTTTAGGATTTTTCTCTTTTTTACATTTTTTATTTGTTTTAATTGACAATAATTGTGTATATTTTATGGGGTACAATGTGATGTTTTGATCTATGTATACATTGTAGAAAGATTAAATCAAGCTAATCAGTATATCCTTTAACTCACCAACTTAGCATTTTGTTAATGGTTAAGATGTTAAGAAGTCTATTTTTTTTAGTAATTTTGATATATGCAATACTGTCGGCCCTTGGTATCTATGAATTCCACATCCACAGATTCGACTAACTGATAATCAAAAACATTCAGAAAAAATAACAATACAACAATAAAAATAATACAAACCTTAAAAATGCAGTATAACTATTTATATAACATTTATATTGTATTAGGTATTATAAGTAATCTAGAGATGATTTAAAGAATACAAGAGAATGTGCGTAGGTTACATGCAAACACAATGCCATTTCATATCAAGGACTTGAGCATTCATGGATTTTGGTATTCAGGAGAGCCCTGGAACCAATCCTCCAAGGACACTGAGGGACAAGTACACATTGTTATTAACTGTGGTCACCATGCAGTACAATAGATTACTAAAACTTATTCCTCCAGTCTAACTGAAACTTTATGTCCTTTTATCAACATCTTCCTTTTCCCTGTCTCTATACATCCCTCCCTCTGGTAACCACCTTTCTGTTCTGTTTCTATGAGTTCAACTTTTTTAGATTCCATATATAAGTGAGATCATGCAGTATTTGACTTTTTGTGCCTGGCTTATTTCACTTAGCATAGTATGGAGGGTCCTCAAAAAGCTAAAAATAGAATTACCTGATGATCCAGCAATCCCACTTCTGGGTATATAGCGAAAACAATTAAAACTGGTGCATCAAAGAGCTACCTGCACTCCCATATTCATTGCAGCATATTCACAGTAGCCAAGATATGGAATCAACCTAAGTGTCCATCAATGGATGAATGACTAAAGAGAATGAGATAGATAGATAGATAGATAGATAGATAGATAGATAGATAGATAGATATAGACAGATGGATAGATAGACATACATACTCTATAGCCTTAAAAAAGAAAATTCTGTCATTCACAACGTGGATAGAACTGGACGATTAAAGCAGTTTCAAGGGTAAAATTTAGCACAGTTTATCTGTTTTTTAAAAATATCTATAGTCCATGATAAGTCGTAATAGTAGCTGAGATAGGACATTGTTTATTGTAATTCATCCTTTTACTTATCTTTCCCCTCATCTGTTTACTGAGTTTATCTTTCTCTCTTTAACTTCCTTAATTGTTTATAGTTTAGAGTTGGAGTGTATTTTTCATTTGTTATATATACTGAATGGTTTTAGATTTCCTCCTCTTTTGAAAATAGAATATCATTACTCATTTCAAATAATTACCCTAACAGTTTATTTTTCTAACTTTTGTGAACATTTTTCTGAACATTGGTGCTCTTCAACAGAAAAAAAAAATGTTTTCAGCCTCATATTATAAAACATTGATTCTTAAATTTTATCCAGCACGATAGGTTGGAATTGGAACCTGGGAGGCCACATTTTAAACACCAGTCCTTCAACACACACACACAAACACACACACACACACACAGTCTTTAAATAGGACAACCAAGGACATCACTTTGAGAAGACACATGCACACATATGTTTATTGCAGTACTATTCACAATAGCAAAGACTTGGAACCAACCCAAATGCCCATCAATGTTAGACTGGATAAAGAAAGAAAACGTGGCACATATACACCATGGAATACTATGCAGACATAAAAAAGAATGAGTTCATGTCCTTTGCAGGGACATGGATGAAATTGGAAACCATCATTCTCAGCAAACTAACACAGGAACAGAAGAGCAAACAACACATGTTTTCACTCATAAGTGGGAGTTGAACAATGAGAACATATAGGCACAGGAAGGGAAACATCATACACCGGGGCCTGTCGGTGGGCGGGGGGCAGGGGGAGGGATAGCATAGGGGAAATACCTAATGTGGATGACAGGTTGATGGGTGCAGTAAACCACCATGGCACATGTGTACCAATGTAACAAACCTGCCCGTTCTGCACATGTATCCCAGAACTTAAAATATAATCAAAAAAAAGAAACGCAACTATAAAATGTTACCGCATCGTATATCTAAATAAATTAAGTATTCACTGGGCCCTATATACTGTATGTAGGTCCACTCTCTGATTTCCAAAAATTGCTTACCCTGGCAACACTGCAGGCAACCATGAGGTTCAACCAAGACTTAGAACAACTGCCTCCTACTTTTAACTATCTTCCAACCCTAGTGAACTGATCTGGACAACCTTGTACATAGAGCTCTAAAAAATATTCTCTACTTTTCCTTTTCCCAAGGCAAATCCCTAGGAATCGTAAAGACCCATTTCCTCACATGTCAATTAGTTTTTCTTATTTTCTTTCCTTTCCCCAGCATCCCTTAAAATGGTGGTTATCAATCCTGGGTATATGTCAAAGTCCCCTGGGAGAGCCTGCTAAAAATACAGATGTCCCCAGGTACAAACCCAGACCTGGTAGCTGGAGTGTCCTCCAAGAAAATTCAGAATCACAGGTCCAGGGGCATCAGTTTTTTTCTTTTTTTGGAAGCAGAGTCTCATTCTGTTGCCCAGACTGAAGTGCAGTGGTATGATCACAGCTCACTACAGCCTCGACTTCCTGGGCTCAAGCAATCCTCCGACCTCAGCTTCTCAAGCAGCTGGGACCACAGGTGTGTGTCACTACACCAAGATAATTTTTCTATTTAAAAAAATTTTTTTTAGAGATGGGGTTTTGCCATGTTGCCCAGGCTGATCTCAAACTCCTTGGCTTCAGCAGTCTGCTCACCTTGGCCTCCCAAAATGCTGGGATTATAGGCATGAGCCACCACGCCCAGCCCTAGCATCCATATTTCTAACAAGCCCTTCCAGGTGATTCTGAGACATCTAGGATTAAGATCTACATTCTATAATCTTAACTGAAAATTGTACAGAGATACTTGCAGAGCATATATAGTAGAAGCAAGGGAGTGAAGCTTAAAAGAGGATATTCAATCCGGGTCATTAAAAATAAGAACTGTGATAAACACACAAGTTATAAATTATACACTCTCATTTATAAGTAGGAGCTAAACAATGGATACACATGGACATAAAAATGGAAATGATAGATAATGGGGACTCCAAAAGGGGAGAGGAGAGGAGAAGGGAAAGAGTTGAAAAATTACCTATTGGGCACTATGTTCACTATTTGGGTGACAGGATCAATAGACGCCAAAACCTCAGGATCATGCAATGTATAGTCATATAACAAAACTGCACAGGTACCCCTTGATTCTAAAATAAAATAATAATAACTGAAGCAACTAATTTAAAATCTTAGAAGAACAATATTTCTTCTCATAATAACTATGGTGAGGTTGAGGCAAATTGCCATAATCCAGCACTGTTCAAGTCAATCTGTTCAAAAAACTTTGAGGGGTAAGGGTAAATCTTACGAATCTCTGGGCTACCTTAGTGACTTTTTTGGTACATCACAGTCCTGTTAAAGGCCAGCTGGAATGATGTGGTCAGGGCTGACATGGTTTGGCTGTGTCCCCACCCAAATCTCATCTTGAATTGTAATCCAAATTGTAATACCCACATGTCAAGGGAGGGACCTGGTGGAAGGTGATTGGATCATGGAGGTGGTTTTCCCCCATGCTATTGCCCTGATAGTGAGTGAGTTCTCATGAGATCTGGCTGTTTGATAAGTATCTGGCACTTCCCCTGCTCTCTCTCTCTCCTGTTGCCATGTAAGATGTGCCTTGCTTCCCCTTTGTCTTCCACCATGATTGTAAGTTTCCTGAGGCCTCCCACGCAGAACTGTGAGTCCATTAAACCTTCTTTGTTTATATATTACCCAGTCTCAGGTAGTATCCTTATAGTAGTGTGAGAATGGACTAATACAGAGAATTGGTACCAGTAGTGGGGTACTGCTATAGAGATAACCTGAAAATGTGGAAGTGACTTTGGAACTGGGTAACAGCAGTTCAGAGGACTCAGAAGAAAAGAGAAAGATGTGGGGAAGTTTGGAACTTCCTAGAAACTTGTTGAATGGTTTTGACCAAAATGCTGATAGTGATATGAACAAGGAAGCCCAGGCCAAGGTGGTCTCAGATGGAGATGAAGAACTCACTGGGAACTAGAGCAAAGGTCACTCTTGCTATGCTTTAGCAAAGAGACTCGTGGCATTTTGCCCCTGCCCTAGGGATCTGTGGAACTTTGGACTTGAGAGAGATCATTAAGGGTATCTGGCAGAATAAATTTCTAAGTAGCAAAGCATTCAAAAGGAAGCAAGAGCATAAAAGTTTGGAAAATTTGCAGCCTGACAATGCAATAAGAAAGAAAAACCCATTTTCTGGGGAGAATTCAAGCCTGCTGAAGAAATTTGCATAAGTAACAAGGAGCCGAATGTTAATTGCCAAGACAATGGGGAAAATGTCTCCAAGGCACCTCAGAGGTCTTCACAGCCTCTCTCATCACAGGCCCAGACACCTATGAGGAAAAAACGTTGTCAGCCAGGCCCAGGGCCTTGCTGCTTTGTGCAGTCTTGGGACTTGGTGCTCTGCATCCCAGTCATGGCTAAAAAGGGCCACGGTACAGCTTGTACCATGGGTTCAGAGGGTGCAAGCCCCAAGCCTTGGCAGCTTCCATGTGATGTTGAGCCTGTGGGTGCACAGAAGTCAAGAATTGAGGTTTGGAAACCTCTGCCTAGATTTCAGAGGATGTATGGAAATGCCTGGATATCCAGCCAGAGGCTTGCTGCAGGAGCAGGGCACTCATGGAGAACCTCTACTAGGGCAATGTGGAAGGGAAATGTGGGGTGGGCTCCCCCACATAGAGTCCCCTTTGTGGCACTTCCTGGTGGAGCTGTGAGAAGAGGGCCACCGTCCTCCAGACCCCAGAATGGTAGACGCACTGACTGACGGCTTGCACCATGAGACTGGAAAAGTTGCAAACACTCAATGTCAGCCCATGAAAGCAGCTGGGAGGGATGCTGTACCCTACAAAGCCACAAGGGCAGAGCTGCTCAAGGCCTTGGGAGTCTACCCCTTGCATTAGTGTGCCCTAAATGTGAGACATGGAGTCAATGGAGATCATTTTGGAGCTTTAAGATTTAATGACTGCCCCGCTGGATTTTGGACTTGCATAGGGCCCATGACCCCTTTGTTTTGGCCAATTTTTACCATTTGGCATGGGACGATTTACTCAATGCCCGATCTCTCATTGTATCTTGGAAGTAACTAACTTGTTTTTGATTTTACAGGCTCCTAGACCTAAGGGTCTTGCCTTGCCTCAGATGAGACTTTGGACTTGGACTTTTGAGTTAATGACGGAATGAGTTCATACTTTGGGGAATTGTTGAGAAGGCATGATTGGTTTTGAAATGTGAAAAGGACATGAGATTTGGGAGGGGCCAGGGAAGGAATGATATTATTTGGCTGTGTCCCCACCCATGTCTCATCTCAAATTGTAAATCTGAATTGTAATCCCCACATGTCAAGGGAGGGACCTGATAGGAGGTGATTGGATCATGGGGGTGGTTTCACCCATGCTATTCTCATGAGAGTGGGTTCATGAAATTCAGTTGTTTGATAAATGTCTGACAATTCCCCTGCTCTCTCTCTCTCTCCTGCTGCCATATAAGATGTACCTTGCTTCCCCTTTGCCTTCCCCAGTGGTTGTAAGTTTCCTGAGGCCTCCCAGCCTTGTGAAACTGTGAGTCAATTAAACCTCCTTTATTTATAAATTACCCAGTTTCACATAGTATCTTTATAGCAGTGTGAGAACTGACTAATACAAGGGCTACAGTTATGGGGCCAAACCACACAGTGAGAAAACACTAAAAGGACAAAATATAATGCCTCCAAAGTGGCACCTGAACCCTCATAAGGTATCTACCAGGCTTTTTAGTTTCCAGTAACAAGAAAATCTGAAAGAAGGAACTGCCTCCCTGGCAGGATGCGCATGAAATCAACTCTGATTCTGATTTAGTTAAAATGAGAGGACCAGGATTGCTAGCTTTTGAAAGGCTCTGTACATGCATTATAGCTTTTAATTAATAAACAGTTTCGCATGGAAAGGGAGGAAAAGAGTTTTGTTTGCTTTAGGGGGTAGGGAAATTTGGTGGGTGTTTCATGGGGCCTGGGAGGAGGATATGGATGAATAGATGTTAGGGAATAGCAGGGATATTGGTGAGGTGGGAACCTTCCTGTTCATGTTCATTTGTGATTGGTTTCAAATGCTAAGCATAGCTAAACAAAGGAAATTTTCTGGCTTTAAGAAAATCATTTCCATTCTCCAAATATACCGGCCATACTGTAGGCCTCATAAAATTTTGACAGCAAGATTATAAGGACTTTTTCTCAGAAAATCAATTATAGTCTATTTTTAGCATGGACAATCTAGTAATTAAACAAATATTGATTGGGAGGAAAAAAGATCTACATCCTAAACCCTTAGGTTATCAGACCTTCTCTCTTCCAATTAAAGATCACCTTTCCCCAACATGTGCCTGTAAGAGAGAGCATGCAAGATGTCTGCCACTCTTCTCAAACTCAGGTGAGACTAATTGCTCAGCCTTTCTGCCTTTTCCTGCCTCTGGACAGTTGTTATGGTGATCCCAAAGGAGATGGGACTTTCAGAAGCCTAGAAAGATCAACTTATCCCCCAGGTACTTAGTTGGTGCCTACCCTGTGTTGGGAAAGCGTGATAAACAAAACAGGTAAGGCACCTGACCTCACAGACCTCACCGTCTAGCTGCAATAAAATAAATAAATAAGGAAGTTTCAAATTATTAGAAGTGCTATGAAGGAAATAAAATTGGGCTACAGGGGAGATCCAGGAGGAAGGGAAGTTTGCTTTTAATAAATAGAGGGGTAAGGATGGCTTCTGATGCAGGAAGGAGGGCATGCTTAAGGAAATGTCGGAAGCTGGGTGTTGCTGGAGTGAAGTGACAAGAGGAGAGTGGTACATGATGAATTTGCAGAGGTCCTAATAAAGAGTTTGGGTTTTATTATAGATGCAACGGGAAAACTTTGGAGAGTTTTAAATGGGACAGCCACATGATCTGAATCATAGTTTTTAAGATGAGCTTTTTATTTAGGTATAATTTTAGATTTACAGAAAAGTTTAAAGATAGTACAGAGGGTTTCTGTACACTTTCACCAAGTTCCCACCATTGTTAGCATCTTAATATGCCATGGTACATGAATACTAACTAAACTCAATGCTTCATTTGAATTTCACCAGTTTTTCCATTAATCTCCTTTTTCTGTTCCAGGATCGAATCCCAGCTGCCACATTGCATTTAGTCATCAAATCACCCTAGTTTTCTCTGGTCTCTGATAGTTTCTCAGTCTTCTTTTGTTTTTCATGTCCCTGACAGTTTTGAAGAGGACAGTTACCCTGTAAAAAATTTCCCAATCTGGGGTTTTTCTGATGTTTTCCCCTCATGCTTAGACTCAGATTAGGGGTGTTTTGAAAGACTGCCCAAGAGGTGATGTGTCCTTCTTATCATATCATATCAGGGGTTCTTGATAGGTAGCCACATGCCATTACAGGAGATGTTAACCTTCATCACTTAGTTCAGGTAGTGCTTGCCTGGTTTCTCCACTATAAAGTTACTATTTTTCCTTCTTCATATTTTATGCTTTAGAAGCAGGGCACTAAGTTTACCCTACCTTCAAGGAGATGGGGTAAAGGGAACTAAGCGGCATCTCCTGAAAAGGGGAATAGCCACATCTATTATTTGGAATTCTCCTGTAAGGAAGATTTGTCCATTATTCCTCATTTATCTCTTTATTTAAACATTTATTTATATTAGTACAAACTCATAGATATTGACATCATACTTTGTGTAATAATCCAAATACTACATTATTTATTTTATTGTTCAATTTGTTCTAGCTTTGGCTGGTGGGAGCTCTTTCTAGTTGGCTTCTATATTCCTTTGATATACCCCATATCCTTTCTTTTGAGCACTGTCTTACTCTCTGCCACTACAAGATGCTGTATGCTCACCTTGTGTTTTTCCTTCTCCAGTCCTAGAATCAGCCATTTCTCCAAGGACCCTGGCTCCTTTTGTTAGAGAATAATATTAGAGACCAAGATTTGTGCACTGAGTGTTCTAATTGCTAGCAAGGTGTCATTGCCTCTAGGCCCTCTCAGCTAACATAGCTAGGATATACATGATTTGTGTGAACGAACCCATATGTATACACATACCTATAAATATTTATATATCTATCCATCTGTATCTATGTTAAACTAAACATGAGTTTGTACTAAAACACTGCCACAGGGCTCACTGAGTCACATTTTTAAAAGATCATTCCAAAAATATTTTATAAAACAATAACAAAAAGGGATAACTAACTGTTCCAAGAGTGGAGGCAGTGAGACAAGTTTAGGCTGTTGTCATCTAGGCAAGAGATGATATAGGTTTGAATTAGGATGGTGACAAGCAACAAGGAGGAGACGGAGCTGATTCCAGACAGACTTTGAAGATAGAGCTGTCAGGTTTTGATGGTAGTTTGGATATGAAGTAGGGGTAGGAGAATGAGGGAAATAGAAGGATCAAGGACAATTCATGGATTGGAGGTCTGAAGGAAATATATGCACTGTGATGCCATTTGCTGAGATAGGAAAGACTAGGGAAGGTGCAGCTTTGGAGGGGAGGATACCAAACTCAAAATTCTGTTTTTATCTTGCTAAGTTTGAGATGCTCTTTGGACAAGTTGACATGTCAAATGAGCAGGTACACCTAGGAGTGTGGAGCTCCTGCGAGGAGTCTGGACTAGAGATATAAATTATGGTGTTATCAGCATACAGATGGTAATTGAAGCCAGGAGGCTAGATGGGATAACCCAGGGAGAAGGCAAGAGTGATGACAGAGGAAAAAAAAAGGATCAGCACTAAGTCCCAAGACACGTCAGCAGTTAGAGGTTGAGCAGAGAAGGAGCCAGCAGAGGTGATTTCACTTCTCCACTAGAGTTCAACATTCACAGTGGTTTTTGTCTGAGATGTCCACATCACACATTTCCTCACTGCTCATGATGTTCCACTGACAATCAGAAGAATTTCCATTTTTACATTAATTTTGTTTTGTTACTGATTTAGGGAGGCAACTGTAGATGATTCAACTTTTATTAAATCAACTCTTTCAGATTGATGGGTGTTCTCTTCTTCTGAAATATAATGTTCTGCTTCATTTTCATGATACTCCAATTGAAAACTCATTCCTGCCTCTGTCCTCATTTCCCTCCCTGGGTCCGAGAACATCCTTTTGAAGAGACAGAGAGAAGTGAGCTAGTTTTGGGGTGAGGGAGTGGCAGAGCACCAGAGTTCCTTCCATACCTTGCTGAAAAGGACCTGTAGAGCATCTGTGGACACATTTATGATCAGGGACTTCTTTCCCTTCCTAACCAAAATAGGAAACCAAGTCTCAGATAAACATGTCAGATCCCCAAGTCTTGCTCATTTCTCCCGTCCTGTCTGCATTTCCCCCATCTCTACCCTGAGCCAGGCTCCTACCAGCCCCCCAAGGTAAAGGGGAGTATAATGTAATGGCTTAAGAGCATGGATCCTGGGCCAGATATCCCTGGCCTTTAATTTTACCTGTACCACCTGGTAGTTGTGTAACCTTGGACAAGTTAACTTCTTTGGGCCTTAATTTTTTCACTTGTAAAATGGAAATAATAATTGTGTCAGTTTCATAGGATTCTTGTGAGAATTTAATGAGATAATGTATATAACATAAAGTGCTTAAACATTATCTGATTTGTAGTAAATACTATGTAAGTGGGCCGGGCATGGTGACTCACACCTATAATCAGAGCATTTTGGGAGGCTGAGGCAAGTGGATTACTTGAGTCCAGGAGTTCAAGACCAGTCTGGCCAACATGGCAAAAACCCATCTCTACTAAAAATACAAAAAATAAAAATAAAAAATAGCTGGGTTTGGTGGCGCATAACTGTTACTCAGCTACTCAGGAGGCTGAATCCCAGCTACTCAGGAGTATCCCAGCTACTCAGGAGGCTGATACAGGAGAATCTCTTGAACCCAGGAGGTGGAGGTTACAGTGAGCCAAGATCACACCACTGCACTCCAGCCTGGGTGACAGAGAGAGACTTATCTCCAAAAAAAAAAAAAAAAAAAAAAAAAAAAAAGTGTTAACTATTATTCCTGCAACTGACTAGCATACCAGGGGATCCGCCTGCCTCCAGCCTTACTGTGCCCTCTCTCAAGTACATTCTGCTGCTAGACAATTTCTTTCTTTTTTTTTCTACTCCTTTAACTGATTATTTTTTTTTATCAACTATCACAAGCTAGGAATTGTCCTAGATACTGAAAATATAGCAGCGAACAACATTCACGATGTCCTTGATTTCCTGGAGCTACATTCAAGCAAGAGGAAACAGACAATAAACAAAGTAATTTCAAGAAGTATTGTACCTGCTTTGGCAGTGCTATGAAGAAGATACAGGAGTAAAATGTGATAGAGTGAGATTCTTCCTGTGAATGATCAGGAAAAGCGTTTCTGAGGTGGTGACTTTTCATCAGCCAGTCATAGGGGGCTCTTTATAAAAAGCACAGGCACAGAGATTGTAAAAACCCTGAGGGAAAGAGGAACTTGGCATGTTGAAAGAACTCTCAGAAAATCAGTGAGACTGAATCATAGTGCAAATGGAGACATGTGGCAGAGATGGAGAGTGTCCAACACTATATGTGTCCTCCTCCTCTTACTGGACATCCAGCCAAATTCCATTTCCCTGACATCCTTGCCATTACACATGGCCATATGACTGACTTATGGCCAATGGAATGTAGGTACGGCAAAATACACCACTCCCAGGACTGGCCTATAAAACCCTCCGACATGTGATTCTCTCTTATTGGTTTGTTGGCTACAAAAGAATCAATAGATAATTCCAAACCCCTCGAGATTTCTTTTTTTTCTTTTTGAGAGAGAGTCTCACACTTGTTGCCCAGGCTGGAATGCAGTGGCTCGATCTCGGCTCACTGCAACCTCTGCCTCCTGGGTTCAAGTGATTCACCTGCCTCAGCCTCCTGACTAGCTGGGATTACAGGTGCACACCACCATGCCTCACTAATTTTTATATTTTTAGTAGAGACAGAGTTTCACCATGTTGCCTAGGCTGGCCTCGAACTGCTGACCTCAGGTGATCCACCTGCTTTGGCTTCCCAAATTGCTGGGATTACAGGCATGAGCCACCATGTCCAGTCCCCCTTGAGTTTTCAAAGCCACAAGACAAAAGGCATTTGGTCCCTGAGTATGTGGAGTAGAGCCATCAATGGAGAATTTGGGAGAGATCCCTTTAGCAGCTAGTATTATTTACCTCGATACCAGGAGTGTGGTGCAAGATGAGGTCAGAGAGAAGGAAAGGGCCAATTCTTCCTAACACAACCATTTTACCATCTATCCTGCTGCCTATTGTCCAGAGTCCACAGCCCCTACTATGAGGTGTACCTGGGCATCCTCACACTACCTATCCCACCATCATGTCTTCTTGATCCAGATCTTGTGCTGCAGTCAGGTGGTCTTCTCATTGTCTTGTGCCTTGCTATTTAGCCAACCCTACCAAGCTCTAAGCACCCACTATTTCAAGCCACCACACCCTCTGAATGCCACTGGGTTCCTTAGCTTTTCACTTCACTGTTCATAGGTTGTTTCATGCAAGGTAGTTTCTTTGATTTACAGGCTCGGTGATGAAGTGGAGAAGTCAGGTCATAGCTTCTTCTGGATCCCTTACAATGCCTGATAGAAATGTGCAGCACATAGAAGGTATTCAACAAATGCTTGATTGCCAACATTGAGTTCATTTGAGATAACTTCTCACCTGCTCCATTCATAGATACAAGTGGCAATTTTGAAAACCACTAAGCCATGTTTCTGTGACTGCAGTTTGCATAGAGGAACTACAAGAAATGTTCCTACCATGGCATTGACTCCCTGCTCAGGGAAGTGGCTTGTGCTTACTTGATAAGCTTTCCCTAGAAGTTTCAAAATGGAGCCTCTGCCATTACCGTGACAACTGAAGCCTCCAGTTCATTTATAGCAAACCTCAGAAAACAAACATTGCAGATTCCCCACCTCTAAGACATCTTAAAAGCTGGCTGTCTTGGCTCCCAGCTCTGCATCTGGTATAGTACCAACTCTCCATAACTTTCATCTTATTTGAAGTCGCATATGCACCATTCCAAATTGGGCAACTTGAGTCCTGAACCTCCAGGCTAAATGAGGAGTTTTTCTCCAATCCAGTTTATAAAAATCCAGTTTCTTCCTAACACACTCAGAGTTCTCAGCCATGGGGCCTAATCAGGCCTTAAACAGTAAAAGCATGACTCAGGGAAAAGTGCAAGGTTTCTCCAGAATCAGCCCCACCCTGATAATTTTTCATATAACTAAGTGATCAGGAAAGCATCCAAAAAGTATCAATTTACCTCAATTTGGCTTCCAAGGCAAGTGGCCCTCAGCTCCAGGAACAGAGAGACTTTGGAGTTAGCATTCATTACGGTAAGAGGAGGAGTGGGCTAAGGAGACACATTCCACCTGCTTTTTCCTTGAACTCTGCCCATTAACCTTCCTCTCAGGGGGCAGGAGCAGCAGCCGGGGCTGCAGCTCCAAATCAGTGCATTCATCACAGATGGTGCTGTTAGTGTGGGGACTGTGGGATCGGGGTTGACTGTTTGCTAAGAAGACATTCCTCACTCTGAAGTTTGGGCTCAAGCCCAGAATGAAATTACTCACATCTCCCTTCCGCCTCTCTTCCCCTTTCCCTCTGTTCTTCCCATGTGTTGACTTTTTGTGGTTGCCTACTATTTGGATTTTTCCCAGCCCCTTCACACTTTTGTAGCCACAATAACTAAGCCCCT
The DNA here is from genome assembly GCF_008728515.1 of Papio anubis. Lineage (NCBI taxonomy): Eukaryota > Metazoa > Chordata > Mammalia > Primates > Cercopithecidae > Papio > Papio anubis. Next base: position 17,650,275 of record NC_044996.1, read on the forward strand.
GATGGGAGAGAGCTGGCATTTGTAAGCCTCAACTCAGGTACGCTGCCTAACACTTTGAGATATATTATATACTTATATATAAACATGTATATATGTATATGTACATATACATATATGTTTGTGTGTCTATATATAATCTCTTTTATTCTCTTTTGTCAACTCTATGGGGTAGTTGTTATCTCTTTTACTTCTAACATGAGGAAATCAAGGATCAGAGAGAAGGAAACCCTAGTCCAAGGTCACGTGGTAGAGCTGAGATTTAGATACAGATTTGGTTGGCTTTAAGGTTCTTGTTCTCTGCACAATTACTACATCATGTTCCAAAGACATCACATGCAAACAATAACGTTGCTGAAAGCTGCCCTGTTCCAGAGCTCCCATCAATATCAACAGGAGAGGTTATTTCTACAATGTACCTGTAAGATCTTCCCCTGGGGAATGAAATCGCAGGTGCCTGTGAAAAGCTACTTTTGCCAATGTTCAGCTGAGACCAAGGCTCAGCAAAATGATTCCAGAATATGACTGTGCAGAGTCAATTGAGACTTCTGTTGCCAGAGAAACAGAAGGTATCCAGGAACAGGGCATTCAGAATAGCGTAGTGGACGAGTGTGCAGGCCAGGCTCAGGGATCAGATTACCTCTCTTCTCATCTGCACCACTCAGTAGATATGGGAGGTTAGATGAGTTACTGAAGCTCAGATACCCTCATCTGTTTATATATATATATATATATATACACACACACACACACACACACACACACACACGCACACACACATAAATATACACATATATATGCCAGGCACTCTTCTAAATACTTACATGTATTGTCATTTACTCTTCACATCAACCCTATAAAGTAGATTACTTTTATAATCTCCATTTTAGAGATGGAAAAACAGAGGCACCAAGAACGTAGGTAAATTGCCCAGTCACACATCAGGTAGATGGCACATCAGGTTCAAAGGTGGGTAATCCTACTCCAGACCCTGTGCTTCCCACCATTACTGTCATTACAGGAACACTAATACTACCTATATCATAGGATTATTATGAAGGTTGTGCTAGCTGCTGCATTTAAAATGCCTAACAGTGCCTAACACAAAGTAAGCTCTCAAAAAATGTCAACTATTATTACTACTAAGGAAAGCCAGAGTATTTCTTTTTCTTTTTTTTTCTTTTTTCTTTTTTGGCAAATGGAATAGGTTGGATAGCAGTCTGGGTTTGGGCAAAAGGCAAGCCTGGGTGTTGCAAAAAATCCAAGCCACACGCATTACTGCAGCCAATCTGATCTTGGTTCTGTGCTCCCTTTTTAGCCTGAGCATTTATTTTCCGGCGCTTCTGGTTAGAGTGTCAAAATGTGTTATACTCTCATTTTATGAGCTCTTGCTGCAGAAAGATAATGGAGTGGAAAGACATGGGACACTCTTATGGCAACTTGTATTTCTCCTCCACAGCACTGGACACATTTGTAGTTATTATTTATGTAATTACACGTTTATTGCCCTCTTTCCCCCCTAAACCAGACCGTAAACTCCTTGAGGGCAAGAACTGTGTATGCTTTTCCACCACTATCTCTCCAGCTCCTGGCACAGAACTTGGCATGAGGTGTGCATTCAGTGAATGTTTGCAGAATGGATGAATGAATGATGCTGCTGCCCTAGGTCTGTAGAGCGAGTTGCAGGTCCTCTCCCGATAAGGGGAACGCCAGAAAAGGTGCAATTCCTAGGTATAGCCAAAAGGTGGCAGAGTGACTCTGCAAACAGTCACTTCCAGACAGTCTGGTAGCTGAGTGGTCTCGTCAGAAACTGCAAGACTCAGAATCACCTCTGTAGCCCCCATGTTGTTCAGCCAAGGGTACTGCATATTGTACATGCTCAAAAGTATTTGCTAAAAAAGACAACTCTTCTTTCAGCAAGGATATTTATTCATTTACCTTTCTTGAATAAGAGCTGCCTTTCAACAAATATTTATTGAGTGCTTACTATGTAGGCACTGAGGTGACAGTGATGAACAAGGTGGATCTAGCTGTTGAACTTACATCTAGCAGGGAGGAGGTGATTAATGAGACGAATAAGTACCAAATGCTATGGGAAGAGGTCCTCTCCTGGTCCAGGAAAGTCGAGAGAGCTTTTTGGAAGTGTCATTAAAGCTGAGAAGTAATTATAGATTTACACATCCACGTGAGTCACCAACCCATTAAGTAAGAGACAATTCCTTGGTTACATAAACTATTCCAAGGCAGAGTGAATGTCAGACATACAAAAGTTTAGGACATTCCACCACTGGCCTTTTTCAATATTACAAACTAGACAAAATATAACTATTTTTAACAGCAGACATTTGTTGAAAAAGAATTACAAATACAAGTCAAGTCCCAAGATGCACACGGACTTCCCTGAATTCTTGACTAGCATTTCTTATATGTGTCCAGGGCTTTTCATTTCCTACAGTGTTAGCTTACTTGATTCCTACTACAGATCTGTGAGGTATGAAAAGCAAACAGCACCAGCCCCATTTTATAGGGTCTAGCATTTCACAGGATGAAATGGAAGCTCAGAGAAGTTACGTGACTTGCTCAAATCCCTTTTGCACTGAGAGGCACAGTCAGTACCATACCCTGGTCCACTGACTGCCAGTCTATTACACTCAGCTGTCGGTTTATTGCACATAAAGTGGACACCGCTGTAGGTTCCTTACGCTGGGATGAGACCTGCATTTGTTTCCTCTATTCCCTATGCTCTGGAACAGTTTATGTAAGAAAGGAATTAAGTGTTTTCTAAATTTCTCCTATGGTAATAGATCTATTCAGACTTTAAAGCATTCCTGGAGTAAACTTTGGAAATCTATTTTTTTTCTAGAAACTCATCACTAGATTGTAAAATTTATAGGCACAAAGTGGTAAAGAGTAGTCTTGAAAAAACAATTTTGTAACAGTTTTCCACATTCGCTTCACTTCTTTATCAATATATACATATACTATGTTTCTCCTGAACCATGTAACCAGTTGTTAATGACCCTTCACCGCTAAGCACCTCAGCATATGTCTACTAAAAATAAAGATTTTTCTTACACAGTAACAAGAAAATGATCAAATTTGGGACCTTTAGCATCAGTCAAATCCTATTACCTAATGCATATCCCAAATTCCAAATTCTAATTTCACCAGTTATTCAGATTAAGTTCTTTGTAGCATTTTCATTTTCTAATCTGGGCTCCAAGTTAGGGTCATGCATTGCATTCAGTTGTCCTATCTTTTTCTTCATCTTTATCTCAGCCTTTCTTTATCTTTCATCACATTGCCATTTTTGAAGATAACAAATCAGTTACATTGTACAATGACCATCAGCTTGGCTTTGTGTGATGTTTCCTTATGATCATATTCAGGTGCTCCATTGTGGGCAAGAATAACAGAAGTGATGCTTTGCCCTTCTGAATGCATCACAGCAGAAGGCACATGATGTCAGGTTGTCCCATTTTTTGTGGATGTTCACTTTAATCACTTGGTTAAGGCAGTATCTACCAGGCTTCTCCATCATGAATAGGCCCTTTTCCCCTTTGTGGTTTATAGTAAGTAATCTGTGGGGAAATACCTTTGATTCTTTTCAATACTCATGTACTCAATGGTTATGGTGTCTTGCCCAAATCAAGTATTATTATGTTAATTGCAAAATACTGGCTTCAAACTCTATCATCCCACTACATTTATTAGTGAGCTTTCTATTATTATAAAAAAGAGTTTTTGCTTCTCCTTCTTTTTTAATGTATTGATTTATTTTTGTTTCTGACTTTGATTTTCAGTATAAGTTTGGACTCATAAATATGATTTATGAAAAATGAAAGTTTTCAATATCACAAAAACCATCTGATGTGTAAATGTATTACCTTCGTGATTTCATTTTGATGGTAAAATTGTCCCCAGTCCAGCTGTAGAAACCCTTCAAGCTGGCTCCTATGTCCTTTAGGCATGTGCCATCAGTGTTGAATCACTGCCTTTCCTTTTAGCACAAGACATTCCCAGTTTATCTTATCTTTCCCTTGCCCTAGCCCTAGAACCAGTTATTTCTCCAAAAGGCCCTGGTTTCTTTTATTGGAGAATGGTATTTAGAAAACAAGATCTTAGCACTAGCTGTGCTCGTTCATTCGGAGATGTTAGCACTTCTAGACCTTTTCAGTGAACAGAGTTAAGGATGAGCTCATACTGGATTTCTCTAATTCCAATCGAACACCATAGGATTCTTCCTCTTCATCCCATGCCAATGATGTACCTTCTCCTACAGTGAGAACCCTGGCTTGCAACAATATTCATATAATATAATCACTCATTTGCCCAATCCTATAAACATACACAAAATAGTTTCAGCATTGCTATACTGACACCACTACTAACAACAAATCTAATAAGAAACCTTCAAGATTTATTTCTTTTTATCTTTAAATTGAGAGTATATGGTTAAAAATTACCTGTTTAGTTTTTGTTTATTTCTGGGTTGGTTATGTTATCAATTTGACATATAATTAATGTGTCTCCACTTGTATTCAATTTTAGGGGTTTCCTCAGACTTACTGATTTGATTTCACTTTTTGAATATGGAAAATGCAAACATGACTTTGAATATGGAAAATGCAAACATGACATATAGGTATATTCTGGTCTCTGAAAATGCTTTAATTTTTTCATGTCTATTATGTCCTCCTATTTCAAAGTTTGCTTATTTCAATCTCTTTTTGTTTCTTAATTAGATTTGCCAAAGCTTTTCTTTTTAATTGTGATGTTTGTTTGTTTGTTTGTTTGTTTGTTTGTTTGTTTAAGACAGGGTCTTGCTCTGTCATCCAGGCTGGAGTGCAGTGGTGCAATCATGGCTCACTGCAGCCTTGAACTCCAGGTCTCAAGCAATCCTTCGATCTTAGTATCTCCCCCCAGTAGCTGGGACTACAGGGACACACCACCACACCTGGCTAATTTTTGTCTTTTTTGAAGAGACAGGGTTCATCATGTTTCCCAGGCTGGTCTTGAACTCCTAGGCTCAAGTGATATGCCTACCTCAGCCTCCCCAAATGCTGGGATTATAGGCCTGTGTTGGTCTTTATAATGAATTAACTTTAGGTTTTATTAGTCAGGCCTACTTTTGCTTATTTTCTGTTTTAGTAATGCTTATATCATTATGAATTCCTTCCATCTACATTTCTTGGGTGTATTTTACCATTAATCTCCTAACGTCTTGAGTTGGATACATAGTCCATTAATTTTCAGGATTTTTTTATAAGCACATAAAGCTTTCGTTTTCTTCTGTACTGTTTTAGCCACCCAGCAAAGATTTTAATGTATAGGTCCTTTAGTTTCATTCCATTCCAAATAGTATTTCTCTTGTATTTTTCCCAAGTCTTAGCCATCAAACTTTCTTTATCATTTTATTTTACATATGTGTCACTTATAAACAGCACATGTTAAATATTTGAACACAATCTGAAAATAATAGTGGAATTTAATTTGTTCACATTTATTGGAATTACTGATGTATTTGAACTTATCCCTCACATCTTTTGCTATTCCGTATCATGCTTTTTTAAACCCTTTTTTTTTTTTTTTATCATAAGAGCCAATTGTTAGCATCTCTTTTCAACTCCGTGTTCAGTGAAATCATGTTGGTAGCTTGATGTCAGTCATGTTGGGGGTGATTTTCATGGTACAAATCAGAGCTTTTCCCCCCAGAGTTGGTTGTTTAACATTTACCAACACACCACTTCTTTCTTGTATGTCATGTCTTTCTCTTTATTACATTACTTTTTAGTTTTAGTATGCCCTTGAGTATTTTAGAGCGGGCCCATGAATACTAAAATTTATTTATATGTATTTGCCCTCATCCTTGAATATCAGTTTTCCTAAAAACAGGATTTATGGAAGAGACTACTAATTGTCTATTCCAAGTCCAGTTTTCCCTCTTTCCTAAAGAACTAAACCTCAATTTTTAGCAGAGTACACTACGGCCTTGCATAAACATAATACTTTTTAGTCTTTCTTTGGGCAAGTGTGGCCACATGATCAAGTTCTAGCCAATTAAGTTAAAATAAATACTATGGAGGAGTTCTAGGAAGCCTCCTTAAGGAGAACTGACAAAACTGGGAGAGGTGTCCATTTTACTCTTCCTCTCACTTCCTTTATTTGACTACTTGGAACTTGGATAAGATGGCTGGAGCCCCAGGAGCTACCTTGAGCTGTGAGGTAACTGAGGATGGAAGTCATGTCTTGAAACTGGTTGCAACAGAAAAATAAAAGGAGCCTGAGTGCTGATAACTTGATGAAGCTAGGCTGATTTTCCATGCCTCAGTTTTTCTCTGATACTTTACATCTCTTTGTCTTTTGGTTTAAAATTTCAGGAAATTTCCTCTACCTAAGTTTCCAATAACTAATTCCTTTTTTAGCCACACCCATTCTATCATTCAACTATTGTGCTGAATTTTTAATTTTAGTAGTTAGATTTTTAATATCCAAAGATACTTTCCTATTATCTGATTGTGGATTCAATATTGTAACAGGTTCTTAACTCTTTCTCTTACCCAACTCTGCTCCAGATAAATATTTAATAGTCAAATTACTGGACAGAACCAAAAACTAGAGTACCAAGTGATATATTTTGAATTCTGTATTTCAACTTTCAAATTATTATCTGGTACTCCACCTCTGTGACTTCTTTGGGGATAGAGGCAATAGAAGTTGCGGAGTAAATACTTGAGGTTAAATTCACTGGTAAAGATTTTTATTGAAGAATAAATTAATAGAAAAGATACCTAAATATCCATTCATCCCTCTCCAAATCATTTTAAATTTTGGGTATAATAATGTGAGCTGATAAACAGTTGCCATCTGATAAAAACCAAAGGGCCAGATATTCAAATTTATGGTTTTGTGGGCCTTATGGCCTCTGTTGTAGTGTGAAGGCAGTCATAGACTATTTGTACATAAATGGATGTGACTGTGCTCCAATAAAACTTTACTTAAGGACACTAACAGTTGAATTTCATGTAATTTTCAAGTGCCATAAAATACTATTCTTCTTTTCATTTGTTTCAATCATTTAAAAATGTAAAAAATCATTCCAGCTTGTCCATTCAAAATTAGGGAGTGAGCCGAACTTGTCTTACAGAGCATCGTTTGATAACCTCTTTTCTAGCTATTACCGTTAATGCTTGTTTTGGTCAGACAAATCCAATAGCATTTATAGCTCTTTTTTCCTTGACCTGAATTTCATCACTAACTAATGCATGTTTGGGAAAGAATCATAGGTGTTTCCTTTCTGTTATTTCTTTCCTACTCAGCCTCATTTTGGCCCCAGCATTATTGCTTTATTTTGTTCTCTTTTTCCCCATGATTTCATATTTAACCCAACAACAATGTAAGCTCTACACACACACACACACACACACACACACGGGAAGGGGGGAGTTAAAAGAAAAAGATAACCATCTTTCCTTATTACTATGAGAAATTAAAGTGTCTGAGTTTGTTAACTTTTTGAATTTTAATGCTTCAGACAATGAATAAAGCCAGTCTGTTTACAAGGAAAGAAAGCAAGATGTCCTAATCACAGCACTCTGGACATTAGGCCCAAAAGGATCAAAATACTCATTAATGCAGATTATAACATTTGGTGGGACTTAGCTAGTTCTCATGTCGTGCTTCAAACCAGAAACACTTCTTTTCAGAACACGGGTCCAGACATTTGTGGACTGAGAAGTCTAATCCATCACTGCACTGATTATCTTACCTACCTGGGCTTTACTTCTCTGAAGTTAAGCCAGCAAGATTTGTTGCTGCCCTAGCCGGTGTTCTTGAGGAAATGAGGAAAAGGCATGTGAACTTCACCAAAATAGATGACAAAGCACATTGTTCCTTTGAGCTTCATATCATATTTGCATAAGAATAAATAATGTGATTCCAGCAGTTTTTTGTTGTTTAAACAACAGGACATTTGCAAAGGGTTAAGCCTCACTCTCTTTTTGACACATTCTTAGTAGAATAGATTTAAGGTAAATCTGTGGGGAAAGCAGACACAGTTGCTTCAGGCTGGGCTACATTACTGGGGTCATCATGAGTGCCAGTGTCTGGTCCTCAGCTTAACAAATTCAGAAGTTAATTTTTATGGCATTCACGCAGAGGTGATCAGGCTTCAGGGGACTGACTCATGCTAACCAAATTTACAGGAGACCAACTGATTAAATGGGATGCCAATTGATTAATTTACACTGGGAAATGGAACTGCCAGCCAGCCAGCACATTCTCTGCCAGAAGAAAAGATAACTTGGAAAACGAAATTAAAGTCCAAAGGTTGTTTGAAGAGTGCAGAAATCAGGACTAGAGTTGTTAAATGGCTTCAAAGGATAGTTGCCCAGCTATGGCAGTCTGATGAGTCCTGCTTCTCTCCTGTGGTGACGGACCTTCTTCGCAGATCCCAGGACTTGTGTTGGCTGATCAGGGTTCCCTCTCTTGGCCACTGCTAGAGACACACTGACTATGTGTTACTCTGCAGCTCTCCTTTTTCAAATCTCTAAGAAAACTGTATGATGTGAAACATAGCCTAGGAAACATAGCCTAGGGCATAATATTTGCCTGCCACCACCCAATGAACCCAATATTTTTATATCAATGTCCCCTTCTCGTTGCCTAAACTGTTTTTCCTATAATCTTAGTCTGTTCTCTGGAAATTTCTTTCTCTTTCTTGCTCTAACTGAAATTCAGTTCTTCTCTAGGAACAGTACCCTTTCCCTTGTTGCTTTCTTAATTGGTGGCTGTTAAACCCTCATACTGCTAGATTTGAAAGTGGGGTAGGTGGCCTTTTTTTTCCATTGCCATTTCCAGACCATTCTTCTTTCCTCCACCAAAACACCCTCATTTTGATCTCATGCCATCAGACCACTTACTAGTCCCTCCTTTTTGCAGTCATCCACAGACCCCTGATCTCCTGAGTATTTTAGTTCTTGGCATGCTTTCACTTTCTCCAACACTACATCTGCCTTAATTATTGGTCATTTCAATAGTACACATAGAGAATCCTACCTGTGTCCTGGACTTTCAGTTCCTTAACCTCTTTTCCTTGAGTGACATTGTCCATTCCCCACTCCCCAACGTCAGTTGCTCACTCCCATGGCCATATCCTAAACCTGATCATTACCAGTAACTGCATTCCTTCCTTTATCTGAATTTTATGCCTCCCACTATCCCACCACCACTTCTTATTTTTCCACTGACTCCCTCTACTGCCCTATCTTCAGCAATCCTTCAATCTCATTAGGACCTATAATTCATTGAGCCTATCACCTTTTCACTGTTTCTTATCCCTCACAGATAAGGGATAAGAAATAATCCTTACTACTTTCTTCATTACACAGCTTCGCTTCCATGACCCATCGTTATAATTTCTCTCTTGTGTATACCAATGACTCCCTTGCCCCTTGCCTTGTTTCATCATACCCCTCTGGCAATGTCTCCACTCTATTTTAATCAAATTTTCTGCCTCCTCTGAACCTGCACCTGTGCAACTAAATGTGCCTGGGGAAAACATACTATGTGCCTACTGGTCTTACTTTAAATTCATGACCGTTATCCTCAAGTGGTCCCTTAATGATACTCAGTAATTTTATTACATTTACTAATTCATTTATTCTCTCACTCTTCTAAATAAATAATACCTTACCTTCTTCCTCATCCTCCAGCACCTCTCTCATCCTCGTTCTTATCAGATCACCCTGTTTATTTATCTGGAAAGTAGAAGCAATCAGCTGAGAAGTTGTTGCCCACACTCCCAACAGCAGCTGACCTCCATCTGTGTGCACACACTGGCCTTCCTCCTGTTACCGTAGATAAGTGGTCTGTGCCCCTAACAAAGGCCAATTCTCGGCTTGTGCACTCAAACCCATCCCATTTTACCAACGTCAGAACAGTTTTCCAGCAATTCTCTTGTCTCTCTTCTATATCGTCAATTTTTCCATCTTTACTGGATAATTCCATCTGCATACAAACATGCTGCTATTTCTCCCATTTTAAACTACGCTTTTAAACTTGGATTGCCCTCCAATTACTACTCATTTCTCTTTCTTTTTATTAAAAAAAAAACTCCACAAAGGTATTGCCCATAGTCATCTTCAATTCCTCTGTATCAAGTCTTTCTTAAATTCATCTTAATCAGGCTTTCTCCTCCACCATTTCCCTGAAATTGCCTTTGTCAAGATCGCCAATGACCTCCACCTTGCTGATTCCAACAGTCACTTCTCAATCTTCATTGTACTTGACTCAGCAGTAGCATTTGACACTGTATTATCACTTCTTCCTTTTGGAAATAGTTGCTTCGATCGGCCTCCAGGATTCCACTCTCTCCTGGTCCTCTTTCACCTCACTGGCCTCTCCTCAGTCTCCACTGCTTCTTCATCCTCACCTCCTTCATCTTTTAATATATTTTAATTCTCTGGGGCTCATTTCTTGGTCCTTTATTCTCTCTCTACATTCACTTACTTAGTGATCTCATCCAGTCTCATGGCTTTTAAATACCACTGACAACTCCACCCCTTCCCTGAACTTCACACTCATGTATCCAACTGCCTACTTTAGAGGTCAACTGGCATATATATTTGACATGTCAAGATTGACAGGTATAAAACCCATCTTATGGTATAGCTCCTCTACCCATGCCCACTGTTAAAACCTGTGCCTCCTGTGATTTCACCATGTCAGTAAGTGGCATCTCCATCCCTCCGGTTACTCAAGCCCAAAACCTTGATATAACTTTTGATGCCTTTCTCTCTCACATACTTCACAGCTAATTTATCAGTACGTTCTGTTAACTCTCTTCCAAAATACAACTAGAATCCAACCCCTTCTCACTGCCTTCCCTACTACCACCTTGGTTGAAACCACTATCATCTCTTGCATGGATTGCAATAGCCTCCCAACAGGTTTCCCTGAAACACTTGCCCCATTACTGTTTATTTTGAACACAGCATCCAGAACTGATTTTCTTAAAATGCAAAATAAGATCATGTCACACTTCTGCTCAAAACTTTCCAATAACTTCCCGTCTCCGTCAAGTCACAACCAAAGTCATTGCAATGACTTGTAAGGCTCTATATAATTGGGCACCACCTTTCATTATCTCTCTGACTTCATTCACTCTCTTCCACAAGCCTTGGTCTCTTTGTTCTTTCTCCAACCTATCATGGAGTCTTAGGGGATTTGTCCCAGCTATGTTCTCTGCCTAGAGTGATCTTCCCCCAGATAGCCCTGTGGCTCACTCCTTCATCTCTTTCAGGCTTTGGATCCGTAACTACACTGTTTTAAATTGCTCCACACACACCCAGCATTGTCTGTCTCCCTGCTTGTTTTATTTTTCTTTATTTAACTGCTTCATTTTTCTTCATTTCATCTATCACCATGATACAAACTGTATATTCTACTCACTTGTCTTGTTTATTGTCTGTTCCCTTCACAACCCCGTTCTTTTCCCCTCAATAAAATGTAACTACTTGAGGGCAGGGATGTTTGTCTGTTTCATTCACTTCTGTATCCTCAGGGCCTACAAGAACAATTGGATCATAGTAGGTGCTTAATAAATATATTTAAGGGAGGAAAGGGGAATAAAGAATGTTTAAAGTACAAAGTACATTTTTTCTACTTTGTCTCTATGGGATATTTTAAGATGAATTAAATCAGTTGCTTGGAATTAGGAATATATTTTGTCATAGAAGTAATAAGATTGCTATTAACAGTAATAACTCTATAAATGCAATGTGGTATCCTGGATTAGATCCTGGAACACAGAAACAACATCAGTAGAAAAACTGACAAAATCCTAATAAAGTCTGTAGTTTGGTTAGTAGTAATATATCAGTGTTGGTTTCTTAATTGTGACAAATGTACCATGATAATAAGATGCCAACATTAGGAGAAAATGGGTAAGGGACATATGGGAACTCTCTGTATTATCTTTACAAATTTTCTCCAAATTGAAAATTGTTCAAAAATTTTAAAAAGTTTAGTGTATGTGTGTATGGAGGGGTGGTGGTGGGCAGAATAATGACCCTCCAAAGATGTCTACATTCTTTTCCAAGTCATTATAGAAGCTCCCTCCCTCTGCAAATAGGTGCAAAAATGTCTACCTTCTCATCCTCAGAACCTGTGAATATGTTAGATTACATGGAAAAGGGGAATTAGGTTGCAGATGGAATTAAGGTTGCTAATAAACTGGTCTTTAAATGGAGAGATTATCCTGGATTATCTAGGTAGATCCAGTGTAATCACGAGGGTCCTTAAAAGTGGAAGAGGGAGGCAGAAAAAAAGTCAAAGGGAGATGTAACTATGAACGAATGGCCAAAAAGATGCAACATTGCTAGCTTTGAAGAGAGTGAAAAGTGCTAAGGAATGCAGAAAGCCTTCAGAAGCTGAAAAAATGCAAAGAAACAGATTTGCCCTTAAAGCCTCAAAAACAGAACACAGCTGTGTCAACATCTTGATTTTTAGTCCAGTGAGACCCAGGTTGGACTTCTACAGAACTGTAAGAGAATACATTTGTGCTCTTTTTAGACACCAAGTTTAAGGTAATTTGTTATGGCAGAAATAGGAAACTAAATATATATGATTTCTAGTCATTATCACAACCCAGAAAGATAGGTCTAATCTCCACTTTATAGAAGCAAATACTGAGCCTCACAGAAATGAAGGTTGCATAGCAATTAAATCACAGAGGTATGACTTAACCCGTGTTCTCACTCCTAATTTTATGTTCTATTACTGACATGCTGTCTCCCTGGTTAGGATCCAAGACATAGACCACAAAACCCTATGTAACCCGTAATATGCCCAAAATACCCTAGGTTTGCAAGTTTTGAAAGATGAGTTTTGAAAAATAAAAGTGACTGTGGAGCCACTTTTATATTATACAACAAAAATTGTATTTCAAAATGACATATTTCAATACCTTAAAAGTACGTATGCACCACTTCTCTATGGTGTTCTAATACTAGTAAACGACGTGCTGTATATACCTGTGTAAGTGGTGTTTGTTTATCTTCAAGACTGCTACTTAAGGTAAATCAGATTTAATTAAGAAAAATAAGCAGGTAGACATAGACATCTGTGGAGACACTAAAGGTGACTTTAGGTCGCTTTCCAGGCCTTTAGAGATCGAGGGCACTGTTTTTTTTTTTTTTTTTTTTTTTTTTTTAATGTCTAATTTTACTTCAAAGCTTATGGGTACAGATGCATCACTGGCACTGCTCTTACCTAGCCTTGATCAGGATTGTTTTCAGCTCACAAAAGAACATTGCTTTCACTCAGAAACAACAAAAAAATTGCCCCAAGCCTCAAAGCAAAATTTCTTAATCCATTTTGTTTACTCTCTTCCTCCTAGTTTCTGGGTTTCTTAGTGTGTCTTTGTTTTGGGCTCTGTGCTTTTCTTTCTCCACTTAGGATCTGGGAATATACGTGTTTAGAGTTGACAAAGTCTTTTCTTCTCCATTAACTCGTCTTGATTTTGCTACTCTCAAAAACACTTTGAGGTAGGTCAGGCAGGTATTACTATTCACATTTTACAGATAAGGAAACCAGAACTCAGAGAGATTGAGCTAGGACACAAATCCAAGAGAGTCTCAGTCAAAGTCGAGTGCTATTTCCACCACATCCTGCTACTTCATCCCCAAAGATGGAGCCACATTCCTTGGAACCTAGGATGGGAAAGAACTGAAATGAAGATATTGACCCCAAAGGGGAAAATTTGGAGGAAGGGAAAATCAGGAGAACAATGCTGCTGTTCTTCCCATAGAGAGGGAGGGGAAAAGAGGCAATGTTTATGGGGCCTGGAGATGAGTGTATATGTCAATCATCTATGCTACCGATGGATGGCTAATAAGGAAGAGGAATGCCAAATGGCATAGGAAGGAAAGGAGACTCGCAGGTGATAGCATCATAGGAGAAACTGGAAGGAATATTTTTTATGATTTGGGAGTTTGAAAATGGGGGCTGGACTGTCTGAGGAAATCCTGAAGCACAAACTACATGTAAGCTATGTAAATTTTAGATTTGACTCTAAATCATCTCTCCTTGTTTCACTTTATAGCCCAACACCAGTTCCCTTGGGCATTGGGGAAGCAAGAGCCTTTAAATCTGAACCCCACATTCATTCCTCAGTCCCAGCAACCCAAAACCTGACTCAGAGGTGCCTCTGGATTAGGCTCCTTGTGCTGTCGGAATAGAGCATTGTTTATCTTTAAGGTCTCATCTTTTCTGAGATGCTTAGAGATATATGCCTCAAATTTACTATATTTTCTTCCCTTCTCTACTATCTCCCCACCAACACATACCATTATCCCCAACAAAATGCCTTCCTAACACAATTTAGTCATCAGTTTTCCTGGTAGCAAGAAGCTCATACATTTCTAAACCATATTGTATTTTCCAAACAAACATCAACATATCTTTAGTTTAATTATATGTTAATTTCTTTTGTCTACTCAACTGAGGCCTCCTTTCCATCTACAGTATAACTTAAGAAGGGATTCTGGCCTCGGGATCGTGGTATGATTTTTATTCTTACCTTTACAGAATCTTGTCAGAGAAAGAAATGAGATAATCCTTATTCAAAGCGTTTAGCACAGTACTTGGTGATTATTATTATTATTAATGTTTCTTTAATATCATGTCATCATGCCTAAATTCATAGATTGATATAGGGTGCTTTCTTCATGGTGGTATGTATAGATACCTAAAACTCAAAAGCTGGATTACTTCTCATAAGATTTCCTATAAACACTGTAATCCCATCCTGATATTAAGGTTCTCCTTTGTCCAATTCCAGCATTTTCTCCTCTCTCCTGGATATCCTGTTCTTGTCCCTTTTGTACTAAGCATTCTTTGTTGTACATTTTAGGCCCCATCTAAATTGAGAACCTGCAGCCCTTTTCATATCATCTACATATTTAGAATTGTATTTGTCAAATAATTCATTAATTATTTTTGTTTCAAAATTAAATTTAATATGTGAATTCCAAGTGTCATATAGAACCATTTCAGATATCTGGAGTTTAGGCTTCCAGCAGCAGGAACATGGCTGTATAACCCAGAAAGAAATGAGAAAGCCTATGAGCATTGAGTGCCATAGCCATCTAAAGCTTCTGTCCAGCCTGTGGATGAGAATGTGTATCAACTATAAATATTGACTTCTCAATTGTGATGTTCAGTTTTATGTGTCAACATGGCTAAGATACCATCCCTATACTCCATAAAACACTAACTTAGGTGTTGCTGTGAAGGTCTGTTGTAGATGTGATTAACATCTACAGTCAATTGACTTTAAGCACACTATCTTTGATCATGTGGGTGGGTCATATCCAATCAGCTGAAGAGGCCCTAATAGCAAAACTAAGGTTTCTCTGAGGAAGAAGAAATTCTGTCTATTGACCATAGGGGCAACTTCTGCCCCAGAATGTTTAGCCTGCTCCTCCTGATGGCTTACCCTACAAATTTCAGACTTTTCCAGTCAACCTCCACAATTATGTAAGCAGGCTCACATATATATACACTTCATTCAAAAATACATTTAAAAGGAGACAAGAAGGAGGATGCTTGAGGCTGACACACTGACAAGTAAAGTTAACAGGAAGAGAGAAGCCAGAATCACCAAATCATAAAAAAGTTAATTTTTGTTCAGTGTAGTAAAGACATAAATATGGAATATAGTGGTTAAAGGAGCAAGTTTAAATTATCGGGAAAATTAACACTCTAATTTCCAAATATATTGTAATTCTAAAGATTCGTAAGTTTGCTTTCAAAATTCTATTTGTGTTCATTTGCAAAACTATGCCTTAAATGAAAGCCCAAGTTAGAAACAGGGAATCATTCCAGACTTTATAAGCTATCTTGTTCTTTAGTCTAAGAAAAAGGGTGTGTATGTCATTGAAGAATTTCATGCAATGGGTGACATGATCTGATGTGTATATCAAAGTAATCACTCTTCCTATGGGGTGGAGATCAAACTAGAAGGAGAGAAAAATGGGAGTAAAGAGGCCAATTAAGAAAGCTGCAATTGTCTAAGCCAGGCGAGAACTGATTTTGTCTAAGACCAGGGTTGTGGCAGTGGCAATAGGGAGAAGTGTGCAGATGTGGCTATATTTTGCAGGTGGAAGTGATGGTAGGGACTTCCTAAGAGACTGGATATGAAGGTGAGGAAGTGGGATGTGTCAATGAAGAGTGCCACGTCTCTGGCTCACGGAACAAGATAGATGAAAGTGTCATCGGCTGAGATGGAGAACACTGGAAGAAAGGCAGGTTTGGTTGAAGGGGATGGTGCAGAGAAAGAGAAGAGCATGAGTTCTTTTTAAGATCTGTTTCATTTGTAATTTCTGGGAACCATCCAACAGGAGCTATCAAGCTGGCAGCTAGATGTATAGGTCTAGATCTCAGAGAAGAGCTCCAATCTGAAGATACAAACATGTGAGTCATCTGCCTGTGGGTGGTGGTAGTTGAAGCAGAGGCCGAAAATGAAATCACCTAAGGAGAAAGTGTAGAGTAAGAAAAGACAAATATCCAAGGATTGAACACTGGAGGAGCTGCAATATTTAGTGGCTAGATACACGTACCTGCTTGTGATATAGGCTCAATAAACGTTTAGTGAATTAAGTTATGAAAAATGTTCTAATGCACCTGTTGTTGTTGACTGGGTCCTTAAAGATCCCAAGCATAGATCTTTAAACATGGCAGTGGATTCCTGAAATATCCTTCATCCTGTTGGCATTAACCCAGGCTTCCCCACAGACAGCTGGTAGATTGCTGTCAAGTGATACTGAGTTTCATTCAAGCCAGATCTGTTTCTCTTCTGCTTACTTGTCCAGCTCAAGATGCAATCCATGCCAGCTAGTTCACTCATGCACTTTCTTTATACTCTTCCAAACTATGTCCTGTATCAAGAAAATTATATAGCTAGATTTTTTATATTAAGATTTAAAATAACATTAATTTTTAAAAATGTACATTTTATAAAACATTAATTTTTAAAAATGTACATTGGCATTCTATAAAACCACTTTGACTATACTCCTATGACATAATCAAATATTTATTTAATGCCTATTCTGTCCAGCCCTGTAGGAAATGGGAGAGAACCAAAAGACATAATCTCTACCCTTAAAGGACTTTCAGTGTATTTAGAGAGACAAGCCTAACACCCATGACACAAGTAAAGAGAAAAAAGATCATATTAATCAAGTGTATACTGCACAGCATAGGCACTAGGGTGTATTTGAGTTCAAAGCAAGGAGCTCCAATTTACATTCACAGAATAAGGCATCAGAGAGACTTGATGGAGTTGCTCTGCTCTCACATCGCCACTATTCTTGCTCCTAGGAGGAACTGGACAGAAACCATATTTGACATACAGATCTCTAGGGGAGAATGTTGCACAACCACCTGCAGAAACCAATTCAATCTCACATAATAGAATTTGAACCTGTTTTAAATGATTTAGGCCACTTGAGAGTTTTAGAAGTCAGTTCCCAAATTAATTTAGCATTTGTCTTCCAGACAGGCTATTACAGTTAACAATAACTCCCGTTAAAGGAATTTAGATGAATGTGGCCGAGGAAAGGAGTTCCTCATTTCTCATCCCACTTGACTTTTCTTCAGCATTTGACATTGTTGATCAGGGCCGTTCCTGCTCCACACCCTCCACAGCTTCACATACTTCTGGGTCTCTTCCTGCTTTTGTGACTACTCAGTCTTGAGCCCAGTGTCTAGCACATAGTAGGCACTCAATAAATATTTTTAAATTATAGAAAGTTTCTTTTTGGTCTCTTCTCTACTGACTCTTCATTTTCACTTAATATTTAAACGTAGACATCCCCTATACACATGAGTTTCCATCTCTTGCCATTTTCTCCTATACCATCCCTACTCCTAATGAGTGAAACCACCCACATCTATGGCTTTAGCTGCCACTTTTACACTGAAGACATCCAAATGCATATCTCCATCTGTTATTTAATTCCCAGATTTTCAACTGCCTACAGGACCTCTCTTAGGTGTGTTGCAGGCAATTCAAAGTCACTATGTCCAAAACTGAACAAATTATCTTTCTCTTTAAAGTTATACGCACTCCCTTATTAGAAATGTAGGTTTACAGTTCCACCACCCCTTCTGTCACCAGGGCTAAAATCTTTCAAAGCATTTTCAAACCTTCCCATTTCTGCCCCCTTTCTGATGCCCAATCAGTTGTCTGGTCCTATCAGTTATCCCTACATGTTCTCTCTGGCATCTGTCCTTTTGTCCCCATCCTCACTGCCACTGCACTTTCATTGTTTATTGTCTTCATTCTTGTCACCACCACCTCATTAACATTCCCTACTACAATTCATCAATTTATTTTTTAGCCTGCTATCAAAATGTAACTCAAGTCATATATTTTTCCTTTTCTAGAAATCATTCTTTATTTTTGTAAATAATTTTTTGGGTATCAGTGGAGAACACTTTTTGGCTTCAGGTAACAGAACCTGCAACAACAATGACTCATACAAATAGAAGGCTACTTTTCTTACGTAAGTCCGGAGGTAGGTGGTTGCTGGCATTCATTCACTGTTGCCAACAAGAGACCAGACCATCTTACAGTCTCTGCACTGCCACCCACCCTTAACGTGTTGGCTTTTCACCTTCATTGTTGCCAGTAATTCAGCTGCAAGATGGCTATTAGAGCCCCAGGTATCATGTCTGCATTCAAGGCAGGAACCAAGGAAAAGCAGACAGAATTCGCAATGCCTGTATCTTTTCTTCAGGAAAGAAAAACTCTGCTAGAAGCCCCTTAGCAGTCTTTTGTTTATGTATCATTAGCCATAAGTATGTCACTGTCATGTGGCCACCTTGAGCTCCGAAGGAAGCTGAGCAGGTATTTGGGTTTTCAAGCTTCTGCTATAGATGCAGGCAAGGGAGAAGCAGGCTGAGAATAGATGCTGGGTTACTCAGCCCACAGTGTCTCCCACATTCTCCTTTCACTTGATCATTACTACAACGTTACGGATAGGATGTTCATCTTCATTCTCAGGTTAAGGAAATTGAGGTCCAGAGAGGTTAGGTGACTCGCCCACGGTCACAGTCAGGAGGTAGCAGATACCACCTTAGGATTCCTACTGAGAACTTTACCACATTATTGTTCTATGAAATGCAGCCCTACATCAGGAAATGTTCCAAGCTCCAAGAAATTCAAAGCCCTCAAAAATCTGACCCCAGGCTACCTTTCCAGATTTATCTCTCACAGCACCCCTCCACAACCTTTATGCACCGTCCAATTCTTGGCTGCTCCTTGGTTGCACCAGATAACTTCAGGCTTCCATTTCTTTATAGCCTCCATTCCATCCTTACTTGGATCCCTCAACTGTGAATGACTTTCTTCCCCAACGATGCTCCCCAAAATATCTTGAGGCTTTGTTTATTGAATTGAATTCACGTTCACACTTCAAGATCCAGATTAAATTCTGCCTCCTAGCTGAAGCATTTCTTAAATGCATCAGTCATATCTATTCATTAATTCTACTAGAAGCACCAAGAACCTTTTTTTTTTTTTTACCCTATCTTGATAGTTGCTTTCTTTCCTATCTGTCCCTTTAAATCATAAGTTTCTTGGGGGCTTCTGACTCTTAGTTATATCTGCACCCCTGTCCTGAGCACCTGATACAGCACAAGGCACAAAGAACATGGCCAGCAATATTTTCTTTGTGACAATTTTGTTGAGATGTAATTCACATACCATACAATTCACCCATTAATTGTAATGGTTTTTAGTATATTCACAGAATTGTTCAACAATCATCACAGTTTTGAAATATTTTCATCACCTCACAAATGAACTCCATACTCTAGCTATCACTCTACAATTACCCACCCACTTCCCTAAGCCTTAGCAACCATTAATTTACCTTCTTTCTATAAATTTGCCTGTTTTGGACATTTCATAGAGATAGAATATGTGGTCTTTTGTGTCTGGCTTTTCACTTAGCATAGTGTTTTCAAGGTTTATCCATGTTGTAGCACTTTTCAAAAGAAGATGTACATGTGGCCAAGAAGCATATGAAAAAATGTTCAACATCACTGATCATTGAAGAGATGCAAGTCAAAAACCACAATGAGATAACATCTCATACTGGTCAGAATGCCTATTATTAAAAAGTCAAAAAAAAAAAAAAAACAGATGCTGGCAAGGTTGCAGAGAAAAGGAAATGCTTATACACTACGGGTGGGAATGTAAATTAGTTCAGACGCTGTAAGTAGCAGTTGGAAATTTCTGGATAGCAGAAAACTAGATAGCAGTTTGGATATTTTTCAAAGTAATTACAACAGAACTATCATTCAACCCAACAATCCCATTACTGGGTATATACCGAGCAGGTTATAAATTATTCTACCATAAAGACACATGTGTACATTATGTTAATCACAGCACTATTCACAATAGCAAAGACATGGAATAAACGTAAATGCCCATCAACAGTGGATTGGATAAAGAAAATTTGGCACACATACAACATGGAATACTATGCAGCTATAAAAAAGAATGAGGTAATATCCTTTGCAGCAACATGGATGGAGCTGGAGGCCATTACACTAAGTGAACTAATGCAGGAACAGAAAACCAAATACCTCACGTTCTCACTTACAAGTGAGAGCTAAACAGTAAGTACACGTGGAAACAAAAAAGGGAACAATAGACACCAGGGCCTACTTGAAGATAGAGTGCGAGGAGGGTGAGGATTGGAAAACTACCTATGAGGTACCATACTTTTTACCTGGCAATGAAATAATCTGTACATTAAACCCATGTGACATGTAATTTTCCTATACAACAAACCTGCACAGTTACCCCTGAACTAAAAGTTTTTTTAAAAGTAATATGAGTCAGTACTTTATTCCTCTTTATGGCCAAATAATATTCCATTGTGTGAATATGCCGTATTATTTTATCCATTTATCAGTAGATGAACACTTGGGTTGTTTCCAACTTTTGCTTATTGTATGTAATGCTGCTCTGAACAGTGGTGTACAAATATTTGTTTGAGTCTCTGCTTTGAATTGCTTTGGGTATATTCCCAGAAGTAGAATTATTGAGTTATCTTATAACTCTGTGTTTAACTATTTAAGGAACTGCCAGCCTGCTTTCCACAGTAGCAGTACAATTTTACATTCTCACCAAAAATATATGGGGGTTTCAATTGCTCCACACCCTTGCTAACACTTGTTATTGTCTGATCTTGTGGTTATAGCTATCCTAATGGATGTGAAGTGGTGTATCACTATGGTTTTGATTTTCTTTTCCCGGATGACTAATGATGCTGAGCATCATTTCATGTTCTTGTTAGCCATTTGTATATCTTCTTTGAGAAAATGTCTATTCAAGTTATTTGTACATTTTAAAATTGTTCTGTTTGTCTTCTTATTATTGAGTTGTAAGAGTTCTTATGTATTCTAGGTACAGTTTCCTTATCATATATATGATTTGCAAATATTGATCAACAAGCATTTTTTAATAAAGGAATTCTAAAACTTCTATTTAAAATTTCAGATGTTTCTTGTAAAAGCTAACAGACACATTCCAGCAAAGTTTGTTTAAAAGTGATCATCAAGAAAATAAAGTTTCTTGATAACTTCTATTATCTAATTGGAGCCGGATCTCCAGGGGAAAATTTTAGTTGAACGTAAGACAAACACAGTCCAAAATGCAGCAAATCTTCTAAACAGGTCTATTTATATTCTGAGAAAATACAGCAGAATATTAACAACAAAACCTCAAAATGTTATCAGTTACCCCAAATTTGTCCCAAAACAAAAGTAGTAAAATATAAGTAGAAGCAAACATCTGGCTGGCCATGGACTTGTGAGCCCTTCCTGATTTATGAGCCCCTCCTACAGTGTTTCCATTCTAGGAACAGTCAGCCTCACAGTCCTAGTAGTTTGGCAAAGTTTTTCATCAGCCTCAAGGCACCTAAAGAGTTTTAATTTTTCATCTAACACTTTCAATCCTAACACTTTCTTCTATTTTCCACATCACTGACTGGCCTCTTTCCAGACATATCTGGCTAATAACATCTGGTTATTTTGACAACTCCTTTGAAGGGAAGAGGGTAGCAGCACATAAAACCAAACCCTGTAATCCCCAGGCCATCCATGTTCAGGTATGGGGGAGTGATCCTATGTCTGTTGGCACAGCAGCAGGTGAGGGTCCCACAATTGCAAGAAAGCTAGGAGATTGCACCTGTATGCGTTGTTGTAGCACCAGTTTTAAATTTAATTGATAAATGATATCCTCTCTCAGTTAACGTGTTTTACATATAAAACCTGTTGTCGTTATGTTTGTAGCACTGTAGCTGCTTGCTTCAATCAGTAGGGGGATTCCAGTACTCCAGGTCACTGCAACAGCAAGGATCAGACAGAAGGCTTAATTCAATGCATTTGGAAGACTTCCTGTCTTACAGGAAATGTGCGACTGGTGTGTTCCTTTAAGCTTGTAGTCCTCTTCTGGCAGCGTGGAAAGAAGCCAGAATAGTCATAAGAACTAGGTTCCAGTCCTAGCTCAGTGTTAACTCAGTCCTAGCTGTGTTACTACTGGCAAAGCTCTATGCCTCTGTTTTCATATCTTTAAAATGGGAATGATGATTATACTTGCATCAAATTAAATCCCAGCACTTTGAGAGGTTGAGGTGGGCAGATTGCCTGAGGTCAGGAGTTTAAGACCAGCCTGGCCAACATAATGAAACCCTGTCTCTACTAAAAATACAAAAATTAGCACATTGTGGTGGCACGCATGTGTAGCCCCAGCCACTCGGGAGGCTGAGGCAGGAGAATTGCTTGAACCCAGGAGGCAGAGCTTGCAGTGATCTGAGATCAAGTCAGTGCACTCCAGCTTGGGTGACAGAGTGAGACTCCATCTCAAAAAAATAAAAAAAAATAAAAATTAAAAAAAAAAGGAAAGAAAAAGAAATCCTGAACTCCTATCTGTGTTTAGAAAGCTAACCCTAATAGTAGTGTAGGGGATGAGTTGAGGAAAGCAGAGACAAAGAACAGCTAAAACAGGTAGGAAGCTATTTGTTGGTATCACACAAAGTTAAGAGAGTGGTAGCTACTGTGGAGAGAAGACAAATTTGGGCGATGTTTAGAAGGAATAGGGAAGACAATGTTTGATTCAATGTTGTGGGGAAAGGAAGGGAGTAAAGGATTCTGCCTTAGACAATTGGGCTAATGTGGGATCATTAACAGGAAAGGGAATACAAGAGGCTTATGAGAATGTAATGTTGTTTGGGACGTGTTGAGTTTGAGATGCCTGTAGTCCAACTTTGCAGCAAAGCCTAGTAAATCTTTAGAAGTAGGAGTGTATAGCTTGAAGACAGGGAGTGAAAAGTCTGAATTGGACTTAATCATGGGCACCTAGAATGGTAATGAAGCCCCAAAACTTCAGTATTGGGATAGGTTAGTGAGAAAGCACACAGTAAGAAAAGAGTGCCAAGAGTGAGCCCTCAAGAACAAGAGTTTCCAAGGGGCACGGGAGAAAGAATGCACAAAGGAGACTGGCAAAGAGTGATGCAGAAGAATGTTCCAGAGCTGAGTTTCATGAAGCCAGGGTGCAACTCAAAAGAACTAAATGCTACTGAGAGTTTGGATTGGATGAGAACAAAGAAAAGACCATTGGAGTTAGCAGTTAAATAGGATTTGGTCATGGCCAGGTCAAGACAATTTCAGGCAATGTGGAGAGAATCTGAAAAGCAACTGGGAGGCAATTATGAAGATACAACAATGACAAGATACTCTCTGGAAGCTAGATGAAAGGACAGAGCAAGGAGATGGTTGTAAATAAAATGAGTTCAAATGAGATAATATATGTGAAAGCTCTGTTAAAAATGCACAGGACAGTTATTATTCTGTTAAGCATAACAGAATAATACCCTTTTGGTTATTCTCCAAAAGAGTAAAACAAAAAAACATTAAAAAAACCCTCCCACCAGCAAGTGGATGACTCATGATGTAAAGGAAATAGAGTTCCTTTTATCATTTCTGTTTTTCATGGAAAAGACAGCACTGTCCATTTATCTATGTTTTGAAGAATCTCATTAAGAAATGACTCTCTCAGGTTGATTTGGTAGCTTCCTTTGATATCCAGAATGGTAGAGAGTAGCAGAACATTGCATTAAGCAAAGGTCATGAGCTTGCCACCATCTTTTAAGCTACGAGATTGAGACTGTACGTATAGAAAGACCAACCAAGAGGCTTGATGATTTTGTGCACTGAATTCATCCAGATTTGGTATTGTGTTGACCTACCCTGCATTTCTCAGTCAACCACAAGGCCCCTTCATCAAATCGTACATCATACACACTTTAGCAGCAAGAGAGAGCTGCTACAACCCAGCCTGAGAGTTCTCAGGGACAACGCTGACAGAGATGGAGGAAAGACTCGTTATGCATAAAATTATCAGGCTATGGGTGAGTAGAAATTTTAACAGAGTGGAAATTGACACTGATTTTCTGGTATTTCAGTGTTCTCTGAAATAACAGAGACAAATCACTGTGATGAAAATAATAATATATTTTACAACTGACAAAGCACTTCCACATCCATTATGTCATTTGATCCTAACAAACCTGCAAGGTATAATGTGCAGTGATTATAGTCCCCTTTTGCAGTTGCAGAAACTAAAGCTCAGGGGTTAAGTGACTCCTTGTCATGGCACAGACAATAGGTAGCAGAGCCAGGGATCCACTCCAGATCTCCTGACTTGGAGTCCAGCACTCTTTCTGCTAACTACACAGCCAGTATAAACAAACAATGGCCAATGGATCTATGGTCCCAGTGGCACCACAGGTACAGCACTGAGAAAGCAGAAACAGGTGCTCAAAGATATTTTGGGGCCTATCTGTAATGCTAAGAGTTAACTTTTTCTTCCTGAACTGCAAATCACTTACTTAAATTCTTGGTACATTATGTAAAGATTCTTGTTTGAGTAAGACAGACAGTCTTGCCCATGCTGTGTCCGTGTCTGATTTTCTGAACAATGCTCCTCACTTTGTTAAATCCTCCTAGATTTCTTACTCATCTACCCCCCACATTCGGCTGAGAAAAGCCACCACACCTGTGAATCTCACATTCTGAAATTTGAATCACAATTTGAATTTATTCCATGTCTATTATTACTGTCGGGATGCACGATGAGGAAAAATGGACACATTAGAGAAATGAATTCAGCATAATGAAGGTCATTTTCAATTGTGACTGCCCATTATACACCTCTCTGGCTAGCATTACAGACAGATGCCATGCAATAGATTTTTTTTCCTGATATTGAGTTAGCTTCTTGGCAGACTAAGGCAGCTCATTAGTAATCTTGGATCTCTTTCCATATTTGTGATTCAACTCTAGATGTTAAATAGTAGGTGATCTGGGCTTTATGCCATAAAAATCTACAATGACATTTCCATACAAACCCCAATGATGGAGAGGGGAGTTCTCTTTCTTGAGACCCAAATCTGTTTTACCTTAAATTGGTAACCCTCGTTCAGCGTTAGCCAGGGTAAGAAGAGTAAAGGAATATGGGAGGTAGAACAGGAAACACACAGAGGAGGAAGAGAGGGAGCTCGATCTTAATTCTGCTTTAAGAGGAGCCATTGCAAAGAACATTTTAAAAATGACCCAAGATAAGGTACAGAGTAGCAGGAGGATGTTCATAGAAAGGTCTAGTGTTTTAGGAGTGTACACAGTAACAGTAATCAATTTTATTTTGCTTAATTTGTTTCCCAAGTTTCTTTTTTAAATAACCTCAGTTTTTATTCTCTAAGAGTTGATTCCTACTTGATGAAGCAAAATTGAAGACTCATGAGGTGGCTCTTCCTCTGTCAACTGGTCTCCCTACTTCCAGTCTTTTTCTCCATGGAATTCATCATGCACATTCCCACCAGCAGTCTCTTTAGGAACAAGTCTAACCATGGGTCTCTGCTTAACTGCTTCAATATTCACACCACCCACTTCCAGACTTTAGCCTCTCACCACACCTAATTATAAACCGTTCTGAAAATATACTATTCCTCAGTGAGTGGTACATCTATTAATGTGTACTCTGAATGTGCTCATAACAGAAGATCAACTTGGGGTGGTTTTGACAAAAAAAGAGAAATTACTGAAAGGGACTTGGAAAAAGCTGAGGGAAGACAGGGATGCAGCTGGACCTCCAGATCAGCTGAACCCAGGGAAACACTATCTCTTTGCCATCGTCACTCCTGTTCTTTCTCTCACCACAACTTCTGCTTTTGCTTCTGCATTATTCTCTTTCACGACATATCAGAATCCTTTATGTGGCAGAAAACGTGACCAGCAACATCTCCTGACCAGTGACACCTATTAAGTTTTACTTGTTACTATCTCTACCCACAGACAAACACTGAACCTATCAATTCTAGTTTCAAATGCCCTGGGGAAGAATTCTATATTCCTAGGTAAGGTGAGAGACTTTGCTAGAATCATGTGGATAGGGAGAGAGGGGACAGTAACCAGGAAAAGGGAGCATTGCTGTACAGATATGCCATAAGTGCTCATAACCTTGTATTTGCTTCTGTTCCTTCCCCTCATCTCTTCTTGTTGTGGTTGTTCTACTTTGGCCCATATTCTCCTCTCATTTCTATAAACTTCTGTAGAACTTATTATCAACCGTCTGGTCCTTGGTTATAACACCACTTTCTCTGTTGCTTGATTATTTCATGGGTTTATCACTTTGTATGTTCAATGACTTTGAAAGTGGTTTGGGGGACAGGAACCATCTTGTACTTCTTGAGAATCCCCCACACTGTTTCTAGAACTGCCTAATACATAGTAACAGCTCATATGCTAGCTGAGTTCAACCGAACATTTATTAGGTTTCCATGGTAGAGAAGCTTGGATCCCGAACAGAAATAATTCATCTACTCATTCCCAGCTCCAGCTACTGAATGAAGAAAATGACATTATATTTCATTCCATCCATCCATCCATCCATCCATCCATCCATCCATCCATCCATCCACTGAAAAACATTTAATGAATTATTATTATATGCCTGTCGAGTGTTGTAAAGAGTACAGAGTGCTGAGGGAACTCAGAGAAGGTGATTATAGGTGGGTCTCCAGTGTCGGCATTAGAACTCCTAGGAACTAACTCTATATCTGATTGATAGTAGCCTGTATAAGAGCATATTTGACAATTTCCTTTCAAGCTTATGAGACTTTGAAATGAGTGAAAGAAACCAAGAGAAGCAGTTTTCTCTTTTCAGAATTCTTTACTCAGGAGTGAGATTCAGTGTCCTGACTTCCTTCCTGTCAGCTCCTTGTGGGTACTCCCACCTCCTGCTTGCCTCACCAGCTGTCTGTTGCCTCCTGAGCAACCACAAGAGGTGACATGACCATTTCTCTTTCTTGTACAACCCTGTTTTATGGAGCAGAATAGCCAGGAAATTGGACAGTCAACTGAAAGAATCTTAGAACTGGGGCCTTTCTGCCAAATTCTTCCTCTTTTGGTGATCTTCTGTTTTAAATATTACTGGCTATTGTTTTGAATAATGCGTTGTGACCTGGAATATTTCCTCTGTGAAACTACCTTGCAGAAGGTAAAACTGCACCCTGATATGCAGGTGGGATTTACCCAATATGTCAAATAGAATTTGCTTCACAGCTATTGTAAGGAACTTGAAGAGGGAAGATGTGTGTACAATTAGACAGTTTAGGGTATTGCCGCTCTTTCCATGGTCTTGATTTATAACAAGTAGTTTTATAAATTTCAGTTTGCCGCATCCTGTCACTGTGGAAAACCTGTTTAACAGCCACTAAACATGCAGGGAACTACCCTTCAAAGGTTCCAAATGTCATGGGAGAGCAACCAGGTCAGCAATGGAGGAAGAAGAAAGGAAAATCAAGTGGCATTGATCACAGTTCCACAGAAAGAAGGAGGGTTTTATCTAACCGTTTGGCATTTTTAGAAATATATTTTCTCATCACACACATTGCTTCAGAATCCAGCCACATCTTCACCATGCCAACCTCCCACACAGCTGTTCTTGGGAACTGGACAAGTAAATCACACTAATGATGTAAACATCTGCAATCTTAACTCCCAATGGGCATGAAACCGCTTTCAGGGAATCTCTTGATGTTGAACCTGGGCCATCCCCCATCTACCAAAGATACTGGGAGAAGTACTACCACTTGTGCTAGAGCAAGCAAGGCAAGGTTTGGCCCCATCACATTTGAAGAAGGCTGCCTAGGGCACTGCACCTGGTCATCAACATTCTAGTAGTGAGAACTAAATGTGTGAATTTAATAGTCTTTAAGTTTACCCTGGCTGCCTTCTTGTCAGTATACACATAAAATACCCTTGTAATTAGCCATTTGTATTAGTCAGGGTTCTCTGGAGGGACAGAACTAATGGAAAATGTATACACACACACACACACACACACACACACACACACATATATATATATATATATGGTCTTCCAACTTCCAACTGGTCTTCCCAACTTCTGATACATGTAATGTATCCCTTACTTTCTTTTAAGGATTAGTGTTCACCTTTCTTTGGTATACATCTTACATTCAATAAATTCTATAAAAGCATTCAGGCTACTATTGGAGACAGGGAATTGGAAATCCTGATTCAGTTGGTCCAACAAGCTCTATATGAATAAATGTTATTCTTATCAACTCATATGATATTATCCTCTCTTTTTTTATTGCAAAGATTTTCCAATACATATAAAATTAGACAGAATGGTGTAATGAACCCCTATGTGCCTATCATGCAGCTTTAATCATTATCAGTTGGAAAATCTTGTTTTGTCTATACTTTACATATTATTTTGAAGCAAATCCTATATATCATTTAATTTCATCCATAAATATTTCAGGATATGAATTTATTTTTAAACAAAATCACATTGCCATTATCACACACGCAAAATTAAATAAAATATCCTCCTATTCTTCAGAACACTGTTAACACAATTTTAGCAGAAGGCCCAGCTTAGGACCTGAAGGAGAAAACCATGAGAGGACTGTTTGTGAGTATCCGTGATTCTCCCTGGGGACTTCTGTGTCTAGACTTGATGAATCTAGGGGCTTGGGTGCCACACTGAGTGGATGGAGGCACCAGCTAAAGACATTTAGATTATCCCTATTAATTCAGTCCCGAGAATTCCCACACACTGGAGAGGCCTGGAGAAATTAAAGCTAAATCAGGATATAAAATGCGATGACTTTAAGAGAAATTGTTGCACATGGAAGCCAAAATCCCCTTCATCACCCTGACTCTGCACATGACCTCTGGTTACTAGGGAAGCAGGAGTCTTCTTGTGCTGGGCTCCCTGTGGTCCCTAGCATGTGTCCTGCTGCCATCTCTCCCATCTTGCTAAGTTTTCCAGCCATGTGTACCTAGCCTAAATCTACTGGGATCCATACTGGTGAGACCCACCACCTCAGGAACAAGCTCAGAATTTCCCCCTCAATTACCAAATACCTGTCAGTTTGCCTATAAAATAACCATTTGCTTTAATGGAGAGACAAGAGCAGAAAAACTATCCTTTCGTCTCTGGTTTCCTATTTAAGGGAAACAGTCTCCCCACTGCTACCAGAAGCCAAAAACAGGATCCTCTTTCCCAGTTGCAGACCCGTACTCACATGCCCCCTAGTGGCTGACCCAGTTAGTCCCCCTCTCATTGGGTTCTATCACCTGTTCATTAAAAGCTTTTCATTTACCCCAGCATCACAGAGAATTCTTCCCTTACTCCATTTTCTCTAGAGTGGATTAAACCCCCATAATACTTGAGCTATCTTCTATCAGTATTTATAACATCGTATGCCATTATTTCATTCCTCTAACTGTGCATTCCTCTGGGGCCAA
Source organism: Papio anubis (assembly GCF_008728515.1). NCBI lineage: Eukaryota > Metazoa > Chordata > Mammalia > Primates > Cercopithecidae > Papio > Papio anubis. The sequence goes on from NC_044996.1 coordinate 17,680,200, forward strand.
AAACCAGGTCTTATTCATTTATATAAAATATGGAGCCCAGGGTGGCACTTGGTACACTGTAAATATACAACAAGTATTACTTGAATTAATGATTCAAGTAAACATTAATTACTGGGAAACATTCCTGACTTCTCTTCTCAATTGTAGCCTCAGCTTTGGGTTCATAGGCTCTCCCAACATACGCCTATAACCCTCTAGAGAAGCAACACACACACACACACACACATGTGCGTACACACACACACTCACCCTTTAGCTGTCTTTCACTAGGATGAAGCATCCATAGTAAGAATTTCATGAATATTCTATTTTATTTAGTGTGTGTTATACCTGAGCATATCTATTACATTAATCAAGTGGTATTCTTTGCCCATGCACCATGTCTTATGGAACATTCTTGGCAAAGAGTTATACTGAGAAGTTTAATTCACAGCAAGCAATATTTAACAACATTTGTTCAGTAGTTGGTATATGAAGCTGGCAAGCTCCCCACCACCCGCATGCTGTCACATTTCTGTTCTTATGAGCCAAGAGTCTTTCCACTTTGGCTTTATTGCCTTTGCTGCCTGCCCTCCTGACTTTCCCACTTCAAAACTTCAATGGTCCATCTCTTTATGGTATCTGGAGGCCACATAGAGGTCACCAACTGTTCCAGCTGTGAGTCAGCCTACCTCACTAACTCCAAATCTCCCATTACTAAGTTCATTTTGTCGGGGGCAAAGGCTCTCCCCACCAACCCTCATCCCCAACTCTCAAGTATTCCTTGTCCTCCAGACTCCTTCATTTCTCTTTTTTGCTTTTCTGCTAAGAAAAAAGTAATTTCCAGCCTCAAGAGGAAGCCTTTCCCCTCCAATCAATGGATAAACATCCTCATGCACACACTAAATCTCCTTGACTGCCATGGAGATGCCCTGAGCTTGCCGGATGTTCTCCATTTATGATCAAGTCATATGCAGACATGCCCAGCAACTCACAAAACCTCAAAGCTGGAGGAAAACCTAATAGTTCTATGGTCCCATTCCCCTTGCAAAGTTCACATTACCTTGATTTGCAACGGAGTGAGAAGTACAGCTGAAGAAAATCTAGCCACCACAGGATTTGACTCAGTCATGGTTCTCCAGGGTTAGAAATTTATCGCACAGGTTATCCTGTTGTCAAATCAAAAGGTAGAGCAAATGTCCCCTTGCTCATGTGGCTTCAGGGCTTAGACTAAATCACCAAGAATAGTGATTTTACAAACTGAGTAGAGGTTGCAACCATGTGTGCATGCATTTTCCAGCATGATACCTCCTAGAACTTGTGTTCAGTTGCCATATGTGGGGAGGCCAGCCATGGCCAATAGCCCAGACTTCTTTGAAAGCAGAGGGATGTGAGGAATCTGGCCTGAAAATTCTTTCTCAAACTCAGTTCTCAGGCTCCTCTTTTATCTCAGTTTGGTGCCTTGGCCTTACCTGCTACTCAAATCTACTTCTTGTCTTGAATCCCAGATTCTCTCAGAGGACATTGGCCAGGGTTGATAGTCTCCACATGGGGCACACATGATTTTAGTCTCAAAATGATTTCAATTTGCAAAGCACCTTGGTCACTGAACCTGAGAGCTTGTTCTTGCTGCATATAATCTCTCCTTTAGCCAAAACTTGATAACACTCTACTCTTTGGAGGTCATCATTCAAGTGCTCAGACATGAATCCATGGGAGGTGCAATATAGACTTCTCCGATTTGATACAGAGGATTTAGATTCAATTAAAATTTCACCCATTCATGTGAACATACACTTCATACTGACACTTCTAAAATGCTCCTGGTTTCAATCTTTTCCTTCATTCAGTTGCACATTCCAACAGGAGCCCTGTATGGTTCATACAAAATAAGACTCTAGATAACTTGGAAATTTTGGAGCAAAAGCTTTAAAAGATGCATGTTCATTGACTCAGTGACCAACTTTTTAAAACAATCTAAAAGAAAACAACTGTGTACAAAGATCTAGCTGCAAATAAATGTTCATTGAGTCAGCATTTATTAGAGCAAACAATGGAGAGGAACCTATATACCCAGCAACAAGGATAATTAAAAATTTTTGTCTCCATGAGATATGATACTAGACAGTCATTAAAACAAAACTATGGATTTATATTTATTGTAGTCAAAGATATTGTGGCTACATTGTTCATTGAAAACACCAGATTTCAAAGCAGCAGATATTTATGCTGTCATTCAAAAATATATATGTGTGAATACATGTATAGAAAGATATCTGGGCCAGGCACGGTGGCTCACGCCTGTAATCTCAGCACTCTGGGAGGTCAAGGCGGGTGGATCACTTGAGGCCAGGAGTTCAAGACTAGCCTAGGCAACATGATGAAACCCCATCTCCAACAAAAAAAAATGCAAAAATTAGCCAGGCGTGGTGGCACGTACCTGTAGTCCCAGCTACTCGGGAGGCTGAGGCAGGAGAATCGCTTGAACCTGGGAGGTGGAGATTTCAGTGAGCCAAGATAGCATCATTGCACTCCAGCCTGGGTGACAGAGCTTGACTCTGTCAAAAAAAAAGGAAGGAAGGAAGGAAGGAAGGAAGGAAGGAAAAGGAAGGAAGGAAGGAAGGAAGGAAGGAAGGAAGGAAAGAAAGAAGGAAGAAGGAAAGAAGGAAGAAGGAAAGAAAGAAGAAGAAGAAGAAGAAGAAGAAGAAGAAGAAGAAGAAGAAGAAGAAGAAGAAGAAGAAGAAGAAGAAGAAAAGGAAGGAAGGAAGGGAGGGAGGAAGGAAGGAAGGAAGGAAATAAATAAATCTGGGACATTAGGCTATTGGTTAACCTAGCCGTGGTTATTCCTAGGAGGTAGCACAGTGAGTAATTTTAATTTTTTTGTTTTCCTCCTCTATATTTCCTAACTTTACTACATGAAACTTACATTACTTTTTAATTTATATTTTAAAAAGAACTCTAAAGATTTACAATCCATATCAGAAAGAGGCTAGGGTAGAAGAAGAAGATTCAGCCACACAGTGGCCTGCCAGCTGCAGCCACTGCACCAGAACTGCTTGCACACCAAACTACACAAACTACACAAAACTTAGTGGCTTAAATAACATGATCATTTATTTTTTATGGTTCTGGAATTTGGGCAAGGCTTGGCAGAGATGGCCTGTCACTGCTCGTGTTGCACTAGCTGAGGCAGCCCAACCGGGACTGGAGGATCTGCTTTCAAGGTGACATATTCACAAGTCTGGCAAATTGGTAGTAGCTGCCATCTGGGAGCTCAGCTGGGGCTGTTGGCCAGGGGTCTTGATGCTTTTCATTATGGGCATTTCCACATGACTTTGGGGGGCTTCTTTATAGCAGAGTAGTTTGGTTCTAGGAAACCCAGGTGGAAACTGTAAGGCTTCTTATAACACAGCCACAAAAGTCCCAAAACTTCAGTTCTACCATATTCTATTTGTCAAGTAAGTCACTAAGGCCAGCTCAGATTCAAGGAGAGAGGAATTAGACCCTGCTTTTTGACAGGACAAATATCACAAAATAGTTGGCCATTTTTCACTCCGCCACACATGGGAACAGAAGTAACTCTTCCACTTAGCGAAGGTCCCAGTCATTTTGATTTTCCATGACTCTCTCCTGGGGTATTACGCTGTTATCAATATAACCATTATCTAAATAAAGAAGCAGCTGTTTATGAGAGAATTTTTGGAGAAAAAGAGACCATGCTCAGTAAAAAGTTATTAGAGTTTCTTCATTTCTTAATTTTTCATTTTAAAAAATTTGTAATCCCAGGGCAGCAACCCCCACTATGTCTTCCTACTATCTATCTTTTTAAAACAGGGGCATAAAGAGCACAATTTTACTCCAATGATTATATGTCATAAGACTTTGAATGTGTCCTAATCTTTCCAACCTCTTGGCCTTTGTTCTTTCTATCCCTCTATCCTCACTTCCAATAATGCTTTTCCCTTTGTTGATGTTCTTCCTGCTCATTCTTCAAAGCCTACCTGAGTCCTGCCTCCCTGAGATGGAATTCTCCTGTCCATCACTCTGTCTATGCATCTGTTTCAGCAGTTATCACAGTCCACCTTTCTAACACAGGGCCTCACCCATAGTGGATGTGCGCAACTGTTCACTTAACGGATGAACAAATGAGTGCTAGAGTTGCCTGCCTGGCTGGCTGTCTTATTTACCAAACTGGTAGTCCCTTCCAGGCAGGCTTCACATTATAGTAATATCTATAGCATCAGTCTACCCTACAACTAATAAAGAGCTTTGAATTCTTCCTTTCTTAGTTTCTTTTCCTTCCTTCCTTCCTGCCTGCCTGCCTGCCTTCCGTAAATATATATTGATGCCCTACTATGTGCCAAGCGTTATGATAGGCCCTGTCCTCATGGAGTTTACATTTTTCTGGAAGAAACACACAAATAAACAAACAAATAAAATAATGATAAACCGATATGTGCTACAAAAGAAAAGGATAGTGTGACATTTAACTAAGACCTAAAGAATGACCTGGAGCTAGCCATGTGAAGAATATGGACTTCATAAAGATATGCTTAAGTGAATCCATTGCTATGGGTGAATAATAGTCCAAGCTTGTCCTTGATAACTACCTTTCCTGATCTTCCAACTTTCTCTATTCCAGTTTATTAGTCAGCTGTTTTTCAAAAACAAAGATTCAAAATAACTATGTTTACATAAAATTATATGATGCACAGTATTTGCTTCAAAATAATCTCAAGGAGAATGAGTAAATTATAGGTGAAACAAAATTGGTTATGAATTGATAATTGTTGAAGCTGGATTATGGGTATATGGAGGCTCATGATACTATTCGATATAATTTTGTACAGTTTGGAGATTTTCTACTATAAGAGTTTTAAAATAATAATATTTCCTTAGATAGTCCTCCCATATTTTCCCTAGGATTCTCAGTTATCAAGTGTGTACAAGAGAAGGAAGGGACTGTAATAGATTATGGAGGAGGCAGGAAGGTAGTCTAGAATTATGGTTAGGAATGTCTCTGTCTTAAGATGGTTCTTGATAAATGTGCAGAGACTAGTAGCTCTCCTGAGCTGCTATAGTATCAGAATCTCTAATTTTGATCTGAGTACCTGGCCAGTTAGAATAAAAGCTGCATTTCCCAGACTACCGTGCAGCAACTTAAGGCTATATGATAAAGTTCTCTCCACTAGACATAAACAGAAGTGATTTTTGTAACTTCCGGTTTATGCCCTTGAAGGGAAGATGCACCTCTTCCTTTCTTTTGCCCCTTCTGTCTGGTAGAAATAAAGACAAAGTTATGAGCATGATAATAACACCCTGGGAAAGCTATACAAAAAGAAGTAAAAAACCTGGATCCTGGACAGAACCACAGAGCAAGGCCAACAAAACAGTGCAGAACTTTATGTGTAAGAGAACTAAACTTCTCTTGCTTTTAAGCCCATTTTATTTTGGGATGACTTACATTCAGCCAAACCTATACTCAATGAATGCAGTAAGTTAGATTGCAAAGGAAGTAGGACTTGGAAATCTTCATGCAAAATATATGCTTTTAGAGAAAGCTGCCTCTGGATCAGAAAATCCCAATGCGAATCAATCAGAATGTCTTCTAAAGAAAAACAAACAGCCTACAAACATACTATCAAAAGCAAATAATACAAATACCAAATTAATTAAGAGCACCAACATACAGGCTTAACCCACTATAGAACAAAGTCCATATTGTAGGCATGTAATAGACTTGGAAAGTATATCAGCAACAAGTACGACAAATGAGTTCATGACATCATTTGTAAGGACTGCTTGAAATTTGAAAAAAAAAGGCAAACAATTCAATAAAACATGGGCAAAAGACATGAATAGTCAGTTTAAGAAGAGCAAATACAAAGGGCCAGAAAACAATATTAAAAAATGCTTAAATTCAGTAATACTCAGAGAAATGAAAAATAATGTAACACAGGAATAACACATTATATCCATCAGACTGGAAACAATTTAAAGTATGGTAACAATGATTCTTACAAATGTGTTAAAATAAAAATAATTATGGTCTTTTGATAAAACAATTTGGAAGTAACTATAAAATTAAAACTACATGTGCCCTTCTACTCAGCAATTCCACTTCTAGAAAAGACAATGTAAATATAAAAGCACTAATACATAATGATATACATACAAAGATATTTATTGCAATATTGTTTAGTGGCAATTTTTGACAAATTAATGCCTATCAATAGGGAAATGATAGAATTAATTTGGGTACATCTACATTTATATCATAACATATTATGCATATATCAGAAAAGAGAAAGACTGTGTGTGTGTGTGTGAGAGAGAGAGAGAGAGAGAAAGAGAGAGAGAGAGAGGGAGGGAGAGAGAGAGAAAAAAATAAGAGCTATACCAGTTGACTTGGAGATATTGAAAAGTAAAAAAAAGCAAGATGCAGAACTATATGTACATGACTTCATTTTCCAAAAATAATAACCAAAAATACTGTTCATGCGATTGTGTGTGTATGATTATATGGTTGTGGGGAAAGTATGAAAAGATATATAGTAGAATTTTTGAAAATAAATTTTTTATTTTAGAATACATCTATAGAATTACAGAACAGTTGCAAAGACAGTGCGAAGAAGTTCCACAGGCCCTAAATCTTGTTTTCCAAATTGTTAACTACTTACATTAGTATGACACCTTTGTTACAATTAATGAAAAAATATTGACACACTGTCATTAACTAAAGTCTATAGCTCAATCAGACATCCTTAGATTTTTACCTAATGTCCTTTTTCTGTTTTAGGATCCCACACAGAATACTGCATTCCATTTAGTTTTCATGTTTCCTTAGACCTCTCTTGGCTGTGACAGTTTATCAAACTTTGCTTGTTTTTGAAGACCTTCACAGTTTCTAGGAGATGGTCATATATTTGTTTAGAATGTACTTCTACTGGGATTCACCTGCTGTTTTCATCATGATTAGACTAGAGTTATGGGTTTTGGGGAGGAAGACCATAGAGATAAATTGCCATTCTCATCACATCATATCAAGGGCACATGCCATCAACATGACTTATCACTGTTGATACTGACCTTGATCACCTGGATGAGGTAGTATTTGTCAGGTTTTCCCATTTTAAAGTTACACTTTTCCCCCATTTTCCATACTATACTCTTTGGAAAGAAGTTACTACGTGCAGCCCACACTTATGGAGTTGCAAGTTATGCTCCACCTCTTCAAGGCAGGATTTCTACATAAATTGTTTGGAATTATTCTATAGGTCATTTGGCTCTTTTCCCCATTTGTTTTTTTACCCAATTGTTTATTTGCCAATACGGATTCATGGATATTTATACTTATTATAAGCCAATACTACTTTTTTTATTTTATTGCCCAAATTTTTCCATGTTTTGGCCACTGGGAGCTCTTTTGGTGGACTCCAGAGTCTCTTTGACATACTCTCATCCTTGTGGATCTACTTTTTTTTTTTTTTTATCTTTGCACATTTCTTTACTTCCTGACATCATAAGATATTCAAGGTCATCTTATATGTATCTTGCCCTAGTCCTAGAATCAGCCACTTCTCTTAGGAGACTGTTTTCTTTTTTCTTTTCTTTTCCTTTCTTTTTTCCTTTTTTTTGACAGAGTCTTGCTCTGTTGCCAGGCTGGAGTGCAGTGGTGTGATCTTGGCTCACTGCAACCTCCACCCACGGGGTTCAAGCGATTCTCCTGCCTCAGCCTCCAGAGTAGCTGGGACTACAGGCACGTGCCACCAGGCCCAGCTAATTTTTGTATTTTTAGTTTCACCATGTTGGCCAGGATGATCTTGATCTCTTGACCTCGTGATCCGCCCACCTCGGCGGATTGATCTCCTGACCAGGAGCCATGGCGTCTGGCCCCTGTTTGTTTTTTGTTTTTTGTTTTTTGTTTTTTAATTGGAAATTAGTACTAGAAACCAAGATATGGGCACTAGTTGTATTCATTCCTACTGGAATGTTGTTGCCTGTAGGCCCTATCAGCTGACAGAGGGAAAAATATATATGTGTGTATACTAACTCATGTATATATACATACATATAAATATTTCTATATGCAACCATCTGTATCCATATCAAGCTAAACGTGAGTTTATATTGATGTCGCCAACTCTAATTTTCACCATATGAATTATTCTAGCCTCCTCCCCTTGCTTATATGTAAACTCCCACTCCACAAAGGGAGAAATCTGGTTCCCACCGTCTGACATTCATTTACTTAGCTGCTCCATTCCAGTATACATCTGTGGCAGCATCAGAATTGTTAACTTGTACCTCCAAGTGAAACAACTTTGTCAACTAGAGTACAATGCTTATGTGCAGTTCCTTTCATCTTTAGTTTTACTGATTCCACTTATTAGCAAAGTTATTTAAGTCAACACCTTTTTCTTTAACCTCCTTAAATGAGGTTGTTTCGCATATTTGTAATACAGTTAGATTGTTATCCTGGGATTTCTCCAACCTCTTAAATTACTTTTCAAATTTTTTGGATACACTAAGGTTCATGCACTGTAAAGTTCAATGGGTTTTGGCAAACACATAGTGTCATGCACTCACAGTTGCAGTATAATATAGAATAGTTTCGCTGCCCTAGAATATCCTCTGTGTTTTACCCATTCCACCTTTCCTCTACTCTTCCGGTACCTCCAGCAACCACTGGCACTATATAATTCGCCTTTTCCAGATTGTTGTATAATTGTAATCACACAGTATGTAGCCTTTTCAGACTGGCTTCCTTTCTTTAGGAATAGCATTTAATATTCATCCATGCCATTTTATGTCTTGGTAGCTTATTTGTTTTTATTACTGAATAATACTCTGTTGTATGAATATACTACAATTTACTTATCTATTTGTTCACCTATCGAAGGACAACCTGGTAGTTTCCAAGTTTTGGTTCTTGTGAATAAAGCTGCTGTAAACATTAGTACGCAGGTTTTCAAGTGGACATAAGCTTTTTAAACAGGTAAGTTTTTAGAAGCATTATTTCTGGCGTTAGGTAGGTACTTCGGGGCATGGTTGCTGGACTGTATGGTAAGACTCTGTTTCAATTCTTAAGGAGCTGTCGAACTGCCTTCCAAAGTGGCTGTAGCATTTTCATTCCCAATAACAATGAGTGACTTAGCAACGAGTTTGTTGTTGTTGTTGTTGTTGTTGTTGTTGTTGTTGTTGTTTTGAGACGGAGTCTCTCTGTCGGCCAGGCTGGAGTGCAGTGGCGCGATCTCGACTCACTGCAAGCTCTGCCTCCCAGGTTCACCCCATTCTCCTGCCTCAGCCTCCCGAGTAGCTGGGACTACAGGTGCCCGCTGCCACCACGCCCGGCTAATTTTTTTTATTTTTAATAGAGACGGGGTTTCACCGTGTTAGCCAGGATGGTCTTGATCTCCTGACCTCATGATTCGCCAGCCTCGGCCTCCCAAAGTGCTGGGATTACAGGCGTGAACCATCGCACCCGGCCAGTAATGAGTTCTTATTGTTTTGTATCCTCACCAGCATTTGGTATTGTCAATGTTTTGGATTTTAGCCATTTTTAATGGATATGAAGCAGTATCCCATTGTTGTTTTAATTTGCAAATCCCTAATGACAAATAATTTTGAGCACTTTTTCATATGCTTATTCACATATCTTCTTTGATATTGTGTCTCTTCAGATCTTTTGTCCATTTTTAAATTGGATTGTTTGTTTTCTTACTGTCAAATTTTAAGGGTTTTTTGTATATTTTAAACAGAAGGTCTTTATTATATGTGTGTTTTGCAAATATTTTCTCCTCTTCTGTGGCTTGCCTTTTTATTCTCTTAACAAAGTCTTTTTACAGAGCAGAAATTGTCAGTTTTAAGAAAATAACAAAAGTTACATAATGTTTCTTTCATGGATCATGCTTTTAGTGTTGTATCTAAAAACTTATCAAGTGCAAGGTCACCTATATATTTTTCCTATAGTTTCTTTTTTTTTTTTTTTTTTTTTTTTTTTTTGAGACGGAGTCTCGCTCTGTCACCCAGGCTGGAGTGCAGTGGCCAGATCTCAGCTCACTATAGTTTCTTATAAAATGTTATAATTTGAATTTTACACTTAGGTCTATGATCCATTATTGTTAAAGATGTAAGATCTGTGTCTAAGTTATTTTTTAACATATGAACATACAATTATTCCATTACCATTTATTGAAAAAACTATTCTTTCTCCATTGAATTGCCTTCATTAATTTATCAAAGATCAGTTGACTGTATTTTTTTTTTTTTTTTTTTAGCCTACTTCTGGACTCTGTTTTCTGTTTCCTTGATATCTTTGTCTATTCTTTCCCTCATACTATGCTGTCTTGATTACTGTACCATTATGGTAATCCTTGAAATCAGGTAGTATGAGTCTTCAAACTTTGTTTTTTCTTCTTCACATTGTGTTGGCTTCAGTATTGTGTGTCTTTTGCCTTCCCATGTGAACTTTAAAAACAGTTTGTTGATATCTAAAAAGTAGTTTGCTGGGATTTTGCTTGGCATTGTGTTGAAGCTATAGATTAGGTTGGGAAGAATTTATATCTTAACAATATTGATGCATGAACGTGTAATATCTCTCCATTGTTTAAATTTTTAATTTTTTCTCAGAATGTTGTAGTTTCCATATGTAGGTTCTATTTATTAAATTCATAGCTAAACATTTCTCTTGGGGGTACTATTGTAAATGGTATTGTACTTTCACTTTTAATTTCTTTTCCTTTCTTTCTTTCTTCCTTTTTTTTTTTTTTTTTTTTTTTTTTTTGAAGTCTCACTCTGTCACCTAGGCTGGAGTGCAGTGGCATGATCTCAGCTCACTGCAACCTCCACCTCCTGGGTTCAAGCGATTCTCCTGCCTCAGCCTCCCAAGCAGCTGAGATTACAGGCACCCACCACCACGCCCAGCTAATTTTTGTATTTTTAGTAGAGACCGGGTTTCACCGTGTTGACCAGGCTGATCTTGATCTCCTGACCTCAGGTGATCCACCCGCCTCAACCTTCCAAGGTGCTGGGATTACAGGCGTGAGTCACCGCATCGGGTCTGTTCTTTTAATTTCAAATTCTAATTGCTCATTGCTGATATATAGGGAAGCAATCGGTTTTTTTATATTAACCTTGCTATCCTTGTTTATTACTTCCAGGAGTTTTGTTTGTTTGTTTGTTTTGTTTTTGTTTTTTGTAGTTTCTTTGGGATTTTTCTCCCTAGACAATCATGTCATCTATGAAGAAAGACGGTTATATTTCTTCCTTCCCTATAGGTATACCTTTTATTTCATTTTCTTATCTTACTACACTAGCCAGGATTTCTAATATGACATCGAATAGGAGTGGTGAGAGAAAACATCCTTGCCTTGTTTCTGATCTTAGGGGAATAGAGTCCAACCATTACGTATGATGCTAGCTATAAGTTTTTGTAGATGCTCTTCTTGAAGTTGAGGAAGTTCCCTCTCCTTTCCTAGTTTTTTAAAAGTTTTAATATGCATGGGTGTTGGCACAGTAGGTTCTCATACTGAGTTGCTTATGTGGGGTGGGAAGGGAAGATGTTAATACAGGTGGAGAGGAAAAGTGTGGAAGGGGAAATATAAACATAAAAGACTGCACAAAATTGTGTACTTAAAAATCCGTATGAATATGATTCAATTTATGTAAAAATCACTCACATATACACACAAACATGCGTGCATCACTTTCACAGAGAGAGCTAGCTATTTTTTAACTAGAGTTCATTCACCCCTTCTTCCTGGACATACAGATGAATTGCATTTCCCAGCCACACCTGCAGTTATGTGTGGCCATGTAACAACTCTAGCCAATAGACGTGAACAGAAATGGCTCATAAAACCTCTGTCTGTGTACTCCTCTATGTTCTTTCCTGGGTGCAGACAATAACAAGACCCTAAGCTATGTATCAATCTTGAGATGGAAGAAACCTGGATCCCTGAATGACCTTGTGGAGGGTAGCAACCTCATCAAACTAAACACCTGTCCAGGACTGTTACATGATCAAAAAATAAATTTATATTGTCTTGAGTCACTGTCTCTTGGGGTCTCTGTGTTACAGTAAGTAAACCTACTCTAAATTGCATGGATATATAGAGAGAGAGTGTGTGTGTGTGTGTGTGTGTGTGTGTCACTTAGGGGGAAGGGGAAGACAGAGAAAAAAATTCATGAAAGAATTATAACCAAACTGTTAATGGTGACATTGCACATGTGTTTGCTTTCTGAATTTTATTTTACAATGGCATAAATCGCTAAAAATAAGAACAACTAACATTGTGCTGGATGTTTTCTCTCTACTCCTCCAGATTTACTTTTCGCTCTTCACCCTTCTCCATCCTGCTCTGTGCTTAGGAAGACTGACCTGTATGGATTGCCTTTGACTTCTGGATTCTGGTTAAGTTTGAGTCAGTGGGCAAGGGGCAGCAGCAGGAAGTCAGAGAGTGTGAGGAAAATAAGGTTGATGTATTTATTCCTTTAGCTCCATTCCATCCCAGGTCACCTGTGTTGCTGTATCCTTCTGTATCTCTTGTCTTTCAGCTCTTCCATACAACTGGTTCCAGTAACTGCCTCCTCCTTTTGCTCCTTCAGGCTTAGAAATGGTAACAGCCTCCCAACTTTTGCTAACCCCCAAGGTACTGCACCATCACTTTTTGGTTTCTCTAAGCCCTACCCATGCATTTTCAGATAGCCTCTTTACTAAACTCTTCTCAATCCATCCATATTGAGCATGCCATCAATTTCTTGTCATGACTGTAACTGAAACAACTGTCAAAAAAAGAAAAGATATGCTATACTTGTTCAATTAGAAAGCTACTTTTGCTAAAACAACTTATCACTAGGTGAACAACCCTAACATGACATTGAAATTCCCATACTCAGAAAGGAAATGAGAATTCGTTTCCAATAAGCTAGAGAGTGAGATGACCTAGGTCACAATCTTAGCTCAGCCACCTGCCAACTGTGTTGCTTTGGTTCTTGGCCTCTATAAACCTCAGATTTCTCAGCTATAAAATGAGGATAATAATGGTACCTCTCACAGGGTTATGATGTAGATTAAATTAGTAATCCAGGTAAAGCACCTGGCAAGATGCCTGGCATATAGCATTATGAAATATAGTAAATAACCTTTAATGGAATATAGTTTCAAACTAGCTGACCTGAGATACAAGTTTTCTTTCATAACAATCACACTCAATAACAGTAATTGTGCCATGTGGATAGAACAGTGCTTTTACATGTATCCTCTCATTTTAATTTTCAAAGAGTCCCCAAGAGCATTGTTATCCCATTTTACAGGTATAGGAACTGAGATTTAAAGAGGTTAAATTACTTTAACCAGGTTTCTGTTAGTAAACACCAGAGCTGGAGTTCAAAGCTAGGTCCTCTTATGACAATCATGCTATTCATTAAGCTTCCCCACAGCTATCCCCCATCTGCTAAACTTCGTTTGAATATTTTTATGTGTTCTTTCAAGTTCCTTTGAAAACCAGCAGATTAGTAAAAAATTGTAGTTATTTTTACAACTGTAAAACTGTCAATAGTAACTCCACAACTGTATTCAAGACTTGTGTGCCCATAAGAAATTCCCTAGATATGAAGTCAAACGATAGAGCCTGGATTTCCATCTCAGGTAAACCTGAGTACTATTATAGACATTGACCTCTGTATATCTACAATGCACCCCAGTGAGTGACCTCTGCTGGCAGACTGAGAGCCCTTGGATTTGCATTTATATTGCCCATTTGATATCGCCTCAATTTCATTGGGGTATTTTGACGGAATTGAAATAAAAACACAACTCATCAAATTTCAATAGTTCTTTTTTCCTTTGCCCTATCACATGGCAATTGTCTGGCTTCCCATCCCCCAGGTGTGTATAAGTGTTGGGAGCCTCTTGCATACAAGACCAAGGGAGAAAAGTGTACTTTTGCTTATGAAAATGAAAAGCACAATCTCTTATGGCCCTGCCTCCAACAAGGCCTCAGCAATGTCAACACAGGCCACATTTAAATGGCCCCCTGAGGTTCCTGCTATTGTGATTATTAAATCAATTACTCCTATTATTAGATTGCATGGCAGAATATAGACAAAAATATTTCTTGGCCAATGAAAATATCTTATAAATTATTGCAATAGTTCTCAGAGCTTGTATGAGCCTAAAGGAAAATACTGGGTCATTACCTGAAAGATAAATTTTAAAAATTCTAACCTGATTGTCTCTTTAAGTTACATGAAAATGTAGCATTGAGAGAAAAAGAGAGAGAGAGAGAAAGCACTTGTATGTGACTGAAAATTACAAGCTTCCCCAACATTTCAAATGGGTTGTGTTCCAAAGGGCCATTTATAAGTCAGCTATTTGGATTTAGAATGTATTTGTCCACAAAGACAATAAGCTCCATGGCTGAGGGGAGTCTTAGGCTGCCCCTGAAAAGCCTACCATCCCTCATTCAGGAACTATCTTCATGAACCCAAGACCTTGGTATAAGGGAAAGGACTCACATTCTGCTGGAGGGAAGAGGAAGAAGAGTGAATTTGCAGTGGTAAAGAACTGGACTTTGAAGTCAGACAGATCTGGTTTACATCTGGACCCTTTAATCTATTATCTATGAGAACTTAGGGAAGTCACATAAATTCTATGCCCCAACTTCTTCTTCTGTGCAATGAGAATTATAATTCCTGTTCCACAGAGTCATTATAGAGTTTCGTGAGATAACGTACATGAAGTGCCTGGTACTTGATAGAAAATAAAGGATAATTACTATTCTTAGGAACAGAACGGGCCTCAATCAAGACTTAAAAATCAATAGCATTTATCTTTAATATCCTTCTATCTGCCTTTCTTCACCTAGAATTTTCTTCCTGTTGCCTAGCTCCCTGAGTCCCCACAGCCTTTACCTCTGCTTTAAAATACCCACTGGGACACCACTAAACTGTCCTCTCTGGATTAGTGCTCCATACTACAAGAATACATGCAGTTCTCCATCTCTACCCTTTCCCGCATGATAACTCCTATTCAATGTGGCTTAGAAAATCAGTGTCCCCTTGAACATCTGAAAAATGTCTAATTTTTCAAAAGAATCCTAGTTAACCTAAATGATACTCTAATTTGTGAAACTTCAAGCAGCATAACAAAAAATGCTAGATAGTACCACAGGAGATATTTGGGGAGCCCAGACATCCCAAGGGAATGACAGCATCTGCTCATGAGGAACTTTTTAAAAACACAATTTTGGGCTTCTGCCTCTAGAAAGATGGAGTAGATACACTTTTCCCTTATACTTTTCCCTATTTCGACTACTAAATACAATGAAAACATGGGACACCTGGTGATTATATGTAAAGCAAAAATAAGAGGACTCTGAAACATGTAGAAAATAAACCAGATTGCTTAGGGATATTTAGTCACAAGGAAAGACATGGTAGTAAGTTCCCTGGGTTTCTTTTTGCCTCATATATCCCAGACATGGACTGAAAATAACTGGTAACTTGGAAAGACTGACAGAAGCAGACAGAAAAAGAAGACAAAACACAAGCTTGCTCTCTCTAGCCAAAAGAGCAGGAAGGGGGCAGCCTAGCAAAAAGGAAAAAAAAAATAGACAATAACCACTCTACTCCAGCTATATGTTACATAAAAATTTGTTGTTCCACCACCAGCCACACCCGTAAGTGCCAAATAGGGAGCCTAGACTTCCATCATTACAAGGCAAAAAACAAGGCAACGCAATACCCTGTAGGAGTATTATCAACTAAGGTCAAGAAGGGAGCCAGAACTTTAATCTGCTGGCCAGTAATGATCCCCTATTCCCACAGTGTCACTGGAAACCACATCAAGAGCCTGTACTTCCACCTCCACCTGGAAGTTATGGGAAGTCTCTCCCATTCCTTGCCAGTCAGTGTAAGAAGGGACTTAGTGGAGACTCAAGACTTTCACCATTGTCCAGTAGTTACAAGGCCATCCCCACCACAGTGTCAGTGGAGACTATGTGAGAAGCCGGAACTCCTACCTTGACCTAACAGCAAATAAAGAGCCTACCCCTCAGGTGTCAATGAAAGCTGAGTGGGTGCCCTGGACTTCTACCTCCACCTGGCAGTAATGAGGCAATGCTCTCACCTTTCCCTGCCAGAGCAGTGTCAGAAAATGTCAACTAAAACAGGCAATTTAAAGAAAATCCGCGACCTCATAATGTAAACATGATCAATTTTCAATTTAAAAAATCACTGGTCATAACAAGAATCAGGAAGATCTCAAACTATCTAAAAAGACAATCAATACATGCCAATAACAGAATGACAAAGATTTTAAATAAATCATAATCTAAAATGTTTAAAGGAGCAATTGCAAACACTCTTGAAAAAAAAGCATACCAAAAAAAAAAAGCCTCAGAAAAGAATCAGAAGTCTTAGCAAAGACATAAAAGATATTAAGAAGAACCAAATGGAAATTTTGGAAGCGAAAACTATAATAACAAAAATAAAAAGCTCAGTGCATAGGCTTAATAGCAAAATGGAGGGGAGGAAAGAATCAGTGAACTTGAAGATAGAACAATAGAAATTACTCAACCTACACAATACAGAAAAACCAAACCAAAAAGAATAAATAGAACCTCAGGAACCTATGGGACTACACCACAATAGCTGACATTCATGTCATCAGAGTCCCAGAAGGAGAATAGTAAGAGGGCAAGGCTAAATAAATACTCTAAGAAATAATGGCTGAAAACTTTCCAAATTTGGGAAGAGACATAAATCTGCAGATTAAAGAAGCTGAGAAAACCCGAAACAAAATGAACCCAAAGAAATCCATACCAAGACATTTCATAATTAAACACCTGAAAAATAAAGACAAAGAAAAAAATATCTTGAAAGCAGCCAGAGAAAATGACACCAAACCCATAGGGGGAAAACAATAAAAATGACAATGGACTTCTTTTTTTTTTAATTAATTAATTATTTATTTATTTTTATTATACTTTAAGTTTTAGGTTACATGTGCATAACGTGCAGGTTTGTTACATATGTATACTTGTGCCATGTTGGTGTGCTGCACCCATCAAGTCGTCAGCACCCATCAACTCGTCATTTACATCAGGTATAACTTCCAATGCATTCCCTCCCCTCTCCCCCCTCCCCGTGATAGGCCCCGGTGTGTGATGTTCCCCTTCCCGAGTCCAGGTGATCTCATTGTTCAGTTCCCACCTATGAGTGAGAACATGCGGTGTTTGGTTTTCTGTTCTTGCGATAGTTTGCTGAGAATGATGGTTTCCAGCTGCATCCATGTCCCTACAAAGGACACGAACTCATCCTTTTTTATGGCTGCATAGTATTCCATGGTGTATATGTGCCACATTTTCTTAATCCAGTCTGTCACTGATGGACATTTGGGTTGATTCCAAGTCTTTGCTATTGTGAATAGTGCCGCAATAAACATACATGTGCATGTGTCTTTATAGCAGCATGATTTATAATCCTTTGGGTATATATCCAGTAATGGGATGGCTGAGTCATATGGTACTTCTAGTTCTAGCTCCTTGAGGAATCGCCATACTGTTTTCCATAATGGTTGAACTAGTTTACAATCCCACCAACAGTGTAAAAGTGTTCCTATTTCTCCACATCCTCTCCAGCACCTGTTGTTTCCTGACTTTTTAATGATTGCCATTCTAACTGGTGTGAGATGGTATCTCATTGTGGTTTTGATTTGCATTTCTCTGATGGCCAGTGATGATGAGCATTTTTTCATGTGTCTGTTGGCTGTATGAATGTCTTCTTTTGAGAAATGTCTGTTCATATCCTTTGCCCACTTTTTGATGGGGTTGTTTGTTTTTTTCTTGTAAATTTGATTGAGTTCTTTGTAGGTTCTGGATATTAGCCCTTTGTCAGATGAGTAGATTGTAAAAATTTTCTCCCATTCTGTAGGTTGCCTGCTCACTCTGATGGTAGTTTCTTTTGCTGTGCAGAAGCTCTTTAGTTTAATTAGATCCCATTTGTCAATTTTGGCTTTTGTTGCCGTTGCTTTTGGTGTTTTAGACATGAAGTCCTTGCCCATGCCTATGTCCTGAATGGTATTACCTAAGTTTTCTTCTAGGGTTTTTATGGTATTAGGTCTAACATTTAAGTCTCTAATCCATCTTGAATTAATTTTCGTATAAGGAGTAAGGAAAGGATCCAGTTTCAGCTTTCTACTTATGGCTAGCCAATTTTCCCAGCACCATTCATTAAATAGGGAATCCTTTCCCCATTTCTTGTTTTTCTCAGGTTTATCAAAGATCAGATGGCTGTAGATGTGTGGTATTATTTCTGAGGGCTCTGTTCTGTTCCATTGGTCTATATCTCTGTTTTGGTACCAGTACCAAGCTGTTTTGGTTACTGTAGCCTTATAGTATAGTTTGAGGTCAGGTAGTGTGATGCCTCCAGCTTTGTTCTTTTGACTTAGGATTATCTTGGCAATGCGGGCTCTTTTTTTGTTCCATATGAACTTTAAAGCAGTTTTTTCCAATTCTGTGAAGAAACTCATTGGTAGCTTGATGGGGGTGGCATTGAATCTATAAATTACCTTGGGCAGTATCGCCATTTTCATGATATTGATTTTCCTATCCATGAGCATGGTGTGTTCTTCCATTTGTTTATGTCCTCTTTTATTTCACTGAGCAGTGGTTTGTAGTTCTCCTTGAAGAGGTCCTTTACATCCCTTGTAAGTTGGATTCCTAGGTATTTTATTCTCTTTGAAGCAATTGTGAATGGAAGTTCATTCATGATTTGGCTCTCTGTTTGTCTGTTACTGCTGTATAAGAATGCTTGTGATTTTTGCACATTAATTTTGTATCCTGAGACTTTGCTGAAGTTGCTAATCAGCTTAAGGAGATTTGGGGCTGAGACAATGGGGTTTTCTAAATATACAATCATGTCATCTGCAAACAGGGACAATTTGACTTCTTCTTTTCCTAACTGAATACCCTTTATTTCTTTCTCTTGCCTGATTGCCCTAGCCAGAACTTCCAACACTATGTTGAATAGGAGTGGTGAGAGAGGGCATCCCTGTCTTGTACCAGTTTTCAAAGGGAATTTTTCCAGTTTTTGCCCATTCAGTATGATATTGGCTGTGGGTTTGTCATAAATAACTCTTATTATTTTGAGATACGTTCCATCAATACCGAATTTATTGAGAGTTTTTAGCATGAAGGGCTGTTGAATTTTGTCAAAGGCCTTTTCTGCATCTATTGAGATAATCATGTGGTTTTTGTCTTTGGTTCTGTTTATATGCTGGATTACGTTTATTGATTTGCGTATGTTGAACCAGCCTTGCATCCCAGGGATGAAGCCCACTTGATCATGGTGGATAAACTTTTTGATGTGCTGCTGGATTCGGTTTGCCAGTATTTTATTGAGGATTTTTGCATCGATGTTCATCAGGGATATTGGTCTAAACTTCTCTTTTTTTGTTGTGTCTCTGCCAGGCTTTGGTATCAGGATGATGCTGGCCTCATAAAACGAGTTAGGGAGGATTCCCTCTTTTTCTATCAATTGGAATAGTTTCAGAAGGAATAGTACCAGCTCCTCCTTGTACCTCTGATAGAATTCAGCTGTGAATCCATCTGGTCCTGGACTTTTTTTGGTTGGTAGGCTATTAATTATTGCCTCAATTTCAGAGCCTGCTATTGGTCTATTCAGGGATTCAGCTTCTTCCTGGTTTAGTCTTGGGAGAGTGTAAGTGTCCAGGAAATTATCCATTTCTTCTAGATTTTCTAGTTTATTTGCGTAGAGGTGTTTATAGTATTCTCTGATGGTAGTTTGTATTTCTGTGGGGTCGGTGGTGATATCCCCTTTATCATTTTTTATTGTGTCTATTTGATTCTTGTCTCTTTTCTTCTTTATTAGTCTTGCTAGCGGTCTATCAATTTTGTTGATCTTTTCAAAAAACCAACTCCTGGATTCATTGATTTTTTGGAGGGTTTTTTGTGTCTCTGTCTCCTTCAGTTCGGCTCTGATCTTAGTTATTTCTTGCCTTCTGCTAGGTTTTGAGTGTGTTTGCTCTTGCTTCTCTAGTTCTTTTAATTGTGATGTTAGAGTATCAATTTTAGATCTTTCCAGCTTTCTCTTGTGGGCATTTAGTGCTATAAATTTCCCTCTACACACTGCTTTAAATGTGTTCCAGAGATTCTGGTATGTTGTATCTTTGTTCTCATTGGTTTCAAAGAACATCTTTATTTCTGCCTTCATTTCGTTGTGTACCCAGTAGTCATTCAGGAGCAGGTTATTCAGTTTCCATGTAGTTGAGCGGTTTTGATTGAGTTTCTTAGTCCTGAGTTCTAGTTTGATTGCACTGTGGTCTGAGAGACAGTTTGTTATAATTTCCGTTCTTGTACATTTGCTGAGGAGTGCTTTACTTCCAATTATGTGGTCAATTTTGGAATAAGTGTTATGTGGTGCAGAGAAGAATGTATATTCTGTTGATTTGGAGTGGAGAGTTCTGCAGATGCCTATTAGGTCCGCTTGGTGCAGAGTTGAGTTCAATTCCTGGATATCCTTGTTAACTTTCTGTCTTGTTGATCTGTCTAATGTTGATAGTGGAGTGCTAAAGTCTCCCATTATTATTGTATGGGAGTCTAAGTCTCTTTGTAAGTCTCTAAGGACTTGCTTTATGAATCTGGGTGCTCCTGTATTGGGTGCATATATATTTAGGATAGTTAGCTCTTCCTGTTGAATTGATCCCTTTACCATTATGTAATGGCCTTCTTTGTCTCTTTTGATCTTTGATGGTTTAAAGTCTGTTTTATCAGAGACTAGGATTGCAACCCCTGCTTTTTTTTGTTCTCGATTTGCTTGGTAGATCTTCCTCCATCCCTTTATTTTGAGCCTATGTATGTCTCTGCGTGTGAGATGGGTCTCCTGAATACAGCAGACTGATGGGTCTTGACTCTTTATCCAGTTTGCCAGTCTGTGTCTTTTAATTGGAGCATTTAGTCCATTTACATTTAAGGTTAAGATTGTTATGTGTGAACTTGATCCTGCCATTATGATATTAACTGGTTATTTTGCTCGTTAGTTGATGCAGTTTCACCTAGCCTCGATGGTCTTTACATTTTGGCATGTTTTTGCAATGGCTGGTACCGGTTGTTCCTTTCCATGTTGAGTGCTTCCTTCAGGGTCTCTTGTAAGGCAGGCCTGGTGGTGACAAAATCTCTAAGCATTTGCTTATCTGTAAAGGATTTTATTTCTCCTTCACTTATGAAACTTAGTTTGGCTGGATATGAAATTCTGGGTTTAAAATTCTTTTCTTTAAGAATGTTGAATATTGGCCCCCACTCTCTTCTGGCTTGTAGAGTTTCTGCCAAGAGATCTGGACAATGGACTTCTCATTAGAAGCCATGGAGGCCAGACAGAAGTGGCACATTTGTTTAAGTGCAGAAATAACTGTAAAACCATAATCTTATACCCAGAGAAAATATTCTTCTGGAATAAAGGGGAAATCAAGACATTTTCCAACAAAGGAAAGCTGAGAGTATATTCTCACCAGCAGATCTACCTTAAAAGTATAGCTAAAGGAAGTTTTCTAAACAAAAAGGAAATGACAAACAGGCAACCTTGGAATGAAGGAAGGAAGGAAGAACACAGGAAGCAAAAGTGTAGGTGAAAACAAAGCCTTTCCTTTTCTTGATTTTTCTAAATTATGTTGATTGTTGAAGCAAAAATTATAGCAACGTCTGATGTGATTCTAAATGCAGGTAGAGAAAATATTTAAGACAATTATATTATAAATGGGAGAGGGCAAACGGATGTAAAGGAAGGTACAGTATCTATACTTCACTCTAATTGGTAAATGATGATATCAATGATGCAATAAGTTATGTGTATATATAATGTAATATCTAGAGCAATCCCTAATAAAAAAGCCATACAAATGAATACACTCAAAAATACTATAGATAAATCAGAATGGAATTCGAAAACGTGTCCAAGTTACAAACAGGAAAGTAGGGAAAGGGAAACAAAAATGAAATGAAGAAAGAACAAACAGAAAACAAAGATAAAACAGCAGACTTAAGCCCTAACATATCACTAATTACATTAAACATATATGGTCTACATATGCCAACTAAAAGACAGATTGACAGTGTATTAATAAAACCATGACCCAAATATATGTGGTCTGTAAGAAATTCACTCAAATATAATAATATAGGCAGGTTGAAAGCAAAATGATAAAAAAGATATATCATGCAAAAGAGAGTAGAAGTGGCGTTATTAATATCAGATAAAGTAGACTTTACAGAAAAGAAAATTACCAGAGACCAAAATGGTATTATATAACAAAAAACTATCAATCCACAAAGAGGACATAACAATCCTAAATGTATACATAGAACAACAGAGCTGCAAAATACCCCGGCCAAAACTGATAGAACTAAAAAGATAAATAGACCACTATACAATTATAATTAGAGAAAATGATACCCTCTGACACCAATTGATAGAATTAGACCAAAAAAGCAGCAAGAATGTTTTTAAAAAATAGTAACACTATCAACTAACAGTATCTAATCAACATGTGTAGAACACCCTACTTAACAACAGCAGAACATACATTCTTTTCAAATGTCCATGGAAAAAATGTCAATCTAGATCATATCCTGGGACATAAAGTAAGCCTCAACAAAGTTAAAATAATTGAAATAATGCAGATTGTGTTGTCCAACAAGAATGGAATCAAACTACAAATCAATAACAGAAAAATAACAGTAAAATCTCCAAATGATTGGAATCCAAAGAACTAAATAACCCACGGGACAAATTCCTTTTAGAAATTGGTTGCATTTATAGATTTCCTCCTGGGTTAAAAATAAAAAAATCTCTTTACACATAAAACTTAGTGTACAATTTAAGGCAGTTAGCCAGGCCACAGTTTGCTTGTTTTGGTAAACAGATGAGCCCACTTAAAATCAACAGCAAAATAGAGTAAAGAGGAGCTCTAAGCAGACATAAATTATTGTGGATACTATCAGATTCATTTCCTATAAATGAGGAATTTGCTGTTGAACTCATGATAGGCAGTGTCGTACTGTACAGCCTTTGGGCATGCAGTTTCCAGAATCTGACAGACCTAAGTTCTGCCACTTTCCATCATAATAAAACTGGGCCATCTACTTAAATTCTCACTCTCAGTTTTCATGTCGATAATACGGACATAGAAAAACTATCTACTTCCTGGGGCTGTTTTGAGGGTTACAAGAAATAAAACATGAAAAGTGTAGTGTATATGCTGATTAACCACATTCCCATCAAGTCAGAAAAATAAATCTGTGCCTGGTTTCACATAGGAAATCAGGGAAAATAGGGCTCGGTGGCTCACGCCTGTAATCCCAGCACTTTGGGAAGCCGAAGTGGGCAAATCACTTGTGGTCCAGAGTTCATGACTAGCCTGGCCAATGTGCCAAAACCGCGTCTCTACTAAAAATACAAAAATTAGCTGGGCATGGTGGCTCATGCCTGTAATCCCAGCTATTCGGGAAGCTGAGTAAGACAGGAGAATCGCTTGAATCTAGGAAGTGGAGATTGCAGTGAGCCGAGTTCATGCCACTGCATTCCAGCCTGGGTGACAGAGAATCTGTCTTGAAAACAACAACAACAACAACAAAGAATTTAGGGAAAATAGCCATTCTAAACACTAAAGTATTATCAATAATCTATCAATAATTTACTTAAGGCTGGGTGCAGTGGCTTACACCTGTAATCTCAGCACTTTGGGAGGCTGAGGCAGGCAGATCACTTGAGGTCGGGAGTTCAAGACCAGTCTGGCCAACATAGTGAAACCCTGTCTCCACTAAAAATACAAAAATTAGTGTGGCATGGTGATGCGTGCCTGTAGTTCCAGCTACTGGAGAGGCTGAGGCAGGAGAATTGCTTGAAGCCGGGAAGCGGAGGTTGCAGTGACCTGAGATCATGCCACTGCACTCCAGCCTGGGCAACAGAGCAAGATGCCATCTCAAAAAATAAAATAGTAATAATCATCATCGTCTACTCAAGCAAAAAATCTCTTCATGTATGTCAGACTTGATATTTTCATAATAAAGGAAAACTCCTTTACAAAGTTGTTGGTTTTTAGCAGAGTGGATCACCTACTTAACTGCTAAAAGACTGCAATGTGGCATATCATAAGCGTTTCTATGTATCAGAGGTTTCAAAGCCTGTTTCAAATAAAGCAAGTAATTTCAGTTACTCCTGAAGTTTTCAATTTATATATTTAATAATTGATCCTCTTAAAATCTTAATGTAGGACTCCACATTTAATACAACTGACTACAGTGGAATTTTCCCAGTGGCAAAATTCCAGTTGCTAGCCTTGTTCTGTGTTCTAACACACCTACAGGGTATTAAAGCCTCTGGGATTATCTGTTTGCAAGTATGTCATTTAAAACACCAAATCTCGAAATTGATACCTGTGACCACCTTGCAGGACCACTGCTCGTACTCTAGATGTATTTCACTGGCAGCCATGGAGGGAAGGGGTGTTGCTGGGATCTCCCTTCAGGAAAGCAATGGCTGATCCTGCAAGGGGTACAGTTAGCAGAGAGCGTCTTGCTGCTGTGGTGCTATAGGGATCCGCTGCAGCACTGAGCTGAGGCCATGCCCTTCCCAGGCTGCCCGTGGCCAGTGACAGAGAATGGCAGGGTGTTAGGGCCCTGGCCAGCTCTGCCCAGCGTGGCCCACCTCTATAGGAAATCTTGGTGCCAGAGGTCCCCTTTGGGCTGGCCAAGACTTTCTCCAAGCTACATCAGTGTCTGAGTTTCTTCACACCCAATCCTCCTTTGTTCCCCTCTCCTCTCACAGGTGCTAGGCCAGCTTTGTGGCCTGGAGGCTCTCCCTGCCTAATCCAGGTCCCTCTCCCCTTTATCTTTCATGGGCGCTACACGAATAAGTATCTTGCCTTTCAAACTCTATCTTGGCTTCCCAGAGGATCCAAACTGACACACAAATCTGAACTGTGTTTCTTAGCAAAGAACTCCTGGAGACTCCCAGAAATAATTAGACATGGAACTTTGCAAGCTGTGGATATCCAGAAATAGTCATTCAGCTTAAGAGCTAACAAGAATGGGTTACAAAAGTTCTAAGCAATTGGGAAGGAAAGACTTATAACCCTGAAAAGTGGTCATGTACAAGGGGCATTCGGTGCCTTGGTCTTTCCCTTCTAGCTTTTTCCCCTTTAGATGCAGGTGCTGAAGGTCCTGCATTCCAAATTGCCATTGAACAGAGTTCACCAAACACAACAGTTAATTAATCAATCTCATTTAGCGGGTAGGGAGTTCCTATTTCTGTTGAACAGCTGATAAGTGTAACTGTTCAATAGTCATTTAAAAATCAGCAGTTATTCCCCACCCCCAAGCATTTTGCTTGTCAGGCTGAATGACGAGGGTGTTGTGGATGAGGAAGAGATGAATATAGCATGTTGTAATTAGTGCATAAGTTAAGGATTTGTTTAATTGTGTTCTATTCCAAGAAGATGTCTGAGAGATATTCTGAATTAAATCCAAAAGCTGTTTCCACTACTTACTAAGTTAGCCTTTCTTCCTGGAAGAACCCCCTGAGTTCATGTGTATTCATTAAAACCCAGTCCTAATTGCTCCCTAGTCAGCTATGAATCTTAAGAAGCTTAGCTGTTAAGTGCTTAAATTGTGTTTGCTGACAGAAAATGGAATTTCTTTAATGATTTGCTATAAATGTCTCCATATTGTTATTATAGTGATTTTACTCATAGTAAGTTTCAGAGACTGGGGGGAAAAGAGCATTCGCATTAGGATTTGTTCACTTAAAAATTAGGTAGGTTCAGCTGCCTCTGGCTCATTCCTCAAATGCCAGCTTACAGCATCTGCCAATGAAGGAATTTTGAAATCCATGCATATCAGAGAGTCTAACTCTAACAGACATGGTGTAGACTCAACACTCCTTTCTGGATCCAGAGCCTTTCTTCCAAAGTTGGTGGTAGGGTTGGGCAGGGGTTGGGGACAGAAAAGAACCTCATTTCTCTCACTAAGCTCCTGAATCAAGTTAGGTGCACAGCACCCTGTTCTTCTCCAGTCCTAACCCTCACCACAGCCTCCATGGCACTACTCATTTATCTGTGTTTTCCCCAACTAGTTCCTAAAATCCATGAGGGCAGGGACATTCTCTGTCTTGCTCCTTATAGCATGCCATACAGCACAGAATTTGACACTGTTTTGACACCCAGACTCCTGCATTCCTCACCCTTCAGCCACCCACACCTTGACTTTTTTTTTTTTTTACAATTTATAATTTTAATGTCTTCTTAAATGCATAGTTATCTATATAACAAGGCAACTTTATGATGACCATTATTATTTCTTTAAGTTTTACCAATTAGTGTGGCTCATTATCAACTGAGGAAAATTATGACAATGTCACTCATGAAAAAGAATTCAGAGGACATTTTTGGAATGCATCTATTTATAGTTTGAGGTTATTATTGTCAATTTTTTCAATACAATATCAAACATTTTAATAAGATCTTAGTGTTCTGAATAATTTAGAGAGACATTTTTCTTAGTAATGCCCAAGAGTCAAAATATTAAACATAAGGATGTATAAAAATATTTTTTAAAAAAACATATGGAAAATGTTGCCAGTAAATAATACAGACTGGAATTTGTATTTTAGCCTGTTGGTCGTGGTGCCTTTGATATCCTCCTCACTGAATGAATATCTGTTCTTAAATTATGCTCAAAAAATCCAAAATGTCAAAACCTCTAAACAAAGTTTCATACTTATTCAAAAGGTATACAATGAAAATGATTACAAATATTTTGGGTATCAATGATATATAAAATAACATTAAACAATCCATTTAACAAGTGGGAATTTATGTCTCTTAACTGAAAATTTATACACCTTGACTTTTTAGGAAGACTCTCTCAGCTGGAAGCCTTCCCTCTTCATGGACCAATGCCCCTGAACAGACACTCCACTCTCTTGAGCTATTTTTAATTGACCTGCCCCTCTATAACTCTGAAGCACAATAATAATAATAATAATAATAATAATACAGTAAAAGTAGACAGTATTTATTGAGTCATTTCATTCTGTAGGCCAGGCATATTACATACATTATATCCTTCAATACTCAAAAACCTATGGAATCTATAATAGAAAGCTCCTCTTTTTCACATGAGGAAATGGAGACTCTGAAGTGGGAATGAGGAGGTAAGGGGATAAAGATCTAGAAGTGGCACTGGGAAGCAAGGAGTGGGCCATCTTCCCCAGTGTCTAGTCATCACAACACCAAGCAGCCACCACTCTCTCAGGTCCCATCTTTCATGCTGGGGCAAAGGGGAATCTCCCTGTTTGGTTTCTCCATCACCTTCAACCTTCTCAAGCCCATGAAATCTGGTTTCTCTCCCAAGCACTCCATGGAAACTACTTGGAGGTCTCCAGTGGCCTGCTCCTGGCCAAATCCAAAGGTCACTTCTGCATTTTCCTCTGTTGGCTGTGGAGCTACTTGCTCCTAGACTACAGCTACCTTGCCTTTCATCACCTGCTCCCAGTGTCTTCCTACCCTCTTGGATCATTTGTTTTCACTTTTTTTTTTAAAGACACAGTCTTGCTCTGTTGCCCAGGCTGGAGTGCAATGACATGATCTCAGCCCACTGCAACCTCCGTCTCCCAGGTTCAAGCAATTCTCGTGCGTCAGCCTCCTGAGTAGCTGGAACTACAAGCACACACCACCACGCCCAGCTAATTTTTTGTATTTTTAGTAGAGACAGGGTTTCGCCATATTGGCCAGGCTGATCTCGAATTCCTGACCTCAGGTGATCTGCCCGCCTCGGCCTCCTACTAGGTGCTGAGATTACAGGCATGAGCCACCATGCCCGGCCCCATGTTTTCATCTTGACTGATTTCTAAACTTCATCTCTGTCTTATTCTGTAGTTACCTTCTTCCCATCCTCCCACCAAACAAAAATAATTTGCATTTTTGCAGATAAGGAAACTGAAATTCAGAGAGACTTAGAACCTGACCAAATTCACAATGCCAAGGAGAGGCAGGATTAATACTAACACTTTGGTCCTTACTCTTTATTTTATTTTATTTTATTTGGTAGAGACAGAGTCTCACTGTGTGGTCCACGCTGGTCTCTCTAACTCCTGGCCTGAAGCCATCCTCCCGCCTCAGCTTCCCAAATTGCTGGGATTACAGGTGCGAGCCATCACACCTAGCTGGTCTTACTCTTAATTACTACTATGCCTCCAACAACTTCCTTCTCACCCCAACTCTGCTCCCCTACTCTCCCCTTTGGTTTTCAATAAGATGTAGTGGATAGAGACAGCTCCAAGATGTTTGATAGGTTGTGTGTCTATTTAATATAACCCCAGAATTCTTAATTGTCCTTAGGGATGAAGGCTGTGTTTCTTCAGACTGTCTTTGTTTTCAGTTCTCCAACTCTGGGAGCATCATGGTTTGGGGAAACTGGAGACCAATTTCCAGTCAACATGAATTGAAGGCCCAAACAGCTTTATATAAAACAACACCTCAAAACTGAAGCAATGAATCCAGTAATGTAAATGTTTGCAAAAATATCAAGGTGGAGGTGCCAAGAGCTGATTGTCAGAATGTGCATTGTCTCCTTGGAGACCCCTAGAGTAAGTGACAGCACTAAGGAAGCAGCGTGGGCAATTGAGATGCACAATGAATGTACTGAGCATTACAGATTCCCTGACAAGTTGTAATAGATGTGAAAGAGTAAGGCACTCCTGGCTGCTATTGTTTTTGCTCTCTCCTAGAAGCCTTCAGAGGGTCAGGAAAGGCTCTAGAAAGGTCATGTGGTATGTGGAAGAGCACAGACCTAAAGGGGCGGAAGACCTGACTTCTGATCTTATTTCTATTTTTCATTAACTGTAGAAGATGTGATCATCAGCAACATTTTGACCTCCTTGAGTCTTAATGTTTTTCATCTTTCAGTTGGGATTGCAATTCCTGCCCTAAATGGTCACTGTTGTTATTAATATATACATCCCCCAATAGCACCTGCCTTAATGCTGGACATGTAAGAAGTCTGTGTTGGATTGGCTTTCAGCTCAAATGGCAGATTCTCATCCATCAGCAAAATTACAATTGGATTAAATGATTGAAAAATATAAGTCATCAGAAATAGAGTGTTGAATTTAACCAATTAGGTCACATAGGCAAGCAAGAAATTAACATTTATGGAGTACATCCTGTGCCAAACAGTGTGAAATCATGCTGAACAAAAACTGAGTCCCAGCTTTTAAGAGGCTGAGCAACAACTGTGGAGTTAAAATATGTGCACTTGAAACAAGCTGAGAACAATGATTATTAATGACAACAATTACTAATACCCTTTATTTAGGATTTACTCTTTGTCAGGCACTGTGCTAAGCACCCTACATCTTGGACCTCTTTAGACCATCACCACCACTCTCTGAGAGGCATATCTCTATTATGTTAATAATTAGAACATCAAGGAAGTTTCTTAAGCTCAACCAACCTGAAAGGTTCACAGCTAAGACAAGGACTCAAATTCATCCGCTGTACTTAATATCAAAAACTGCTCCAATTGAAACTGAGCAAAGGGTAGTAAGAGTTGGTTGGAATTAATCAGGGAAGACTTCTTAGATGAAGAAAGCTTGAGACAATGTTGTAAAGAAAGTAAAATACCAGAAATGGTATAGAAGAGTTAAAAAAAGGATAAGATGTTCTGAGTAGAAGGAATGCCTAGGTGAAGGGATAGAAGAGGAAATTCACATTTTCTGTACAGGGACGGGAAAGCAGTGGGTTTGCTAGAGCAATTGTGGACTGAACTGTTGGTGAAGGACGAAGGAGTTTTCTGAGGATACTTGGGCTGGCTTCTAGAAAGCTTTGAATGCCGTATAGTTTGCCACAACGAGATTTGGTCTTTGTTCATACCGTCACCTTTTCTTGGAATGCTCTCTCTTAACCTTGCCAGTAAACCTTCAAGTCTCATCTCAGGCATCACCTCATTTCAGAAAGCCCCTCCTAATTTATTCTTCCATAAAAGTCACTTAAGCCACCTCATCTGGATTTCCACAGTCCCCTATGGATACCTCTAACTTACCACATCAGAGCACCTTGACAGCAGAGTCTGTCATTTACCTTTGCACACTCAGCACCTGGCCCCATACCTGGCACATAGTCAACACTCCATGAAAATCTCATGACTAAATGTATTCTAAATACCAATTATATCCGTGATCTAGGTATTCTGAGCATATCCAAAGTTATTCAATATTACTCCTGTTCTCAATAGGCCCCAAAGTTAGCATAGAATATATGGCAAAAGCATTCAGAATACAAAATGGAAGGTTAAGGGCTTCAGGCCAGATGTAGGTGTAAAAGAATGGATAGGCTTTGGACATGTCAAGATGTAGGGGAAGGGAAGTCTGGGAACAGGGAACAGCATGAGTTAAGGTACAAAGATGAGAATATACAGAGCGTGTACGGGGGCAGCAAATTTTATGAAAGCAAATGTTCATTAAGAAAGTAAAAAACAACCTGCTTAATAGCCTTTTATTAGATTAACAATTGTTGAATTAAGCATGCAGAATAATATAAACCTTTAGTTTATTATTTTTCATACATTTAGTAAATTTGTAGAAAAAAAATCTCTGGGCAGAGCAAAAACACATCAACTTTATCCATTCTCAACAAATGGCATTAGGGATTGCTTGCACTGTGTCATGTTCGAATTAGTGGGGAATAGGACTTTAGATACAGTCAGCTGAAAGTTAATCTGTCTGTAATCAGAGGTGCTTCTTTGTGCTTTATTGGGCAGCAGGAACATGAAGCACGAGACACAGCTCTTTTGGTTCTGATGTATAGATTAACCCTTAGGCTGCTTTGTTTTCTTCAAAAATGTATTTCAAAGATGAAAAGTTGTCAGTCCCTCCTAAGTATTTAACAAGGGGAAATGAACAACTATGTCCATACAAAGACTTTCACATGACTGACTGTTCATAGCAGTTTTCTAATATTTATCTCAAATAAATATTTGAAAACAATCCAAATATCCAACAGTAGGTGGTAGAGTCATACAATGGAATCTATTGTACTATAAAAAAAAAAAGAACTATGATACATGCAATAGCATCGATGGATCTCCAGAGAAACACACTCAGTGAAAAAAGCAAGAAATAAAAGGCTACATACTGTATGATTCCATTTATGAGGAATCCTCAACAGGCAAAACTGTAGTGACAAAGTAGAGCCGTGATTGCCTAGGGCCAGGGGCTGGGGAGAGAAAATCTACCACAAAGGAGTTAACAGGAACTATTTAGAAGCATAGAAATATTCTTTATCTTCACTGTGATGATAGGGACATGACTGTATTCAATTGTCAAAATTCATTAAATGATTCACCTAAAATAAGTAAATGTTATTATATGTAAATTATGTCTAAAATTATTTTTAAAGTAATTGGCTACCATTTTTTAAAAGAAAAAAGCTTTTATTCAGATGATATTTCTTTATTTTAATTGATAAACTTTATTTTTATAGTGGCTTTAGGCATAAGGCCAAATTGAGTGGAAAATACAGAATTCCCATATACCTACCATCTCTACACACACACACACACACAAACACACACACACACACACACACACACACACACACAACCTCCCTGGTACTATCAACATCCTGCATCACAGTAGCACATTTCTTACAATCGATAAATCTACACATCATTATCACCTAAAGCACATAGTTTACATTAGGTTTCACTCTTGAAGTTGTACATTCTATAGGTTTGGATAAATGTATAATGACATGTGCCCACCATTGTCGTATCATACAGAACAGTTTCACTGCCCTAAAAATCATCTGTGCTCAGTCTACTCATCTCTCTCCCCCTCTTAACACCTGGTAACCACTGATCCCTTTATTACCTCCATACTTTTCTCTTTTTCAGAATGTCATGTAACTGGCATCGTACAGTATGTAGCCTTTCCAGATTGGCTTCTTTCTTAGTAATATGCATTTAAGTTTCTTCCATGTCTTTTCATGGCTTGACAGTTCATTTCTTTTTAGTGCTGAATAATATTCCATTTTCTAGATGTACTGCAGTGTATTCACTCACCTACTGAGGGACATGTTGATTGCTTCCAAGTTGTGGCAATTATAGATAAATCTCCTATAAACATTGTGTGCAGGTTTTTGTGTGGACATAAGCTTTCAATTCATTTGAATAAATACCAAAGAGCATGATTACTGGATCCTGTGGTAAGAGTATGTTCAGTTTTGTAAAAAAAAAAACTGCCAAAGTGTCCTCCAAAGTGGCTGTACCATTTTGCATTTCCACCAGCTATAAATTAGAGTTCCTTTTGCTCCACATCCTTGCCAGTATTTGGTATTATTTGTGTTTTAGATTTTGGCCATTCTTTATATATATATATACTTTAAGTTCTAGGGTACATGTGCACAACATGCAGGTTTGTTACATATGTATACATGTGCCATGTTGGTGTGCTGCAACCATTAACTCGTCATTTACATTAGGTGTATCTCCTGATGCTATCCTTCCCACCTCCCCCCATCCCAAGACAGGCCCCAGTGTGTGATGTTCCATACCCTGTGTCCAAGTGTTCTCATTGTTCAATTTCCACCTGTGAGTGAGAACATGCAGTGCTTTGGTTTTCTGTCCTTGGGATAGTTTGCTGAGAATGATGGTTTCCAGCTTCATCCATGTCCCTACAAAGGACATGATCTCATCCTTTTTTATGGCTGCATACTATTCCATGGTGTATATGTGCCACATTTGCTTAATCCAGTCTATCCTTGATGGACATTTGGGTTGGTTCCAAGTCTTTGCTATGTGAATAGTGCTGCAATAAACATACATATGCATGTGTCTTTGGTTCTTTGGTATGGAGTGGTATCTCATTGTTGTTTTAATTTACAATTCCCTAAACACATATAATGTTGGACATTGTTTCATTTGCATAATTGCCATGTGTATATTTTCTTTGGTGATACATCTGCTCAAGTTTTTGTTTTTTTTTGTTTTGTTTTGTTTTGTTTTGTTTTTTTGCCCATTTTTAATTGGGTTTTTTGTTTTCTGATGGTAGAGTTTTAAGAACTCTTTTTAAGGACTCTTGTATAACAATACTTTATCACTTGTGTCTTTTGCAAATATTATCTGCCAGTCTGTGGTTTGTCTGCTCATTCTCTTGACCTTGTCTTTTGGAGAGCAGAAGTGTTCATTTTAATGACATCTAGCTTATCAACTATTTATTTCATGGATTGTGTCTTTGGTGTTGTGTCTAAAAAGTCATCACCATGCCTAAGGTCAATTAGGTTTTTTCCTGTAGTATCTTCTAGGAGCTTCAGTTTTGCATTTTACATTTAGATTTATAATCTATTTTTAGTTAATTCTCATGAAGGGTATAATGTCTGTGTCTACATTCATTTTTCTGCATGTGCATGTCCAGTTGTTCCAGCACCATTGTTGAAAAAACCGTATTTGCTTTATTGCATTGCCTTTGTTCCTTTGTCAAAGATAAGTTGACTGTATGTATGGGTCTATTTCTGGCCTCTCTATTATGTTTCACTGATCTATTTGTTCTTTTACCAGTACTACACTGTCTTGATTACTGTAGCTTTATAGTAAATCTTGAAGTGGGGTGGTGTCAGTCCCCTAATTTTGTTCTTATCTTTCAATATTCAGATGGCTGTTCTGGGTGTTTTGCCTCACCAAATAACCTTTAGAATCAGTTTATTGATAACCGCAAAATTGGACTTGCTAGGATTTTGATGGGAATTGCATTGACTCTATAGCTCAAGATCAGAAGAACTGATATCTTCATAATATTGAGTCTTCCTATTTATCAGCATAGAATATTCCTTTATTTATTTCACTCTTTCATATTTTTCATTAGAGTTTTGTAGTTTTCTTAATATGGATCTTGTACATACTTTGTTGGATTTATACCTAAATATTTCATATGGGGAGTGCTAATGTAAATGCTAATATGTTTTTAATTTCAAATTCCACTTGCTCTGATATATAAGAAAGCAATTGATTTTTGTATATTAAGCTTGTGTCCCACAATTTTGCCATAATTGCTTATTAGTTTCAGTAATTATTTGGTCAGTTATTTTGGATTTTCTACATAGACAATTACGTCATCTGCAAACAAAAGAGAGTTTGAGTTCCTCCCTCCTAGTCTGTGTACCTTTTATTTCCTTCTCTTGTTTTATGGCATTAGCTAGGACTTCCAGTGCAATGTTGAAAAGAAGTGGTGAGAGAGAACATCTTAACCTTGTTTCTGATCTCAGTGGGAGAGCTTTGAGTTTCTTACCATCAAGTATGATGTTAGCTCTGGGAGTTTTGCAGACGTTCTTTATCAAGTTGAAGAAGCTCTTCTCTATTCCTTGTTTGCTGAGAGTTTTATCATGAATAGGTGTTAGATTTTGTTAAATGCGTTTTCTGCCTCTATTAATATGATCAGGTGATTTTTTTCTTCTTTAGCCTGTTGATATAATAGATTACATTAATTGATTTTCAAATGTTAAACCAATCTTGCATACCTGGGATAAATCTCACTTGGTTGTAGGGTATAATTCTTTTTATATGTTCTTGGATTTGATTTGTTAATATTTTATTGAGGATGTTTACATCTATGTTCATGAGAGATATTGGCCTGTAGTGTTCTTTTCTTGTAATGTCTTTATCAGGTTCAGTGTTAGCATAAAGCTGACATCACAGAATGAGTTAGGAAGAATTCCCTTTGCTTCTATCTTCTAGAAGAGATTGTAGAGAATTGATATGATTTCACACTTAAATGTTTGGTAGAATTTATCAGTGAACCCAACTGGAGCTGGTACCTTTTGTTTTCAAAGGTGTTAACTATTGATTCAATTTATTTTATAGATATAGGTCTATTCAGATTGCCTATTTCTACTTGTATAAGTTTTGGCAGATTACGTCTTTTAAAGAATTTATCCATTTCACCTAGGTTATCAAATTTGTGGGCACAGAGTTGTTCACAATATCCCATTGTTATCCTTTAATGTCCATAGAAACTGTGCTGATATTTTTGCTTTCATTTCTGATACAAACAAACTTCATTTTATTGTGATTTTCTTTATTTTGCTTCACAGATATTATGCTTTTTTACAAATTGAAGGTTTGTAGCAACCCTGCATTGAGTAAGTCTATCAGTGACATTTTCCCAATAGCATATGCTCACTTCATGTCTCTGTGTCACATATTGGTAATTCTCACATTATTTCAAATTTTTTCATTATTATTCTCTCTGTTATGGTGATTTGTGATCAGTGGTCTTTGAGGTTGCTGTTGTAATTGTTTTGGGGCTCCATGAACTGCATCCATATAAGTTAGTAAACTTAATTGTTAAATATTGTGTATGTTTTGACTGCTCCACCGACTGGCTGTTCTCCCATATCTCTCGCTCTTCTCAGTTCTCCCTATTCCCTGAGACACAACAGTATTGAAATTGGGCCAATTAATAACCTTACAATGGCCTCTACGTGTTCAAATGAAAGGAAGACTCACACATTTCCCACTTTAAATCAAAAGCTAGAAATGATTAAGGTTAGTGAGGAAAGCATGTCAAAATCCAAAATACACCAGAAGCTAGGCCTCTTTTGCCAAATCGTTAGCCAACTTGTAAATGCAAAGGAAAAGTTCTTGAAGGAAGTTAGAAGTGCTACTCGAGGGAATGCACAAATGATAAGAAAGTTTAAAAAAGCTTTATTGCTGATATGGAGAAAATTTTAGTGGTCTGGATAGAAGATCAAACCAGCCACAAAATTCCCTTAAGCCAAAGCCTAATCCAGAGTAAGGCCCTAACTCTCTTCAATTCTATGAAGGCTGAGAGAGGTTAGGAAGCTGCAAAATAAATGTATGAAGCTAGAAGAGGTTGGTTCATGAGGTTTAAGGAAAGAAGCTATCTCAATAACATAAAAGTGCAAAGTGAAGAATCAGGTGCTGATGTAGAACGTGCAGCAGATTATCCAGAAGATCTAGATAAGAACATTGATGAAGATGGCTACATTCACCAACAGATTTTCGATGTAGATAAAACAGACTTACATTGGAAGCAGACACCATCTAGGGCTTTCATAGCTAGACAGAAGTCACTATCTGGCTTCAAAGCTTCAAAGGACAGGCTTGACTCTCTCACTCAGGGATAATGCAGCTGATGACTTCAAGTTGAAGCCAATACTGATTTTTTTGTTTTTTATTATACTTTAAGTTCTGGAATACATGTGCAGAACGTGCAGGTTTGTTACATAGGCATACATGTGCCATGGTGGTTTATTGCACCCATCAACCTGTCATCTACATTAGGTATTTCTCCTAATGCTATCCCTCCCTTAGCCATCAACCCGTCATCTACATTAGGTATTTCTCCTAATGCTATCCCTCCCTTAGCTCCCACCCCCAATAGGCCCCAGTGTGAGATATTCCCCTCCTTGTGTCCATGTGCTCTCACTGTTCACCTCCCACTTATGAGTGAGAACACGTGGCGTTTGGTTTTCTGTTCCTGTGTTAGTTTGCTGAGAATGATGGTTTCCAGCTTCATCCATGTCCCTACAAAGGACATGAACTCATCCTTTTTATGGCTGCATAGTATTCCATGGTGTATATGTTCCACATTTTCTTTATCCAGTCTATCAATGACGGACATTTGGGTTGGTTCCAAGTCTTTATACCCAGCAATGGGATTGCTAGGCCAAATGGTATTTCTTATTCTAGATCCTTGAGGAATCACAACACTGTCTTCCACAATGGTTGAACTAATTTACACACCCACCAACAGTTTAAAAGTGTTTCTGTTTCTCCACATAATCTCCAGCATCTGTTGTTTCCTGACTTTTTAATGATCACCATTCTAACCGGCGTGAGATGGTATCTCATTGTGGTTTTGATTTGCATTTCTCTAATGACCAGTGATGATGAGATTTTTTTCATATGTTTGTTGGCCACAAAAATGTCTTGTTTTCAGAAGTGTCTATTCATATTCTTCACCCACTTTTTGATGGAGTTGCTTGTTTTTTCTTGTAAATTTGTTTAAGTTCCTTGTAGATTCTGCATATTAGCCCTTTGTCAG
The DNA here is from genome assembly GCF_008728515.1 of Papio anubis. NCBI lineage: Eukaryota > Metazoa > Chordata > Mammalia > Primates > Cercopithecidae > Papio > Papio anubis. Next base: position 17,717,316 of record NC_044996.1, read on the forward strand.
ATGGATAGATTACAAAAATTTTCTCCCATTCTGTAGGTTGCCTGTTCACTCCGATGATAGTTTCTTTTGCAGTGCAGAAGCTCTTTAGTTTAATTAGATCCCATTTGTCAATTTTGGCTTCTGTTGCCATTGCTTTTGGTGTTTTAGTCATGAAGTCTTTGCCCATGCCTATGTCCTGAATGGTATTGCATAGGTTTTCTTCCAGTATTTTTATGGTTTTAGGTCTTATGTTTAAGTCTTTAATACACCTTGAGTTAAATTTTGTATAAGGTGTAGGGAAGGGGTCCAGTTTCAGTTTCCTACATATGGCTAGCCAGTTTTCCCAACACCATTTATTAAATAGGGAATCCATTCCGCATTGCTTGTTTTTGTCAGGTTTATCAAAGATCAGATGATTGTAGATGTGTGATGTTATTTCTGAGGCCTCTGTTCTCTTCTATTGGTCTATATATCTGTTTTGGTACCAATACCATGTTGCTTTGGTTACTGTAGCCTTGTAGTATAGTTTGAAGTCAGATAGTGTGATGCTTCCAACTTTGTTCTTCTTACCCAGGATTGTCTTGCCTATGTAGGCTCTTTTTTGGTTCCTTATGAAGTTTAAAGTACTTTTTCCTAGTTCTGTGAAGAAAGTCAGTGGTAGCTTGGTGGGGATAGCTTTGATTCTATAAATTGCTTTGGGCAATGTGGCCATTTTCATGATATTGATTCTTTCTATCCATGAGCATGGAATACTTTTCCATTTGTTTGTGTCCTCTCTTATTTCCTTGAGCAGTGGTTTGTAGTTCTCCTTGAACAGGTCCTTCACATCCCTTGCAAGTTGTATTCCCAGGTATTTTATTCTCTTTGTAGCAGTTGTGAATGGGAGTTTACTCATGATTTGGCTGTTTATCTATTACTGGTGTATAGGAATGCTTGTGATTTTTGCACATTGATTTTGTATCCTGAGACTTTGCTGAAGTTGCTTATCAGCTTAAGGAGATCTGGGGCTGAGATGATGGGGTTTTCTAAATATACAATCATGTCATCTGCAAACAGAGACAATTTGACTTCCTCTCTTCCTATTTGAATACCCTTTATTTCTTTCTCTTGCCTGATTTCCCTGGCCAGAACTTCCAATACTGTGTTGAATAGGAGTGATGAGAGATGGCATCCTTGCCTTGTGCCAGTTTTCAAAGGGAATGCTTCCAGGTTTTGCCCATTCAGTATCATATTGGATGTGGGTTTCCCATAAATAGCTCTTATTATTTTGAGATACATTCCATCAATACCTAGTTTATTGAGTGTTCTTAGCATGAAGGGATGTTGAATTTTGTCAAAGGTCTTTTCTGCATCTATTGTGGTTTTTGTCATTGGTTCTGTTTATGTGATGGATTATATTTATTGATTTGCATATGTTGAACCAGCCTTGCATTCCAGGGATGAAGTCAACTTGATCATGGTGGATAAGCTTTTTGATGTGGTGCTGGATTTGGTTTGCCAGTATTTTATTGAGGATTTTTGCATCAATGTTCATCAGGGATATTGGCCAGAAATTTTCTTTTTTTGTTGTGTCTCTCTCAGGTTTTGCTATCAGGATGATGCTGGCCTCATAAAATGAGTTAGGGAGGATTCCCTCTTTTTCTATTTTTTGGAATAGTTGCAGAAGGAATGGTACCAGCTCCTCTTTGTACCTCTGGTACAATTAGGCTGTGAATCCGACCGGTCCTGGGCTTTTTTTGTTGTTGTTGTTGGTAGGCCATTAATTACTGCCTCAATTTCGGAACTTGTGATGGGTCTGTTCAGGGATTCCACTTCTTCCTGGGTTAGTATTTGCAGGGTGTATGTGTCCAGGAATTTATCCATTTCTTCTAGATTTTCAAGTTTATTTGTGTAGGGATGTTTATCATATTCTCTGATGGTAGTTTGTATTTCTGTGGGATCAGTGTTGATATCCCCTTTATCATTTTTTATTGTGCCTATTTGATTCTTCTCTATTTTCTTCTTTATTAGTGTAGCTAGCAGTCTATCTATTTTGTTTATCTTTTCACAAAACCAGCTCCTGGATTCATTGATTTTTTGTAGGGATTTTCGTGTCTCTATCTCCTTCAGTTCTGCTATAACCTTAGTTATTTCTTGTCTTCTGCCAGCTTTTACATTTGTTTGCTCTTGCTTCTCTAGTTCTTTTAATTGTGATGTTAGGGTGTTGATTTTAGATCTTTCCCACTTTCTCCTGTGGGCATTTAGTGGTAAAAATTTCCCTCTAAGCACTGCTTTAGCTGTGTCCCAGAGATTCTGGTATGTTGTGTCTTTGTTTTCATTGATTTCAAAGAACTTATTTATTTCTGCCTTAATTTTATTATTTACCCAGTAGTCATTCAGGAGCAGGTTGTTCAGTTTCCAAGTAGTTGTGCGGTTTTGAGTGAGTTTCTTAATCCTGAGTTCTGATTTGATTGCACTGTGGTCTGAGAGACTGTTTGTTATGATTGTTGATCTTTTGCATTTGCTGAGGAGTGTTTTATTTCCAATTATGTGGTCAATTTTAGAATAAGTGTGATGTGGTGCTGAGAAGAATGTATATTCTGTTGATTTAGGTTAGAGAATTCTGCAGATGTCTATTAGGTCAGCTTGATCCAGAGCTGAGTTCAAGTCCTGAAGATTCTTGTTAATTTTCTGTCTTGTTGATCTGTCTAATATTAACAGGGTGGGTGTTGAAGTCTCCCACTGTTGTTGTGTGGGAGTCTTAGTCTCTTTGTAAGTCTCTAAGAACTTGCTTTATGAATCTGGGTGCTCCTGCATTGGGTGCATATTTATTTAGGATGGTTATCTCTTCTTGTTGCATTGATCGCTTTACCATTATGTAATGCCCTTCTTTGTCTTTTTTGACTTTTGTTGGTTTAAAGTCTGTTTTATCAGAGACTAGTATTTCAACCCCTTAAACCTTAAACCCCTGCTTTTTTTTTTTTGCCTTCCATTGACTTAGTAAATCTTCCTCTATCCCTTTATTTTGAGCCTATGTGTGTCTTTGCACATGAGATGGGTCTCCTGAATATAGCACACCAATGGGTCCTGACTCTTTATCCAATTTGCTCTTCTGTTTCTTTTAATTGGAGCATTTAGCCTGTTTACATTTAAGGTTAATATTGTTATGTGTGAATTTGATCCTGTCATTATTATGCTAGCTGGTTATTTTGCCTGTTAGTTGATGCATGGTGTTGATGGTCTTTACATTTTGATATGTTTTTGCAGTGGCTGGTAGCAGTTTTTCCTTTCCATATTTAGTGCTTCCTTCAGGAGTTCTTGTAAGGCAGGCCTGGTGGTGACAAAATCCCTCAGCATTTGCTTGTCTGTAAAGGATTTTATTTCTCCTTCACTTATGAAGCTTAGTTTGGCTGGATATGACATTCTGGGTTGAGAAATCTTTACTTTAAGAATCTTGAATATTGGCCCACTCTCTTCTGGCTTGTAGGGTTTCTGCAGAGAGATCCACTGTTAGTCGGATGAGCTTTCCTTTGTGGGTAACCCGACCTTTCTCTCTGCCTGCCCTTAACATTTTTTCCTTCATTTCAACCTTGGTGACTCTGATGATTATGTGTCTTGGGGTTGCTCTTCTCAAGGAGTATCTTTGTGGTGTTCTCTGTATTTCCTGAATTTGAATGTTGGCCTGTCTTGTTGGGTTGGGGAAGTTCTCCTGGATAATATCTTGAAGAGTGTTTTCAAATTTGGTTCTATTCTCCCCATCATGTTCAGATACACCAATCAAACGTAGGTTTGGTCTTTTCACATAGTCTCATATTTCTTGGAGGCTTTGTTTGTTCGTTTTCATTCTTTTTTCTCTAATCTTGTCTTCACACTTTATTTCATTAAGTTGATCTTCAATCTCTGATATCCTTTCTTCTGCTTCAGTGATTCAGCCATTGATACTTGTGTATGCTTCATGAAGTTCTCATGTTGTGTTTTTCAACTCCATCAGGTCATTTATGTCTTCTCTAAACTGGTTATTCTAGTTAGCAGTTCCTGCAACCTTTTCTCAAGGTTCTTAGCTTTCTTGCATTCCGTTAGAACATGCTCCTTTAGCTCAGAGGAGTTTGTTATTACCCACCTTCTGAAGCCCACTTCTGTCAATTCATCTAACTCATTCTCCATCCAGTTTTTTTCCCTTGCTGGCAAGGAGTTGTGATCCTTCAGAGGAGAAGAGGCATTCTGGTTTTTGGAATTTTCAGCCTTTTTGCACTGGTTTTTCCTCATCTTTGTGGATTTATCTACCTTTGGTCTTTGATGTTGGTGACCTTTGGATGGGGTTTTTGCGTGAACGTCCTTTTTTTTTTTTAATGTTGATATTATTGCTTTTTGTTTGTTAGTTTTCCTTCTAACAGTCAGGCCCCTCTTCTGCATGTCTGCTAGAGTTTGCTGGAGGTCCACTCCAAACCCTGTTTGCCTGAGTATCACCAGCAGAGGCTGCAGAACAGCAAAGATTGCTGCCTGCTCCTTCCTCTGGAAGCCTCATCCAGAGGGTCACCCACCAGATGCCAGCCAAAACTCTCCTGTATGAGGTGTCTGTCAACCCCTGCTGGGAGATGTCTCCCAATCAGGAGGACGGGGTTCAGGGACCCACTCGAGGAGGCAGTCTGTCCCTTAGCAGAGCTTGAATGCTGTGCTGGAAGATCTGCTGCTCTCTTCAGAGCCAGCAGGCAGAATTGTTTAAGTCTGCTAAAGCTGCGTCCACTGCCACCCCTTCCCCCAGGTGCTCTGTCCCAGGGAGATGGGAGTTTAAATATAAAGACACTTTAAATATAAAGACACAGGTAGATTAAAAGTAAATAAAGATAAAGTATGATAACACCAATCAAAACAAAGTGGAAGACACTTGGGACCTCAGAGAAGGGACCTGGTGGGAGATAATTTGATCATGGGGACAGCTTCTTCCATGCTATTCTTGTAATAGTGAGTTCTCATGAGAACTGATGATTTAAAAGTGTGCAGCAGCCCCCCCACCTCCCTGCTGCCATGTAAGACGTGTCTTGCTTCCCTGTCACCTTCCACCATGATTGTAAGTTTCCTGAGGTATCCCCAGCCATGTGGCACTGAGTCAATTAAACCTCTTTTCTTTATAAACTACCCAGTCTCAGGTAGTTCTTTAGAGCAGTGCAAAAATGGACTAATACACACAACATCCATTATGGAGCCCTGAGATCAAGGAATAATTTTGACTTTCAGGTCTTAGTAGTTAACAAATACATTTCATAAGGCTATAGCTATCATAGATATTGACTTCTCTGATGGACCTGGGCAAAGTAAACTGAAAGCCTTCTGGAAAGGATTCACCACTTACATGTCATTAACAACATTCACAATTCTTGAATGGAGGTCAAATATGTGGAGATCAAATATGGTGGAGGTCAAAATATCAACATTAACATTAATTTGGAAGAAGCTGATTCCAACCCTTATGGATGACTTTCAAAGGTTCAAGGCTTCAGTGGTGGAAGTAGCAGCAGATGTGGTAGAAAGTGTAAGAGAACTAGAATTAGAAGGGGAGCCTAATTGCTACAATCTCATGATAAAACTTTAATGAATGAGGAGTTGCTTCTTATGAATGAGCAAAGAAAGTGGTTTTCTTGAGATGGGATCTACTCCTAGTGAAGATGCTATGAACATTGTTGAAATGACAGCAGAGGATTTAGAATATTACATAATGATGGTGCTGTTGAGTTCAACTTTGTCCTTACTAATTTTCTGCCTGCTGGATCTGTTCATTTCTGATAAAGAGGTAGTGGTCTCCAACAATAACACTGAATTCATCTATTTCTCCTTATAATTCTATCAGTTTTTGCTTCACGTATTTTGATTCTCTATTGTTAGGTGCACACACGTTAGGAATTATTGTGTCTTTCTTGAGTATTAACTTCTTTATCATTATGCATTGCCCCCCCTTTATCCCTGATAACTTTCCTTGCCCTGAAGTCTGCTCTGTTTGAAATTAATACAGTGTCTTCCGCTTTGTTTTGACTAGTGTTATCATAGTTTATCTTTATTTACTTTTAATCTACATGTGTCTTTATATTTAAAGTGGTTTTATTGTAGACAACACATAGGTTTTTTTAATCTACTCTGACGAATCCTTTTATTTTATTTGTATACATTTATGGAGTACAAGTGCAATTTTGTTACAAGCATAGATTGCATATTGGTGAAGTTAGAGCTTACAGGGTATCTGTCACCCAAATAATGTATACTGTACTCATTAAGTAATTTCTCATCACCCACCCACCTCTCATCCCCTCATCTTTCCAAGTCTCTATTGTCTATCATTCCACACTCTACATCCATGTGTATACATTATTTAGTTCCCACTTATAAGTGAGAACATGTGGTATTTGTCTTTCTGTGAAATCTGTCATTTATTTATTTATTTATTTAAGACAGTGTCTTGCTCCATCACCTAGGCTGGAGTGCAGTGTCAGATCACAGATCATTGCAGCCTTAACCTTCTGGGCTCAAGTGATCCTCTTGCCTCAGCCTCCTGAGTATCTGGGATTACAGGCACACACCACCATGCCTGGTTAATTTAAAAATGTTTTATAGAGATGGGGTCTTACTATATTGCCCAGGTTGGTCTTGAACTCCTGGCCTCAAACAGCCCTCCTACCCTGGCCTACCAAAGTGCTGGGATTATAGGTGTCAGCCATTGCAGCTGGCCAGAAATCTGTTTTAATTGGTGTATTTAGACCATTGACATTTAAAGTGATTATCGATATAGTTGGATTATTATAATATCTACCATATTTACTATAGTTTTCTACTTCTTGCCCTTGTTTATTGTTCCTGTTTTTGTCTTTCATACTTGTCCTGCCTCTTGTGGTTTTAATTGAGCATTTTATATCATTCCATGTTCTCTCCTTTCTTAACTTATGTTTTATAATTTTTAAACTATTTTTGGTGGTTACCCTAGAATTTGCAATATATATTTGCAGCTAATCCAAATCTACTTTCAAATAACAGCATAACACTTCATAGTATCTGTCACCCAAATGGGTATCATGAATATGGCAAGTACCTTACAATAACAAAATGTTCTTAACTACCCCCTCCTGTACCTTGTGTCATCGCTGTCATTCATTTCCCTTATATATAAACATACCTAGCAAATACACACACACACACACACACACACACACACACAACCAAATACATTGTTGCTATTATTACCTTGAACAAACTGTTGTTAGATCAACTAAGAATAAGAAAATAAAACGTTTTCTTTTACTTTCACTTATTCCTTCTCTGATGCTCTTCATTTCTTTTTTATTGACCTGCATTTCTGATCTATATCATTTTCCATCTCTGAATAACTTTTAACATTTCTTGCAAGACAGGTATACTGACAGAAATTCTCTCAATTTTTGTTTTTCTGAGAAAGCATTTATTCTCCACTTTTGAAGGATACTTTGGCAAGGCAAAGAATTCTAGGTTGGTGAGTCTTTTTTTCTCAACATTTTAAATGTTTAATTTTATTTTACCTTGTTCTTGCTTCACTGGTTTCTGAGGAAAAGCCAGATGTAATTACTATCTTTGCCTCTCTAGAGATAAGGTGGTTTCTCTGGCTTCATTCGAGATTTTTGCTTTTTCTTTGATTTTCTGCAATTTGAATATTATATGCCTAGGTGTAGACTTGTTTTATTTTGTTTTGTTTAGTCATTATTGCTTCTAGCATTTCTTCTGTTCCTTTGTCTTTTTCTTCTCCTTCTGGTATTCTATTATGTATATTATACCTTTTGTAATTGTCTCACATGTTTTAGATATTTTGTACTCTTTTTTTCCCAGCCATTGTTCCTGTTTTGGAAGTTTCTATTACCACGTCCTCAAGTGCAAATTTTTTCCTCACTGTGTCCGGTCTAGTGATGATCCCATCAAAGGCATTCTTTATTTCTGTTATAGTGTTTTTGATCTTGAGTATTTTTAAATTTCTTCTTAGAATTTCTGGCTCTCTGCTTACATTATCCATCTGTTCTTTCATGTTGTCTAATTTTTTAAATTCCTGATCTGATAATTCCAACATTCTAGCCATATCTGACCCTGGTTCTGATGTTGGTTCAATCTCTTCAAACTGTGGTTTTGTTTTTGTTTTGCCTTTGAGTATGCCTTGTAATTTTTTGGTGAAAGGTGGACATGATGTACTGGGTAAAAGGAACAGCAGTAAACAGGCCTTTAGTAATGTGGTGGTAAGGTGAGGGAGGAGGGAAAGCATTCTATAATCCTATGATTAGGTCTCAGTCTTTTGGTGTGCCTGTGCCCCTGGACTGTGAACTTCACCACTGTTTTTCAGTCATGCCTCTCCCCTCCACCATCCCCCAGCAACTCTTGGGTGGGGCAAGATGGCTGGAGGAGTCTTGGAGTAGGGTATTTCTTTTTTCTCATGAGGAAAGCTAGAGGGAGCTGGAGCTGGAGTTGGTTATTTGCCTTCCCCCAGGTAGGTTAGGCTTTGATATAACCCCAGCAGGTTAGATTGGTAAAAATAGTTTCTTCTGAGGGCTGTACTTGTGAAGAAGAACAGAATGCTCTGCTGTATCTTAAAATGGTTTCTTTCCCCCTAACACCTGCTGGAAGAACAAGGGGATTTTTCTCCAATATTCACTGTGAGGACATGTAGAACTCCTGTAGGTAAAATTTACAAAACACAGGTCTTCCTATGACTTGATCCCCCTGGAGTTTTTAACTCTGAGAGTTGTCCACACTGACTCTCCAGCAATTTTTCAATTACAATTAAGGCTCTCCTATCCCAGAACTAGTTTCTAGGGAGATTTCTCCTTTGGGGTTTCTGCTCTGGTACGTTATGATTCCCTGTATCTGCTTGTCTTTTCTACTTTTGTGGAAGTGCTTTGCACTATGACCTCACTTCTCTGATGGATCTAAGATGTGTTGATTTTTCAGTTTTTTCAGTTTTCTACTTGTTGTTTGGATGGAGTGGTGACTTCTAAGCCATTGTTACTTATTTTTCTTACCTAGTATACCTTCTTTATCAACTCAGTCACTGTTTCCTATAGTAAAGTTATAAATAGGTTTGTTTGCTTTTTAAAGGAAAAGTGATACACAACAAAGATGAAAATCACACTCAGTTCTTTAGATGATATTTTATTTTCATGAACGTATTTTCCTGTAAATTTATACTAAGTAAATAATGATGGCATTAACTGGCATTCTTGGTATGTTTTTGATCTTCTTTTTCCAAAAGCAACTGCCAAGATAACTTCCTAACAAACATCACTTAACCACTAAGTGACTCTATTTCATATATAATGATAGCTTATTTAGATATTGCTTTTCATTCTGTTTTCTTCTCTATTCTATTGCCATTAACAATAATGAGATTTCCATACTTTCTCTGAGAAATATATAATAGATTCTCTGAGCAATTGTTTTCCCACTGCATCTTATTGTAGAAAATGGAACATGTCTTCAGAATCATATTTAATGGCTCTAGTCTTACCCAAAGCCCTCAAGCTTAAGATTCACATCTGATTTGAGTTTTATTTATGGCCTTTATCACACTGTACTGTAATTCACAGTTCACATGTCTGTCTCCAGGCTAGACTTGGAGATGCTTAAGGGCTAAAGCTATGTCTTATTCATCTCTGTATCCTCCATACCCTACACTATGCCTGGCACAGAGTTGGCTCTCAGGAAATATTTGTTGAACTGTGATGTACTTCTTCTTATCCTTGACTCACCCTTTGCCAAATATGCAGTCATGCACTCACTCACCGAACACACATACATTGCAGGAATGCTCTCCTCTTAAGAATTAAAGGTAAAATTTTCAAATACATTTTCTGTGTAAACTTATCAAAGAAAGATTTTCATTACACATCGTTTTTTCAATAAAAAAGTTTTGTTGAGCACCTCTCATGTGCCAGGCGCAATGCTAGACACTGGGACAACAGTGATAAACAAGATAGATGAGGTCTTTTTATAGTGCAAGAGAGACATCAGTTAATCACAGCAACGTGTGTTGCATCATAGCACAATTACATTGTTTCAAAATCGCCCTTCCTTTTCTATCCACCCCTGGACTGCTATATACTTGAAGTCGAGAACCCTATTTAACTGCTTTGCTGAGTTTTGCCTGTGCTGTCTCCCAGCCACCTATCATAGTGCCTGACATATGGTAAGAGCTCAACAAATGTTAAATGAATGAATTAAAGAATGAATGACCAAATGAATAAAGATGATGAGTGTTTACTATGTGGTAAGATTAACTGGGCAATCTTCATACCTCCTACTGAAAAGGTCTTCTTTTATTTACAAACAACAGATACAATTTAAGAATCACAGCTTATGGAACGTAAGCACGCCCCATACCCACCAAATTATTCTCCCTCCCAGCAGAAGGATCAGTTTAGATAAGAAGTTTATTTTCTTAATTTTAATTTTTAATTTTGCAAATATATAAATGTATGGGGTACATGAAATGTTTTGATACAGGACTGCAATGCATAATAATCACATCCCATAAAATGGGGTATCCATCCCCTAAAGTATTTATAATTTGTGTTACAAACAATTCAATTACACTCTTTTAGTTATTTTTAAATGTACAATTAATTTATTATCGACTATAGTCACCTTGTTGCTCTACCAGATACTAGATCTTATTCACTCCTCCTATTTTTTTTTGTACCCATTAACCATCCCCACTTCACCTCAACCTTCCCACTACCCTTCCCAGCGCTCTGGTAACTATCCTTCTACTCTCTATGTCTATGAGTTCAATTGTTTTGATTTTTAGAATCTACAAATAAGTGAGAACATGCCATGTTTGTCTTTCTGGGCCTTTCACTTGCAACAATATGAATGAAACTGGAGGTCATTATACTAAGTGAAATATATACCATTTATTGAGCATGGATCAGTCTGTGCTAAGAGGTTTACATAGATTAGCTCATTAAGCATTTGTAACATCAATTTGATGTGGTATAATAATCATTCCAACTTTTTTCCAACTCAATTGAGGTATAATTGACAAATAAAAATGGTATAGATTCAAGATATACAACATGATTTAATATATGTATATATTGTATAATGACTATCCCAATCAAACTAATTAACACATCATTCACCACACGTAGTTGCCACTGTATGTATGTATTAAAAACATTTAAGATCTGCTCTCTTACCAAATTTCAAGCAAACAATATAGTATTATTAACGATAATGATTGTGCTGTACGTCAGATCCCCACAACCCTCAGTTTCTTCATGTTTAAAATGGATGTGAATAATTAACACACACATATATATATACACACACACACACACAAAATGTAATATTATTTTTAACATGAAGAAACTGAGGCCCAAGTAACTTAGGTGATGTTTCCATGATCACACAACTAGTAAATAGTGTAAGTAGAAATCAAACTCATATCTGTTTGTCTCTAAAGTAGAACCCTAAAATTCGATGACAGATGCTCAATATATCAATGGTTCTCAGTGTAGGGAAAGGAAATCCAAATCTGCAGAGGGTTATATGGAGTATGAAAGAAGTATACTTACTGGGTAAATATGCTGGTTGACAGCACATTATCTATCTCCTTTCCCTCCCAAGTGCTCCCAAAATGACAGCAAATGAATTTTTAAACGACATAAACATATAAGGACCCAAAAGATTAGGATAGAAGACATCAGCAGGTGAAAAATTTCAACAATTTTTGGAAGTAGAACAGAGAGGAGAATGCTACAACTTTAAATGCCTGCAGAGGAGGATGCAGAACATAGCCAGCTGATTTGCTCTTTAAAGCCTGAAAGGCACCAATAAGGCAGGTCCGAAGTACAGAGCTGAAAATAGAACATTGTTTGAATATCTGTACATGGACTAAATACTCTCTGAGTTTCCCATCCTCATCGTAAGCATCCAGGCAAAAAACGAGGTGTTATTTCTGGAAACACTAAATGAAGTTTATATTAAATGAAGATGTCCAGGGTTTAAAAGACACGAGCTATGCTGGTGAGCAGGGGGTAAGTCTCATAGCCTGAAACAAGGAGATGTCTTAAACACCTGCTCCTGAACCTGTGAGACTGAGCCCACCCCTACTCTCAAGTTCTCCCCTGCTAGGTTTAAAATTGACAGCAGCCAAGCTTATATCCCAACATGCTCCAAGATATGGAAGAATAATTGTTGAAGAAAATGACTTATCTGAGCAAAAAAGATTTCTACATACTTACATAGGAGATTTGGGGGTCCCAATGGAAAAGTCTGCCTCCTTGTCTAACCACTTTTCATTGTAGACTACCAGTCAACAATCTTCAACCACAGACAGGCTTTCAATAAATGTTTCTGTGCCTCAATCTTAAATATATACAGACAGCCAAGGTTCATGAGATATTTGAATCCCACCATTTATCATCACCTCCATTTCCACCACCCTCACCTAGGCCACCTTTATCTCTCACCTGGATTGTTGCAACAGTCTCCTAACTGGTTTCCCATCTTCCACCCTCACCCTCTTACAGCCTATTCTCAATAGAATCATCAATTAGACTTTTAAGACATACCCAAACGATGTCACTCTTCTTTATAAAAAGCCTGCAGTGGTTTCCTGCCTTGATCAAAGTAAAAGCCAAAGTCCATTTCCAGGTGCACAAAGGCCTTTCCTTTCCAAATCCACTTCTTACTGCTCTTCCCTTCTCTCAGTACACTGGTCTCCTGGCTGTTCAATTATATCAAATATCTTTTCATGTCAATGCCTTTGTACCTACTCTATCAATAAAAAACATCTGCATCTCTCTCTTGCTCTGGATAGTTTGCCTTATTTTTCTTTACAGCACTCAGCAGACATCATCTAACATTACATTATTACCATTCCTCTAGAATGTAAACTCCATGTCAGTATGGTCTTTGTTTTAATTTTTTTCACATGAAGTACCTGGCACATTTTAGACACTCAATATTGGTTGAATGAATGAATAAATTTGAGAAAGACCTCCAAAAGTAAACAAGCAAACAAACCAAACAGAAATAAGAAAACCCAAACTTAGAAAGAATAAATATATTCTTTATAATATAAATAAATAAATAAATAAATAAAGGAACCCAAACTTAGAAAGAATAAAATATGCAGGAAAAAATCTATTTTATGAAAATCTCCCAAGTGACATCAGTAGGAATGGTGGAATAAAGATCTCCAAAAATTCTTTTTCCCATAGAAGCAATGAGAACACTGGAAGATAATTTGTCAGAATCAACATTTTAAGAACTCTGGAAATTAACCAAGGGACTTCAGAAATCTGGGGAGTATTTATTCAAGAAAAATGGCTGAGTTTCTGTAAAAGAGTGAGCTTTGAGGCATTTTAACTGACCTTATTCCTATACCACTCTCCTCAGCTTAAGAGTAGCCTTGAAATCCAATATCCCTGCAATCACACTGAAAACCATCAGCCCAGAAACCACTAGAGGGAGAAGAATGAGGTTGGATACGCCTGTGTGTGAGTGTGTGTGAGAGTGAGTGAGAGAGAGTGTGTGTGTGTGTGTGTGTGTGTGTGTGTGTGTGTGTAAAGGTTGAGTATCCTTTAGTATCCTTTATCCAAAATGCTTGGAAGCAGAAGTGTTTGGGATTTGGGATATTTTCAGATTTGGGAATATTTGCATTATACTTATTGGTTGAACATTCTTAATCCAAAAAATCCAAAATCCAAGATACTCCAATGAGCATTTCCTTTGAGCATCATGTCAGTGCTCAAAAAGTTTTTGATTTTGGAGCATTTTATTTTAGGGATACTCAACACACACGCACACAAACACGCACGCACACACACAGAGTATATGTGTGTGTGTGTGCGTGTGTGTGTGTTTGTGTGTGTGTATAACTTTGCCCATGAGATGAATTGGAACTATTTTTTTGCAGCAAGTTGTAGAAAACCTGATTATAGTGAATGTATTAGTTTGCTAGGGCTGCTATAAAAATAAAAAGCAGGGCAAGCATGGTGGCTCACACCTGTAATCCCAGCACTTTGGTAAGCCGAGGCAGGAGGAATACTTGAGCCCAGGAGTTTCAGACCAGCCTGGGCAACATGGTGAGACCACATCTCTACAAACAAATTTTTAAAACATTATCCAAGCTAAACAATTGTTTTAAAATCATTACCCAATAACAGAGGCAGATGTGTCAAAAAAATTAGTTAATTATGATGTACCCACACAAAGGAATTTTATGCAACCATTAAAATGAATGAGATAGTTCTAATTGAAATGAACTGACATAGACACATTTTATGATACAAAGCTAATTTTTTAAAAGACAAAGTGCAAAATTGTGTTTAAATTATGTGACTATTTCAGTAAGATCAAAAAGAAAAACAAATAAATATACTTACATATATAGTTACATATACATAGAATATCTCTGAATGGATACACAGGGGTAATATTTGTTACCTCAAAAAAAAAAAAAAAAGAAACAGAGAGAAACATGTAGATAAAACATATAGAACATACAGAACAAAATGCAGAGACCAGAAATAGACTCACACAAATATGACCAATTAATTTTGGACTCAAAAAAAAACTAAATGGCGAAAGGAACCACATGCATCCATTTGCAAAAACAAATTAACCTACATCTGAAGCTCACACCTTATACAACATTAACTCAAAATAGATCATAAACCTAAATATGAAACAAAAAGCTATAAAAACTTTTAAAATAAAACATAGAGAAGTCTTTGTGACCTTGGGTTTGGCAATTAGTCTTAAAATACAACAGCAAAAGCACTATCAATACAAGAAAAAATAATAAATAGGACTTCATTAAAATTATAAACTTTTCCTCTGCAAAAGATACCATTAAGAGACTGAAAAGACAAGTCACAGACCGGGAGAAAATATTTGAAAACCACACATCTGACAAAGAAATTGTTTCTAGAATGTACAATAAACTCTTAAAACTCAACAATAAGAAAATTAAATGGGCAAAATACTTGAATAGACATTTCACCAAAAATGATTTAGAGATGACTATAAGCACATTGAAAACATACTCAACATCATTAGTCATTGGAGATATGAAAATGTATACCACAATGAGATATCACCACACACCTATTTGAATGCTTAAAATTGATAATGTTGACAATATCTGGTGAGGAGGCAGAGCAACTGGAATTCTCATATATTACCGATGAGAACACAAACAGCACATATCCTTTCTAAATTCGTTTATCAGTTTCTTACAAAGTTAGACATACACTGACTATATGGCCCAGCAATCCCACTTCTAGCTATTTACTCAGGTGAAATAAAAATTTGTGTTCACCCAGAAAAATATTTGTTGAATGAATGGATTAATAAGTGAATAATAATAACGAATGGATCTATCATAATGTAAAATGACTAGATAATGTCTAAAATTGCTGAAACCGAAAACAATAATATAACACTATTTTAGGAATAAGGAAGTAACTACCACAAGGAATATTTAAAAGAATAAAAAGAGATTGACTCTTAAGGACAGGACAGAATGGTGGGAATGGTTAAAAGCGACTGCTGTTTTTCATTAAAGCCTTCCATACTATTGATTCTTTTAACTGTGTGAATATATTACCTTCATAAAAATTTAAAAATGAAAGTCATGCTGTGTGAAGTTCTATGAACTTCTACAGGGGGCAAAATTAATCTATGGTTGCATGCTACTTAATCTCAAGTGCTTCAGGGAAAAAAATCTTTTATTTTTATTTTTAAAAAATTTAGAAGTAGGAGTTTCACTATGTTGCTCAGGCTAGTCTCAAAGTCCTGGGCTCAAGCAACCTTCCCACCTCAGCCTCCAGAATAGCTGGGATTACAGGTGCATGCCATCATGCCAGGTTAAAAAAAATTTATATACATAGAAAGAAAGCAAATGCCAAAACAAATTAGTTAAATGTTAATGAGAGGTGGATCTGGGTGAAGAGTATCTGGGTGGCCTTTGTAGTGTTATTTTTCTTGCAACTTTTCTCTAAGTTTGAAATTATTTCCAAATAAAAGTTATTAAAAATAACTATGGTAGAAAAATCAGAACAGTGGTTTCCTGTGGAGGGTGAAGGCAGAGATTGACTTGGAAGGAGCATGGGGGTGCTTTCTGGGCTGTTGGCAATGGTCTGTATCTTGATAGGGGTTAGAATTATATGATGTGTGCATTTATCAGACCTTATAGAATGGTACTCATAAGATCACTGCATTTCATTGTATGTGAATTTTACTTAAATTTAAAAATAACAAATATTGAACTTAATGATATTCATGCTGAAGGGTTTAGAGGTAAAGTACACTAATGTCTGCAACCTGCTGTCCAATGCATCAGAAAAAAATAAGATGGATGGATAAATGGGAACAGACATAAACAGATGGAGAGATGGATAATGAAGCAAAAATAAGAAAATGATCATTGTAAAATCCAATGGTACCATGTGGTTGTTCATTGCAAATTTCCCTCAACTTTGCTGGATGTTTGAAAATTTTCGGCCGGGCGCGGTGGCTCAAGCCTGTAATCCCAGCACTTTGGGAGGCCGGTGGATCACGAGGTCAGGAGATCGAGACCATCCTGGCTAACACGGTGAGACCCCGTCTCTACTAAAAATACAAAAAACTAGCCGGGCGAGGTGGCGGGCGCCTGTAGTCCCAGCTACTCGAGAGGCTGAGGCAGGAGAACGGCGTGAACCCAGGAGGCGGAGCTTGCAGTGAGCTGAGATCTGGCCACTGCACTCCAGCCTAGGTGACAGAGCGAGACTCTGTCTCAAAAAAAAAAAAAAAAGAAAATTTTCATAAGAAAGCGTTAGGAAAAAAGCAAAGGATGAAAAAGCAATATGAAGGGAGGAAAAGGATTTTAAAGTTTATCAAAAAGGAGTAAGTCAGGGGGGTGCGTCCAAGATGGCCAAATAGGAACAGCTCCAGCCTCCAGCTCCCAGCGTGAGTGACACAGAAGATGGGTGATTTCTGCATTTTCAACTGAGGTACTGGGTTCATCTCACTGAGGCATGTAGGACAGTTGGCCCTGGTCTGTGGGTGCAGCCCAACCAGTGAGAGCTGAAGCAGGGTGAGGCATTGCCTCACCTGGGAAGCACAAGGGGGAAGGGAATTCCTTTCCCTAGCCAATGGAAACTGAGACACACAACACCTGGAAAATCGGGTAACTCCCACCCTAATACTGTGCTTTACCAAGAGTCTTAGCAAACGGCACACCAGGAGATTATATTCCACACCTGGCCCAGAGGGTCCCACGCCCACGGAGCCTCCCTCATTGCTAGCACAGCAGTCTGAGATCTAACTGCAAAGTGGCAGCGAGGCTACGGGAGGGGCGCCTGTCATTGCTGAGGCTTAAGTAGGTAAACAAAGCCGCCAGGAAGCTCGAATTGGGTGGAGCCCACCACACCTCAAGGAGGCCGGCCTGCCTGCCTCTGTAGACTCCTCCTCTAGGGACAGGGCATAGCTAAACAAAAAGCAGCAGAAACCTCAGCAGAGGTAAATGTCCCTGTCTGACAGCTTTGAAGAGAACAGTGGATCTCCCAGCACAGAGGTTGAGATCTGAGAACGGACAGACTGCCTGCTCAAGTGGGTCCCTGACCCCTGAGTAGCCTAACTGGGAGACATCCCCCACTAGGTGCAGACCAACACCTCACACCTCACACAGCAGGGTACACCCCTAAGACGAAGCTTCCAGAGCAAGAATCAGACAGCAACACTTGCTGTGCAGCAATATTCTATCTTCTGTAGCCTCTGCAGCTGATACCCAGGCAAACAGGATCTGGAGTGGACCTCAAGCAAACTCCAACAGACTTACAGCTGAGGGTCCTGACTGTTAGAAGGAAAACTCACAAACAGAAAGGACACCCACAACAAAACCCCATCAGTACGTCACCATCATCAAAGACCAAAGGCAGATAAAACCACAAAGATGGGGGAAAAGCAGTGGAGAAAAGCTGGAAATTCAAAAAATCAGAGAACATCTCCCCCGCCAAAGGAACACAGCTCATCGCCAGCAACACAACAAAGCTGGACGGAGAATGACTTTGACAAGTTGAGAGAAGAAGGCTTCAGGCAAGAGAAAGAAATAAAGGGTATTCAGTTAGGAAAAGAAGAAGTCAAATTGTCCCTGTTTGCAGATGACATGATTGTATATTTAGAAAACCCCATGGTCTCAGCCCAAAATCTCCTTAAGCTGATAAGCAACTTCAGCAAAGTCTCAGGATACAAAATCAATGTGCAAAAATCACAAGCATTCTTATACACCAGTAACAGACAAACAGAGAGCCAAATCATGAATGAACTTCCATTCACAATTGCTTCAAAGAGAATAAAATACCTAGGAATCCAACTTACAAGGGATGTAAAGGACCTCTTCAAGGAGAACTACAAACCACTGCTCAGTGAAATAAAAGAGGACATAAACAAATGGAAGAACATACCATGCTCATGGATAGGAAGAATCAACATTGTGAAAATGGCCATACTGCCCAAGGTAATTTATAGATTCAATGCCATCCCCATTAAGCTACCAATGACTTTCTTCACAGAATTGGAAAAAAGTGCTTTAAAGTTCATATGGAACCAAAAAAGACCCCACATTGCCAAGACAATCCTAAGCCAAAAGAACAAAGCTGGAGGCATCATGCTACCTGACTTCAAACTATGCTACAAGGCTACAGTAACCAAAACAGCATGGTACTGGTACCAAAACAGAGATATAGACCAATGGAACAGAACAGAGCCCTCAGAAATAATACCACACATATACAGCCATCTGATCTTTGACAAACCTGAGAAAAACAAGAAATGGGGAAAGGATTCCCTATTTAATAAAGGGTACTGGGAAAATTGACTAGCCATAAGTAGAAAGCTGAAACTGGATCCTTTCCTTACTCCTTATACTAAAATTAATTCAAGATGGATTAGAGACTTAAATGTTATACTTAAAACCATAAAAACCCTAGAAGAAAACCTAGGTAATACCATTCAGGACATAGGCATGGGCAAGGACTTCATGTCTAAAACACCAAAAACAATGGCAACAGAAGCCAAAATTGACAAATGGGATCTAATTAAACTAAAGAGCTTCTGCACAGCAAAAGAAACTACCATCAGAGTGAACAGGCAACCTACAGAATGGGAGAAAATTTTTGCAATCTACTCATCTGACAAAGGGCTTATATCCAGAACCTATAAAGAACTCAATCAAATTTACAAGAAAAAGACAAACAACCCCATCAAAAAAGTGGGCAAAGGATATGAACACACACTTCTCAAAAGAAGACATTCATACAGCCAACAGACACATGAAAAAATGCTCATCATCACTCGCCATCAGAGAAATGCAAATCAAAACCACAATGAGATACCATCTCACACCAGTTAGAATGGCA
Organism: Papio anubis; assembly: GCF_008728515.1. NCBI lineage: Eukaryota > Metazoa > Chordata > Mammalia > Primates > Cercopithecidae > Papio > Papio anubis. Next base: position 17,736,680 of record NC_044996.1, read on the forward strand.
ATCATTAAAAAATCAGGAAGCAACAGGTGCTGGAGAGGATGTGGAGAAATAGGAACACTTTTACACTGTTGGTGGGACTGTAAACTAGTTCAACCATTGTGGAAAACAGTGTGGAGATTCCTCAAGGATCTAGAACGAGAAATACCATTTGATCCAGCCATCCCATTACTGGGTATATACCCAAAGAATTATAAGTCATGCTGCTATAAAGACACATGCACACGTATGTTTATTGCGGCACTATTCACAATAGCAAAGACTTGGAATCAACCCAAATGTCCATCAGTGACAGACTGGATTAAGAAAATGTGGCACATATACACCATGGAATACTATGCAGCCATAAAAAAAGATGAGTTCGTGTCCTTTGTAGGGACATGAATGCAGCTGGAAACCATCATTCTCAGCAAACTATCACAAGAACAGAAAACCAAATACCGCATGTTCTCACTCACAGGTGGGAATTGAACAATGAGGTCACTTGGACACAGGAAGGGGAACATCACACACCGGGTCCTATTGTGGGGAGCGGGGAGAAGGGAGGGATACCATTAGGAGATATACCTAACGTAAATGATGAGTTAATGGGTGCAGCACACCAACATGGCACATGTATACATGTGTAACAAACCTGCACGTTGTGCATATGTACCCTAGAACTTAAAGTATAATATAAAAAAAAGAGGATTAAGTCCATAAAAAGATTGCACAACTTCAATATGGGTAAGGAAACAGGGGTAAAGAGACTTACGCATGATGGCCCATATCTGGAACCAAGGTCTGTGTACCCTACAGCAGCAAAGCCATCTCAACAGTCACCTCCCCTGCCCTGCCGGGGATCTAGTACCACAGCCACGTGACCAGTTCTGTCCTTTGTCTATCCCAGCACTTTGTACCAATGGACACTTAGGACCCTTGGATAAGGATGGGGCCCCCATTTCCTTCATCATATTTGATCAAATTTTTACTCGAAGAATTTTGTGGAGTTATCAAGTTCTGGTCTTCATTTGTCAACTGAGAATTTTTAATTTCCCTTGGGACATTTTTGAGCATGGAACTTTCATCTAAGCCTTTTGATTGTCTAAGAAGCACCGCTTTCTCATCTTTGTTGAGTCAAATACAAATATTTTGGCCTGAGCAGACTGCACATTTTAAAACGCAAATAACCCCAATGTTCATCAATAGGAGAATGAATGAGTAATTGTGGTACAATCATATAAGGAATACTATGAGGCAAGTATAATTAATATACTATGTCTCTAGCATAACAAAATGGGATAAATATCAAAAACATACCGGACAGAAAAAGAAAGCTGCAGAAGAATACAGTATAATGTCATTTATAAAAACAATACCATGCATCGTTTGAGGATATGCACCTATGTATCAAATGTATGAAATTATAAAAACTAAATTCAAAATAATGGTTCCTTCTTGAGAGAGAGGGGGGCTACTGAAGTAGCTTGTATAATTTTTGTTTTAATGATAAAGTCTAAAAAGATAGAATTCCGTTTCTGATCATTAAAGATGAGTTAATTCAGACCTGCCTTTCTGCTAAAGAAAAATGAGAAAAGACAATATTTTTAAAAGAACACATTTCTATAACTATCAAAGAAATAATGAAAGAGTGGAGAATTACCAAGCCTAGAAACAGAGCTGAATCAGGAAACCAAGAGAGGTATTTGATCCACTTTTGTCCATGGGGCTTTCACCAATATAGAAGTGACTGAGAGGCTGAGCAACATTTCTGACAGTATTAGAGAGAAAAAAAATGTGTAATACAGAATGATAAAAACAAATGTGGAATATAGGGTCTGCGAAGGTTAGGGGCCCTGAAAACCCCCCATCATCTAGGGTCAGGACCTGAAAAGATGAGATAATAGGCAGCATGAAGTGGAAATAAACCATACCTCACGTGGATTCTATCTCTAATTAGAATCATCTGAGTGGTCCCAAAGATCTCAAGCCCTGAAACCAGAGGAAGGTAGCTAACCTTAAGCCCTGACATCACTACATTGTTGATTTAATCCATTTTGGGACAGCCCTACCTCTGATATTCTCATGTGAAATAATAAATGTTGCTATGTTTCAAACCACTTTTAGTTAAGTTTTCTGTTGCTTGAAGCCTGAAGCATCCCAACTGACACAGTGAGCAATCACAGATATGGTCTCTTTCTCACAGAGCTCACAGCCAGGAAACTGAGGAGAAAGAGCTATTGTACTAATTTGCTAGGGCTGCCATAACTAAATGCCACAAACTGGGTGGCTTAAACAATGGGAATTTGTCGTTTCACAGTTCTGGAGGCTAGAAGTCTGAAACCAAGGTGTTGGCAGGTTTGATTCCTTCTGAGAGCTCTGAGGAAGACTGTTCCGTATCTCTCTCCTAGCTTCTGGTGATGGCCAGCAATCCTTGGTGTTCCTCGGCTTGCAGCTTCATCATTCCAATCTCTGCCTTCATCTTCACATGGTATTCTCCTTGTGCGTGTGTAGGCGTGTGTGTGCATCCACAAATCCAAGTTTCCCTTTTTTAAAATTTTATATTAAGTTCCGGGATACAAGTGCAGAACGTGTAGGTTTGTGACATAGTTATATGTGTGCCATGGTGGTTTGCTGCACATATCAACCCATCATATGGGTTTTAAGTCCTGCATTCATTATCTATTTGTCCCAATGCTCTTCCTCCCCTCGCCCCCAGCCCCCGACTGGCCCCGGTGTGTGTTGTTCCCCTCCTGTGTCCATGTGTTTTCATTGTTCAACTCCCATGTATGAGTGAGAACATGCAGTGTTTGGTTTTCTTTTTCGGTGTTAGTTTGCTGAGGATGATGGCTTCCAGCTTCATTCATGTCCCTGAAAATGATACGATCTCATTCCTTTTTATGGCTGCATAGTATTCCATGGTGTATATGCACCACATTTTTTTTTTATCCATTGATGGACACCAAGTTTCCCTTTTTTATAACAACAGCAGTCATATTGGATTAGGGCCCAGACTACTGCCTTCATCTTTTTTTTCCTTCAACCTTTATTCTAAGTTCCAGAGTATATGTGCAAAATATGCAGGTTTGGTACACAGGTAAGCGTGAGCCATGGTGGTTTGCTGCATCGATCAATTCATCACCTTGGTATTAAGCCCAACATTCATTAGCTATTCTTCCTGATGCTCTCCTTCCTCCACCCTCACTCTCTAACAGGCCCCAGTGTGTGTTGCTCCCCTCCCTGTGTCCATGTGTTCTCATTGTTCAGCTCCCACTTAAAAGTGAGAATATGCAGTGTTTTCATTTACTGTACCTGCCTCAGTTTGCTGAAGATAACAGCTTCCAGCTCTATCCATGTCCCTGAAAAGGACGTGATCTTGTTCCTTTTTATGGCTGCATAGTATTCCATGGTGTGTATGTACCACATTTTCTTTATCCAGCCTACCACTGATGGGCATTTGGGTTGATTCCATGTCTTTGCTATTGTGCGTATTACTACAGTGACCATACACATGCATGTATCTTTGTAATAGAATTATTTATGCTCCTTTGGGTATATACCTAGTAATGGAATTGCTGGGTTAAATTTCTGTTTCCAGGTCTTTGAGGGATTCACAATTCCTTACAATCCATCTTCCACATGGTTGAACTAATTTATACTCCCACCAACAGTGTAAAAGCATTCCTTTTTCTCTGCAACCTCAGAAGTATTGGTTGCTTTTTGACTTTGTAATAATCGCTATTCTGATTGGCATGAGATGTTATCTCATTGTGGTTTCTAGATTTGCATTTCTAATGATCAGTGATGTTCAGCTTTTTTCATTTTATTTATTTTTTTACCTATTTATTATTATTATACTTTTAAGTTGTAGGTACATGTGCATAATGAAATTTGTTACATATGTATACTCTTGTGCCATGTTGGTGCCGCATCCATCAACCTTCTCGTCACATTTACATCAGGTATAACTCCCAGTGCAATCCTCTCCTCCCTCCCCATAGGCCCTGTGATGTTCCCTTCCTGGAGTCCAAGTGATCTCATTGTTCAGTCTTCCCACCCAAGTGAGTGAGAAGACATGTGGTGTTTGGTTTTCTGTTCTTGTGATATAGTTTGCTGAGAATGATGGTTTCAGCTGCATCCATGTCCCTGCAAAGCGACACAACCATCCTCTTATGGCTGCATAGTATTCCAAGGTGTATATGTGCCACATTTCTTAATCCAGTCTGTCACTGATGGACATTTGGGTTGATTCCAAGTCTCTTTGCTGTTAGAATAGTGCTGCAATAAAACATAATGCGGTGCATGTGTCTTTATAGCAGCATAATTCTATAACTTTTGGGTATATATCCAGTACTGGATGGTTGGCCATATGGTACATCAAAGACAAGAACCATGATTATCTCGGGAGATGCAGAAAAGGCTTTTGATAAAATTCAACAGTCTCTTCATGCTAAAAACGCCAAAGAATTCGCTGTATATTGATGGAACGTAATTCTCAAAAAATAATAAGAGCTATTTAGAGGATGTAAACCTACAGCCAATATCATACTGAATGGGCAAAAACTGGAAAATTCCCTTTGAAAACTGGCATTAAGACAGATGCCTCTCTCTACCACCTCCTATTCAACATAGTTGGAAGTTCTGGCTAGGCAATTAGGCAAGAGAAAGAAATCAAAGGTATTCAGTTAGGAAAAGAAGGTCAAAGTGTCCCTAGTTTTGCAGATGACATGATTGTAAGGTTTGAAACCCATTTTCAGCCTCCAAAATCTCCTTGCTTCGATAAGCAACTCAGCAAAGTCCAGGATACAAAAATTAATGTGCAAAAATCACAAGCATCTCTTATACACCGCCAGTAACAGACAAAACAGGAGGAGAGCCAATCATGAATGAACTTCCATTCTACAATTGCTTCAAAGAGAATAAAATACCTAGAATCCAATCTCATAAGGGATGCAAAGGACCTCTTCAAGGAGAACTACAAAACCACTGTTCAGTGGAAATAAAAGATATGCAAACAGTCAAAGAATATACTAAGGCTCTTGCAGGAGAAGAATCAATATCGGAAAAAAAATGGGCCATACTGCCCCTGCTGTAATTTATAGATTCATCAATGGCATCCCCATCAAGCCACTAAATGAGTTTCTTCACAGAATTGGAAAACTTCGTTTTAAAGTTCATATGGAAACCAAAAAGAGCCCGCGATTCCAAGACAATCCCAAGTCAAAAAAGAACAAAGCTTCTTTCATATGTTTGTCATTGGCTGCACAAACGCCATCTTTGGGTATGTGCTGACATCATCTTAACTTGATTATCCCTACGTAAAGACCATATCTCCAAATAGAGTCACATTCCGAAGTACTGGGGGTTAGGATTTCAACATGTGAATTCCAGTTCAACTCATAACAGCCACAGGCTTCATTTTGTCCCTAAGAGAGAAAACTCTAGGCCTACATGTATAAGAGAGCTCCCCTGGAAGCCACTTTACATATTTTTACTACATCATTCTTTTAACAGATATAAGGCCCTCCTAAAGTATTTGAAACAGTTTGTTGTCAGAATCATAATCAAAGCCTGGTGCTAATGTCTTGTGCTCAAAATCCTCCAAGGTTTCCCACTACCTCACTCTTCTGAGTATGCCATTCTGGGTCCTCCACACAGTGGCCCCAGCCTGAATTTCTAGCCTCACATTCCATCCTTTTCTTTCACCCACTCTAATTGGATATCCCATTGTTTCCCTCACCCACAGACCCTACATTTTTATTGAGTATTTTAATAAATTCCCTCATCCTGGAATACCCTCCGAGAGCCTCTTCACCTCTACGTATGAAAATCCTTGCCACAGATATGGTTCCCCAGATTCTGAGTTGGAAATGAGAGTGAAGATCATTTATAAGGGAATGCTGTCAGGATCAACCTGCGGAATGGAAGGAAATGAAGTCAGAATGGGCAGAGGGAAAATCTGGGCCATAGTGTGATCACACAATGCCACAGCTAAGCCCACAAAAAGATGAAAACCCAGGATGGCCCTTCACAGCTGTCTCCAGTGAAAACGAGGGGATCAGGCCTTTATATTCCTGTGGCAAACAGACTCTAAGATGCTCCCCCAGTCATCCCTGCCTCCTGGTGTTCACGTACTGGACCTAGTAACTTGCTCCTAATCAACAGAATACAGCAAAGGAAATAGGATGTCAGCTTTATGATTATATTATGCTGTATAAGACTGTCTTGCTACCAAAGTCACTTTAGAGACTTTACTTGTTGGATTGATAAGATATCCAAGTTGAGAAAGCCCATGTGGTATGGGACTGTCCGATGGCCTCCAGGAGCTAAGGGCAGCCTCCAACCAATAATCAGCAAGAAGCCAGAAGCCAGAGGCCTCAGCCCTTCAACAGTAAGGAAATGAATTCTGCCAACAACCTGAGTTTAGAAGTGAATTCTGCCCCAGACAGGCCTCCAGATGATAATGTGGCCTGGCTGATACCTTGAAAGCCTTGTAAGACCCTAAGCAGATAACTCAGTAAAGCTATGTCCAGACTCCTGACCCACAGAAACTGTGAGATAATAAATATGTGTTGTTTTCAGCCATTAAGTGTGTGATAATTTATTATGCATCAACTGATAACTAATACTATCCCCATTTTGGACAGTCATTGGATGCAAACTATCTGCAGGACAGGGACGTTGCTATGGACAAGGTCCCCTCTTCAGCAGAAATAGTTCCTATAAAGGGCTGACAGCTGAAGACTGGCAATCCACAGAACCCCAGGAGCTGGATGAACAAATCTTTTGGACCTGACGGGGAATTGAAAGAGTGCAGCACAGAATCCACAGCAATCCTACTCATCCTTCAAACCTCTTTCAGTGCTTTCACAGGGCTGCCATAACAAATTACCATAGACTTGACGACTTAAAACAACAGAACTTCATTCTATCACCTTATAAAGACCAGAATTTGAAACCAAGGTGTCAGCAAAGCCACACTCACTGTGGCTACTTAGCATTCCTTGTCTTTCCTTGGTTTGTAGCTTCATTACCCCAATCTCTGCCTCCATTTCCACATTGCTTATCCTCCGTGTCTCTGTCTTTTCCCCTTCTGTCTCATCTGTGATCACCACAGCCGGGTATGACTTTTCTATCCTCGAAAATTCTAGAATCTTCGGTTGGCATCTCCTCTGCGGCATTTTCCTTAGAGCATTTTGTACTATAGTCCTAACTTTGTTTATCCTCACCCTTACCATTTGATTCTAAGCTCCAGACAGGTGATATGTGTTTCATGGTATGTGTTAAATTCCAACTCTGTCACTTACTACTAGTGTGTGTGACTTTGGGCAAGCTCACTGATTCATTCATTTAACACATATTTATTGAGTGCCTGCTCTGTTCCAGACATTGTACTAGGTGCTAGGGATACATCAGTGAACAAAGTCCCTTGTGAGTCTTACATTCTAAGAGAAAGGCAATAAACAACATAAAAGTGTAAACTATATTTTATGTATTTACATATTTTATGTTAGAGAGTAATAAAGGATCTGGAAGAAACTGAAGCAAGAAGGGGGCTTAGGGAGTATGGAATAGGGTGTAACTTCAAAAAAGTTGTCAAAAAAGACCTTAGTGAGAGGGTGAAAATTGAGTAGAAATATTAAGGTAAGTCATTATCAAGGGGAAAGTCATCCCAAGCTGACCAAACAGCTTATACAAAGGCCCTGAAGTGGGATCGTGCTTGGAGCACTCAAGTATGTCCAGAGGAAAAGCAAGTGAGGAGAAGGGTAAGTGAGAGACAGAAAGTAGGAGAAGAAGTCAGAGTGATAAGGGGCACAGTCCAGATCATGAGGGCCTTGTGGGACATGATGAAGAGTTTGACTTTGGACATGGTAAGGAGATGAGGAGCCACTAGAGGATTGTGGGTACAGGAATGACAGGATCTCGCTTCATTTGAACAGGATCACACTAGCTGCTGAGTGGAGAAAAAAACTGCAGGGAGGTATGGTAGGCAGCATTCTTATATTAATTCTTTTTTATTTTATGGGCAGCATTCTAAATATGGACCCCCACCTCAGCCCCCCAAATTTTTGTTTCCTGTTTATTCAACTAAATGTTGATCTGGGTACAGCTCTGAAGAGATTTTACAGAAATAATTAAAGTTCCAAGTCAGTTGACCTTAAGGTACGGAGATGACTTGGTTGGACCTGACCCAATCAAGTGAGCCCTTCAAAAGTAGAGGGTTAAGACTTCATGACTAAAACACCAAAAGCAATGGGAACAAAAGCCAAAATAGACAAATGGGATCTAATTAAACTAAAGAGCTTCTGCACAGCAAAAGAAACTATCATCAGAGTGAACAGGCAACCTACAGAATGGGAGAAAAATTTTGCAATCTATCCATCTGACAAAGGGCTAATGTCAAGAATCTATAAATAACTTAAACAAATTTACAAGAAAAAACAACCCCATCAAAAAGTGGGTGAAGGATATGAACAGACACTTCTCAAAAGAAGACATTTACGCAGCCAACAGACATATGAAAAAAAGCTCATCATCACTGGTCATTAGAGAAATGCAAATCAAAACCACAATAAGATACCATCTCACACCAGTTAGAATGGCGATCCTTAAAAAGTCAGGAAACAACAGATGCTGGAGAGGATGTGGAGAAATAGGAACGTTTTTATACTGTTGGTGGGAATGTAAATTAGCTCAACCATTGTGGAAGACAATGTGGCGATTCCTCAAGGATCTAGAACTAGAAATACCATTTGACCCAGCAATCCCATTACTGGATATATATCCAAAGGATTATAAATTATTCTACTATAAAGACACATGCACAAGTATGTTTATTGTGGCGCTGTTCACAATAGCAAAGACTTGGAACCAACGCAAATGCCCATCAGTGATAGACTGGATAAAGAAACTGTGGCACATACACACCATTTACTACTATGCAGCCATGAAAAGGATGAGTTCATGTCCTTTGCAGGGACACGGATGAAACTGGAAACCATCATTCTCAGCAAACTATCACAAGAACAGAAAACCAAACAACGCATGTTCTCACTCATAAGTGGGAGTTGAACAATGAGAACACATGGACACAGGAAGGGGACTATCACACACCGGGGCCTGTCAGGGGGTGGGGGGCTGGGGTAAGAATAGCATTAGGAGAAATACCTAATGTAGATGATGGGTTGATGGGTGCAGCAAATCACCATGGCACGTGTATACCTATATAACAAACCTGCATGTTCTGCACATGTACCCCAGAACTTAAAGTATAATTTAATAATAATAATAAAAGCAGAGGGTTTTCTCCAGTTGGTAGGAAAAGAGGGAGTTAGATGGATCTGAAGCACAAGGGGAATTTGGTATGCCATTGCTGGCTTTGAAGATGGAGAGGACTGCTTGAGAAGAAATGTGTGTAGCCTGTAGCATTCCAGAGTGACCCCTAGCCAGCAGCCAGCAAGAAAACATGCCTCAGACCTACAGCCATGAGTATCTGGATTCTGCCTACAGCCTAAATTAGCTTGGAAGTGGATTTTGCCCCCAAAGCTTTCAAGTAAGAGTCCAGCCTGGCTGACACTTTGACTTCAGCCTTTTGAAACCCTAAGCAGAGAACCCATCTGAGCCCTCTGGACTTCTGATTTACAAAACTGCAAGATAATACGTGAGTGTTTTAAGCTGCTAAGTTTGTGGCAATTTATTACACAGCAATAACCGTCAGGAAAGAAGCTGAGAGGCTTGTTAGGAAGCTATGGTAGTCATTCAGGCAATAGAAGACAGTGGCTCAGGCCAAAATGGTAGCCTTGAAGATGAAGAGTAGTCAGATTCTAGATACACTCAAAAGATGTAAGAAAAAGATATTTTTAGCCTAAGAAGAGGAAGAATGAAGTTTCCATCAGCTCAGACTGGGAAGACAAGGGAAGGAGCACTTCTTAAGGAGGGGGAAGAGCAGGATCTCTATTTAGGACCTGTAAAGTCTGAGATGCCTATTAAAAATATACGTGGTATCTAAAGCCACAAAACTAAATAAGGTGAGTGAGGTGAGTGAGTATAGACCAAGAAGAGAGCCAAATACTAAGCCCTGGGGTGCTGCAGAGTCAGGTGGAGAGGAAGATGTGCCAGCAAAGGTGAATGAGAAGCAGCAGCAGTTGCTTAATTTCTCTGAGCCTCAGTTTTATCATCTGTATAATGTGTAAACAAATAGCACCCACCTACAGAGTCATTAAATTAAGTAAGGGGTTTTAAGGGCTTAGCACAGTGTCTGGGGCATAGGATGTATTCACTAAATGTTAGCTATTATTCGAGAGGGTAGACACCATCTCTCATTCATCTCTTTATCATTGTCGCCTCTGCCACCCTGCCTCTTTCCCACCAGCTTGCCAGCACCAAATGCAGGGCTTTATGCACAATCATCACCAGATCAACATCTACTGAAGCGAATTTAATTATCCATCTTAGTGTTCTAAACCACAGATTACGTTTTCAAGCTGGGCAAAATGAGCAAATCCTTTTGGCCTTTTGCAACTCATAATTTAAGGAGCCAAGAACAAGGAGAAGGAATGTCAGGACGCAAACTCCTTCATTTTGGCAAGTAGCTCCTGTTGCTAAGGCACAGCCATGTTGAAGACTCCACACATGTGCTTTTCTCCCTAGATTTCCATTATGATGCAGTCATAAGTAGAAACAACATAATAACAGAGAGAAATTCAATTTTATTGACAAGACAAGGCTGCAGATATTTAGTTTTCAAATGAAGTATTCCTGTAGGGTTTGCTCATTTTCTGTTTGGAGTCATTTCTTCAGGCCCTTGAGATATTTATAAACTCCTAACTGAAAAATACTGCCCATGGCAGGTCATAATTCTTTGACATGTGCCTTGTAGTTTCAAACAGTGACCTGAAGAGTGGTTACTGGGAATACTTGTGCTTTTTCTTCTTAAATTCTCCTCTGAGACCTATTTACTGAAATGCTTTATTGCCTCTGCATTGAGAATAATTTAAAACTGCAGTTAAGCCTGTAGCAGTTAAGTAAAAGCATGCATCATTTGGATTGAATTTGTTGAGAAAGAATCAACTGTTCGCTATCTGCCATGAAATTTTGAAAATTCGAGTCAATTAGCTCCTTGAAAGGAAAAGCTATTCTAATTTACTCAGCAACACAGAAATGCATTCGAAAGTGCTGTTCAAAGCTTCAATTTTTGCCATCTGTGTTTTAAGGTGACTATTCAATATCAGCAAAATGTGTGAATTTAATTAATTGTATCAAAACAAAAGCATTTCCAAAGTGCTCAAATCCATATGAGACCAATATGTTGACTTGTTGATGCGAATTTAATTAGTGTCTTCGAGCGTAACTCCAAAAGGCCCTTTTATCTTATCATCACATGTATATAAACCATTAGCACATAGTACTTGGTTTGAAATGTTTTGCTACATAATCCAAACTGCTGTCCTACCCTGGGAGAGTCTCTAATAAGCCCAATATGTTTCCACAGAGAAACTTTTGTATCCAGATCAAGTAAATTTAGGCTCAACTGTTTCACAGAAAGTAACTTAAAACCAGCCTTTGAACACACAGAACAGAAGTGATTTAGTGCTTGTTCTGCCTTTCCATCACTTTCCGGCATTAACAAAAGGAAAGAAATCAGATTGTGCTGGCCTAACCAGTCTCAAGAAGTATCCCAGCAAATGACTAAACTGAGTCTCAGAGCCCCACATTGCAGGGAGCGACAATGACTAAAGAAGCCCATTTGTTGGGCAATATTGACTTGACAGCTGTAGGCTAAGAAATATTGCTCTGGGTGCCCCAGGAACAATTTCTCAGTAATAACTGCATCTATCTCCCAGCTATGCCTTTTCCCTGCCTCTCCCCCCCAAAAAAAAGTTCTTAAACGTAAAAATAATTTCAATATGGCTTTTAAGTGACTGTTGTTTTGCTGTGTAGTTACAAAATTCAAGGAGGTACATTTTGCTGGTGATTTAACTCTTTAGGATTAATACAATCATAAGCTAGTCTTGCGGGCTAGCCAGAGACTAGGCAAATAGGTGACATGACAACAAGGGAGCAGGTTCTCAGGTGAGACTGAACTGGGTTCAAATCTCAGCTTTGCCCTTATTTACTTTGTGACCTTGCACATGTCAGTTACATTTCTGCACCTCAGCTTATTCATCTGTAGAGTGGGCTTAATAGTAATACTCTCTTGCATTAGTCTTCTAGGATTGCTATAACAAAGCACCACAAACTTTGAGAGAGGTTACTTAAACAACAGAAAAGTATCATCTCACAATTCTGGGGGCTAAAAGGCTGAGATCATACTGTCTGCAGAGTTGGTTTCTCCTAGGGGCTGTGAGAGAAGGATCTCTTCCGGAACTTTCCCCTTGGCTTATAGATGGCTGTCCTCATGTTCACATGATGTTCTCCCCACACACATGCCTGTATCCAAATTTCCCCTTTTTATAAGGACACAACTTAATCATCTCATTTTACCTTTATTACCTCTCTAAAGGCCACATAAGATCACATCCTGAGGGACTAGGGGTTAAGACTGCAGCATATCAATTAGGAAGGGTCACACAATTCAGCCCATAACATGCTTCAAGTGGGTGCTGTAAGGATGTGATAAGATAACATATGTAAATTTCTTAGCTTAGTATTTGGTTCGCATAAGCACTCAACAAAAGGTAGCTAATATCAGGCACTGTGAATGTCCATACATATAGATTTTATGGACTTAAATAACTTTCGGTACAGATGAAATCAAGCCTGTCCACATTATTCCTGGAGTCAATCTCCCTCAACAAGTAGAGAAAAGGTGAGAAAAGCTAAATCATTATAAAGAAGAAACAAGGGTACCAAACTAGGGCATTGAGATACTGCAAAAATAGAATTGTGTTTAGATAGTAGTAAATTGTAAAAATTCCTCATTTGTCAGCGAGACTGTAGGAATCAATTGTCGGCTCATCAAGCAACCTTGGGAGGGAGTGAAATACATTGAAGGCAACTTCGGTTCAGAAAAAGGCAAGCGTTTTAAATAGTGAACTAACCAAAACACCAGAATGACAGTGCTAGAGCTTTTAATCCTATGGACTATCTTTGGGAGGATTAGGGTTTAAGTGCAGTGTGAAACATTCCCTACAGATAGAGGAACGACCAGCTCTGCAATCGCAAGTTTATCAGGTCATGTGTTTCAATAAACACAGACGTGCCCTGAATGTGCTTTCAGAAGTCAAAAAAGGAGTCATGGAAAGATCGCAGAACTCAGAGAAAACAGCACAACAGACTCACAGTAGGGGGAAGTATCTACTTCATGAGTATGAATAATAGCCTTATACTTTTTGTTTTCAGAGATAATTTTTTTTTTTTACCAACTTAAATCTTCTCTTTTAATATCTTCCAAGTTAAAGTCTCAAGAGGCTGCAAAAATATTTTAAAATAATATAGGTATTAATTAAAAAAAAAGGCATATGGCCTAATCATAAAGAAATTCTATGAGCTTGGCATGGTAGCCAGGACCTGTAGTCCCAGGACTTTGGAAAGTTGAGGTGGGAGGATCACTTGAGCCCAGGAGTTTAAGGCTGCAGTGAGCTATGGTAGTGCCCTTGCACTCCAGCCTCCTGGCAGACCAAGATCCTATCTTTTAAAAAAAAGGAAAAGGGAAGGAAGGAAGGAAGGAAGGAAGGAAGGAAGGAAGGAAGGAAGGAAGGAAGGAAGGAAGGAGGGAGGGAGGGAGGGAGGGAAGGGAAAGAGAGAGAAAGAAAGAAAAAGAAAGAGGAAGAAGAAAGAAAGAAAGAAAGAAAGAAAGAAAGAAAGAAAGAAAGAAAGAAAGAAAGAAAGAAAGAAAGAAAGAAAGAAGAAAGGAAAGAAAGAAAAGAAAGGAAGGAAGGAAGGAAGGAAGGAAGGAAGGAAGGAAGGAAGGAAGGAAGGAAGGAAGGAAGGAAGGAAGGAAGGAAGGGAAGAAAAAGAAAGAAAGAAAGAGAGGGAAAGAAGAAAGAAAGAAAGAGAAACAGAAAGATAGAGCTCAAGAGAAAGAAAGAAGAAAGAAAAAAGAAAGAAAGAAGAAAGAAAAAAGAAGGAAAGAAAAAGAGAAAGAGAGAAAGAAAGGAGTTAGATGGTATTTTTCATGTATTTGCTTATATACACATACTTAGGCAGAGAAAAGGGGTCCAAGGAGACAGGGAGAAAAGGGTCAAGAACACAGTCAATTCTAATTCAGAAAGAACTCAGAAAGAATATAAATTTCTGCGCAGAAAGAAAACAAAGCTGGGTGTCAGAAGATTTGGCTTGTAGACCTTGACCTGTCACAAACTTACTGTAACCTTGTACAAATCATTTCTTCTCTGAGCATTCATAAAATGAAGCCTGGATGATTGCTAAACTTTTCATATTTTGTTTGATAATTAGCTCTTTTATGCAATAAAGTAACAAATAAGATACTCTAACGAGTATTGGTTGTAGGAACTGCAGGCCTCACAGTCTAAGTACATTTTTCTGTAACCTATATGCGCTTCCAAAATCCACTGAAATTTATTTCAAGTTTCAGAAAGGTATTCCTTTTTGGTTTCCAGCTGCATCCATGTCCCTACAAAGGACACAAACTACAATGATGGTTTCCAGCTGCATCCATGTCCCTACAAAGGACACAAACTCATCCTTTTTTATGGCTGCATAGTATTCCATGGTGTATATGTGCCACATTTTCTTAATCCAGTCTGTCACTGATGGACATTTGGGTTGATTCCAAGTCTTTGCTATTGTGAATAGTGCCGCAATAAACATACGTGTGCATGGGAAACAACAGGTGCTGGAGAGGATGTGGAGAAATAGGAACACTTTTACACTGTTGGTGGGATTGTAAACTAGTTCAACCATTATGGAAAACAGTATGATTCCTCAAGGATCTAGAACTAGATGTACCATATGACCCAGCCATCCCATTACTGGGTATATACCCAAAGGATTATAAATTATGCTGCTATAAAGACACATGCACACGATGTTTATTGCAGCACTATTCATTACCAGTAAAAGACTTGAATCAACCCAAATGTCCATCAGTGACAGATTGATTAAGAAAATGTGGCACATGTACACCATGGAATACTATGCAGCCATAAAAGGATGAGTTTGTGTCCTTGTAGGGACATGGATGCAGCTGGAATCCATCATTCTTAGCAAACTATCACAAGAACAGAAAACTGTAAACAATCGCGATGTTCTCACTCATAGGTGGAACTGAACAATGAGATCACTTGACTGGAAGGGGAAACATCACACACCGGGCCTATCATGGGGAGGGGGGGAGGGGGAGGGATTGCATTGGGAGTTATACCTGATGTAAATGACGAGTTGATGGGTGCAGCACACCAACAAGGCACAAGTATACATATGTAACAAACCTGCACGTTATGCACATGTACCCTACAACTTACAGTATAATAATAATAAATAAATTTAAAAAAAAAAACAAAATAGAAACATAATAGAATATATAAATGCAGTTCACATGATATTAATAATCATACAATATTATTGTGTATTTTATATTTCATTGAAATATTATGTAGAGTATGGTGTCCAGTCTATTGTATTCAAATTATGTGTTTGTGTGCCTGTCTCTCCCGCTAAAGGAGCTGTTTGAGGCAGAAAATGTTGCTGCCTTTTCACAGCTTGAGCCCACTGCCCAATGCATATTTACACCTAACACTTAGCACAGTCTTTGCCACATGGTGTCTAACTTGCAAATATTTGTTGAATTAACACATTAACTAGGTGTGATACCAAAAAAGAGTATAGAATTTGCAGTTGAACATACCTGGATTTAAGTCCCAGTTCTAGCAGTTATTTACAAGCTATTTTATCTGGTAAGCCTCACCTTCCTCATCTGGCCATTGGAATAGGAACACCTGCCTCCTTGTATTGTGAGGATCAAGTAAGACAGTAAATATAAAGGTAATCACTAAATACAAAATCTTTCTACATGGAAGGCTTTGCTATAAACATCAACAAATATACAGTAGGACCTAAGGTATGAGAAGTGCTTAGCACAATGCCTAGTACATAGGAAGCACTCTGTGATGGTGAGCTGCCATTATTTACATTTGAAGACTAGTCTGCTGACAGTCATCCTACTTGTGCATACAGCTCTGAGCGTGAAAAGTGATTGATGGATGACTAAACAATCCAGTCCTCACAGCAGATGCTCATCATCAGTTGGCTAGATGGCTCTGTGACTCTGCTGCTCACAGACTCTGCTGTTAGACCTGCCCAGCTGCTCTGCTTCCTACTGCAGATTATCAGCCATCTGAAACATTCCACATGGCTGGATGCCAGGGTCCAAGACAGCTTCAAAGCTCATCCAAGATGATAGTCAAGGCTGCAGGTACCATGCATCCCAAATTGCCTAGGATAGTCTCAGGTTAGGTTTGTGGTCCAGCATAATTATCAACAGGGTCCTCTTTCACTTTCAAAAGGGTCATGGTTTGGACAATAAATTATGTGGTCATCCTAGTCAAGGTTATACTTGCTACTCAAGCTATTTGTTTTCAAAGAGGAGGAAAAAAATCCTAAGTGAAGGTCTTACTAGTGCCTTTTCAATAGTAATTTCTCTTTTTTGGCACAAGCTATCCCCTTTTTTGTGGCTCCACATGGCACATGGAAGCAGATCATTAGGGAAATTAAGAGTGGTACAAGGAGCCTGTCCCACAGCCCCTGGGTTCATTTACATCAGGAACTAGTCTACATTAGCATCTGGTCCTGTAACAGCATAAGCAGGATGTCTTCCTGGACCTAGAGGGCATTCTTCTTGAGGCTCTACCTCCTGCACTCTTTTTGTCCACAGGTCACATTGCATGGCAGTGCCTGAAGCCACACCAGGGCAGATGGTCTCCAATCCCCAGACCTCTCCTGGACTGCAGTTTGAAGAAGATAACTTTATTCTATAGTCACTGCCCCCAGCTACTGGGCAGCTTTCAGACAAGTCTCCTGTCACTCCTAGCTAACCCTGGGATTTGTAAGGGCAGAGATGAGAACCAAGGGCCAAAAACCACATTGGTTGATTTAACTGTCTCTACTTAATCTCCTCTTAACATGGCTGAGCCTGGCTTTGGCAATAGTTTGATATGATCCATTAAAAGGCATTCTGTCAGACTAGGCCACTGATATTTACATCTGTGAGTTTAGTCCCTATTAAATCTGTTTGGTCATTGTGTATTGTAGGCAGAACCTCAGTGTCAGCTGTCCCTAGAAAGAAAGAGCATCATTGTGTGTCATGATGGAGCTATCATGAACTGTGCTTGATTTATATCCATTCTGTACCCAGCAAAACAAAGAAGACAAAGAGTTAAATGCCATGCCTCTGGTTCTCTAGTTCTCAAATTTCTGCTGGGAAAAGCAGAGCACAAACACATGGCAGAATAATTTACTCAGATGAGGGAAGGACTGCACCTATTTGTTAAATCTATGTATCACCTATACTGGACACTAAGTGTGCAGTGGTAACAAAGATGCACACCATCCCTGCCTTCATGGGACTTACAGGCAAGTGGGGGAAGTAGACATCAAAACTATCATTTAAAACGCACTAAATGATTAGAAAAATAACCACAGAAGTGCATAAAAGAAGGGCTTAACATGCTCTGGGATGGTAAGGAGGAATTCAGGGACTGACTTTTGGAGGAAGTGGCAGTTGACCTGAGACTAGAAAGATGACTAGAAATTAGCAATGCAGGAATCAACAAATATTATTCATTCAGCGAAACATTCATATATTTAGTGGGTTTTTGTTGAGTGCTACCTATGGTACCAGGCTCTGTGTTGAGTGCCAAGAAAACTGTGTTGAACAAGACAGATTGTGTCCCTGCCCTCATGTAGCTTATAGTTTAGCAGAGTTCCCAGGATGTTCAAGACCAGGGAGTTTTGAGACTCTCTGAGCATTTTTGTTCCCTCCCATTTTTCCTGGATAGAAAAGTGCAGAAAGGTGACCCTAAAGTTCAAGGAAACTGGTCTCAAAGCTTCTGGAACAATCCCATTCTGAGGCTGTGAGGCCAATGCGTTTGCCAAACTCACTTATTTCTTTTTGAGCCTGGAGTTTAGGTGGCAAGGAAGACTCAGTTTTAGGTGGTTTGGACTCTGAGTCAGGAATCCCTGATCCCCTCTACACATACAGACACACCCTGGTTTCTGTTTCTTGGTGATTTGCAAAATACCTCCCTGGCTCCCAGCTTCCTGAGGCTGGTATAATTACTCTGTTAAGACCTCGTTTCTTTGGGTATATACCCAGTAATGGGATGGCTGGGTCATATGGTACATCTAGTTCTAGATCTTTGAGGAATCGCCATACTGTTTTCCATAATGGTTGAACTAGTTTACAATCCCACCAATAGTGTAAAAGTGTTCCTATTTCTCCACATCCCTCTCCAGCAATCGTTGTTTCCCATGCACACGATGTTTATTACAGGCACTATTCACAATAGCAAAGACTTGAATCAACCCAAAATGTCCATCAGTGATGACTGATTAAGAAAAATGTGGCACATATACACCATGGAATACTATGCAGCCATAAAAAGGATGAGTTTAGTCCTTTGTAGGGACATGGATGCAGCTGGAAACCATCATTCTCAGCAAACTATCGCAAGAACAGAAACCAAACACCGCGATAAGTTCTCACCATAGGTGGGAACTGAACAATGAGATCACCGGACCTCGAAGGGGAACATCACACAACGAACCATCATGGGGAGGGGAGGGGAGGGATTGCATTGGGAGTTATACCTGATAAATGACGAGTTGATGGGTGCAGCACAGCAACATGGCACAAGTATACATATGTAACAAACCTGCATGTTAAGTAACATGCACCCTGTGGAACTTAAAGTATAATAATAATAATAATAAAAAACAAGAAACAAAACAAAAAAAAGACCTCGTTTCTTGAGCTATATACCCTTTAGAGATGGGCCTTTCTTTCAAAATACTCTCTATACTCTGACGCAGATAAATTAAGTAGAAATCATTTCCAGTATCCAATAGTTGTTTACTTTACAAAAGGTTTTATACTGCAGAGAGGTTTTCAGTCTAGGGCATTTTTCCCAATATTTTATTATTAAAATGATAAAACCTTATAATTGATATTTTTGATAAAAATATCAAGAATACTGAAATACTTATTCTATAAAAAATACCAAAAATTATAAAAGAATTGTGGAATAACACACACATATACCCATAACCTATATTCCACAATTAACACTCTGCTATATTAACTTTATCACACATATATTCATCCATTAATCTGTCTATCTTACTTATGGAAGTATTTCCAAGTAAATTGCAATTGCAAACATCAGTACACTTCACCCCAAAACACTACATCATGCATTTTGAACTAGAGTTCAAAATTTGTTATCCATCTTAAGTGTATCATTCAATGAATTTTGGCAAATGCATAAATTGGTATAACCCAAACTTTACCAAGGTATAGAACATTTTTATCACCCTAGCAAGGTTCCTCATGCCACCCTCTCATCTAGTAACCCCATCCACCCACCAGTGGTAACCACTGTTACATTTTTTCACCATAGATGAGTTTTGCTTATTCTAGAACATCTTGTAAATGGAATCATAGTCTATACTCTATTATGTCTTTCTACTTTCACTCAACATGTTTTTTAGACTCATCCATACTGTTGCATGTATCAGTAGTTCACTCATTTTTATTACTGAGCAGTTTACCATTGTATGGAATGTGTAACTCCTCTTCCATAAATTTTGAAAATCCCATTGCCCTCCCAAGATTTCTGTGAATTCCCTGGAAAGAAGAGCCAAGTACCAGTAGAAGAGAACAGAATTTAGATGTCAGGGGCAAGAAGTGTATTTAATCCTGGGGCTATGTCAGAAAATAGGTTGGAATAGCTCAGAGACCAGGAGGGTATAGCAGGAAGACCAGTGAGGGCCCAGAAGAATCAGAAACTGGAAAAGATGTTAAAGCAAGGCAGGACTTTGAGGGTCAATCTTGGGATTGCTCAATTCCAACAGCGTTTTCCCTTTGTCCCCTAGTTGAAAACTCCTGCCAGGCCAAGGCAGGTAGGGTAGATTCTGATTAGACTCAGCCATAGCTGGAAATGAGATATAGGGAGGGCCTGATTTGGATAGAGTGGCCAGGGAGGACCTCTGAGGAAACAACGTGTAGACTGAGACCTAAAGAATAAGAAGGAGCCTGTCATGAAGAAAAAAAAAAAAACAGAAGAGAGCATTCTAGAAAAATTGCTAGGGCAAAGGCTGCAAGATGAAAAATAGGTTAAGGAAATGACAGAAAGCCAGAGTGGCTGGAGTGCAGGGAATGATAGGGAGGCAGGGCTGAAAACAGTGGACAGATCACAAGGTTCTAGTAGGCCATAGAAGTTTTGTCTTTATCCTCATAAAAGGACTCCTTAGAGGATTCTAAGGACTTTCATTTGTGTTTCTAAAAGGTCACAGTGGCCACACAATGGAAAAAGGTTTGGAGAAGGGCAAGGGCAGAATCAGGAATTCCAGTTAGGAAGCGACTGCAGTTGTCCAAGTGAGAGATATTTCGATTGTGGTAGTAATAGAGGAAGCAGAAATAAAGCATAAAGATAAATTTAAGAAGTAAAACTGATGGCACTTAATGATGGATGGATATCTGTGAGTGTGGGTTGTGTCTAGAAAAATGTCTTGGAAAATAGCCACCAAAATCTGAACGGAAACTATCTCTGGATAGGAAATGTATTATTAATAAATTTTATTTTCTTCCTTTCGACTGTGTTTTCTAAAATTTCCACAGTGAACATGGACTACTTTTGTAATTAAAAAAGGAATAAAGTTATTATATGTTTAAAATTCCTGAGGAAGATGACATTGACCTTAACCATTGACACGAGGGTGCTCTTTGATATGCTGATCCCCTCACAAGGCCCTCCACTCCCCAGAGAGAAGATCCCCTGGGAAACTGCCTTCAGGACCTGCAGCCCAACCATGCAACCTTCTTGATGGCTTCACATCTTCATCTTTTGAGAAAGGACATAAGGTTTTGGAAAGTCATAAGCTATTTGGAACCAGATCTGTTGGAGCCTGCCTAGGGTGGGGATGGGAGTGGTGGGAGTAGGAAATAGGGGTGGGATGGAAGGCTGAATGACACTATTTTAGTTAAGCACCACCTGTGACTCCAAAGTTGTAAGCCCTGGTTGTGTTTTTTGGTTGGTAAATTAGCTCTGAAGGGAAAAGGGATATTCCAAGGAAGACTGTTTCCGGGTGGCTTTTGAGGAATGGGAGCATCCTTAGATGTAACCTATACAGTCTCCCAAGTTTAAAAATCAAAATCAAGCTCATGACCTTACAGTCATTCTTTACATATTATAGGCAGACACTCCTTTCAGAACAGCAATGAGAAATTCCTCCATCTCATCCCATTCCTTTAACCAACAGCTTGGGTTTTAGGCGTTGTCCCCACATGGCACTAGTTTAATGTCAGATAATATTCAGAAGTGTTATTAAGTACATGAATCAGAAACAGAAGAGAGAGGCCTCTTCTGGGAAGGCAGAAGACCAAAAAGTTGCCAGCACAGAAGGCCGCAGCTATATTCCATGATCAAAGGATAATGGAGAAAAGTGATCAAAAAAAAAAAAAAAAAAGATTACAAAATATGAGTTTGGGCTCTTTTCCAGTTCCCTTGCTGATAATCCAAATGCTGATACCAGCCAATCAGATGTGATTTTCGATCACAGGCAGCAGCTGTTTTGGTTCTAAAAGAATAATAATAAAAAGTCACCTAACTTTTTTTACCAATTTATTTTAAATTTTCTAAAACTTACCTCTTGTCAGTGATACATTAGATGACTCTTAGTATTTTATGGTGACGCATAAAAATAATATAATTGTGAATGTGCCATTTGCAGAACAAAGTCAGTATCTCAGGGAAAATTGCCATTGTAATCGGCTGCAATAACTATCCTGGGTTTAAGGACCCGAAATATGTGATTGTCATGCAGAAAAACTAAAGGAAGTTACAATAAGGACTTCAGTGCTACAGTACATAACTCTCCCCAGGATCTTAGTGTCTCAGTGCTCTCCATTGGCTCTAGGCCTAGAAAGGGAAGAAAGTCACTGGTCTGCCTGACCCTCTCAATCTCTGCTTAAAAACTAGAGGTAGGATGCTGCCAAGCACTAACCTAAGACCATGGTTATCCCAACGCACTGCAGAACTGCAGAACAGTGAAAAGATAAAACCTCACTTGTTTTGCCAAGCATTTGAACAGATTTTTGAATGTGACTACTTATTACTTACTTGTTTAAATGGAAGAGAGATTTCTAATGCCTTATACTCTTCAGAGGAAAAGATAAGCTCTCGTGGTCTGCTTCCAGACACGTCTTCCATAACTGCAGTTCTGATCATGATACTCACCTGCCAAAACACCTCTTGGTGCTCTCAGCCCACCCCACACTGCCTTCCAAATAAAATACATGAACCTGTCAGTCAAAGCCCTCTAACTGCCTGGTTCTCAATCAACATTTCCAACTGTATTTCCCAATACACAGCACCCCTTTCACATACACTACACTCAAGGTAAATTTAAGCAATTCCTATTCCTCTAATGTGCTCCAGGCTTTCCTGCCTTATTCTCTATATCAATATTTTCTCTAGCCCTTCTCTGTTTTGTTAAGTCCAGTGATGAATTTTCAATCCTCATCTTACTGAACACCTCAACAGCATTTGATCCACTGACTGCTCCCTGTTTCTTGAAATTCTCTTTCCCCTTGGCTCCTGGGACACCTCACTCCCCAGAGTTTTCTCCTACCTGTGTGGCTTCCCTTTCTTCTTTACCAGGCTCATTCTCCTACTCTTCCCAACTTGTTGATATGGGAATGACTAAGGACTGAGTTGAGTCCTAGGCCCCTCTTCTCTTTTCTATATTTTTTCCTTAGGTGATCTCATGTAGCCCCATGATTTGTGTTTAAAAAAAAAAAAAAAAAGAAGGAAAGAAAAGAGAACCTCTTTACAAAGGTGATTCTCAAATTTGTATCTCGAGCTCCAACCTCTATCCTAGCTCCACACTCATGTATCCAACTGCCTACTTGTCTTCTCCACTTGAATCTTAAATTAAACAGAGGATCAATCTCCCTCTCCCCCTGCACATACTATATCAGTAAACTTGCCACTCCCTCAGTCTTCCTCATCTCAATGAACGACAAGTCTAAGACAGAAGGGCTAAGGCAGAAACCTGGATCTTATTCTTGTGTTCCCCTTTCCCCACATTCCATAGATCCAGCCACTAAGAGAGAAATGCAAGTTTTATAAATGCAAGTTTTATGAATGGCAAGTTCTGATTTACACTTGTGGAGTCTGGGGTGCCTGTTGGTCACCCAGGTGGAAATGTCAAGTAGACAGTTGGACTTATGTACATGTGGCTCGGGAATGAGATCTGGGCCAGGGATTTGGGAGTCATCTCAAATTCAAAGAAGAGGAAGACGAATGACAGGAAGGAAAGAGTCTTAAGGCCCAAATGATTAGTTTGGGTGATTGAGTGGATGGTGATATCATTCACTGTGACATAGAACACTGGAGATAGAATAGTTTTCAAGAAAGGTGATGGGGGTCAGGTGCAGTGGCTCATGCCTGTAATCCCAGAACTTTGGGAGGCCAAGTAGATGGATCACTTGAGGTCAGGAGTTCAAGATCAACCTGGCCAACATGGTGAAACCCCGTCTCTACTAAACACACACAAACACACATACATAAAAAAAATTAGCCAAGTGTGGTGGCATGTGCCTGTAATCACAGCTACTCAGGAGGCTGAGGCAAGAGAATCACTTGAACCCAGGAGGCGGAGGTTGCAGTGAGCCAAGATCACACCACTGCACTCCAGCCTGGGTGACAGAGCGAGACTCCATCTCAAAAAAAAAAAAAAGGGTGATGGGTTTGGTCTTAGATCTGTTGAGTCTGAGATGCCCATAAGTGACCCAGATGGAAATGTTAAATAGGCAATTGCCTATATAGTTTTGGAGTTCAGAAGAAGACCATGGCTTAGGATAAAGCCTTAGGCAACATTCACATTTAAGCCATGAAAGAAGGAAAGGGGGCCCACTAAGGAGTCTGCAAAGGAAGAACAAGAGAGGCCCAAGGAGACCCACCTCATGCTGCCAGCATACAAGAGACACCACATCAAAATATCAGAAATACAGCAGCATTCCACTCCCAGTTCCTGGTTTTTTCCCAACTTTAAACCTTCAGTTACAGTTTGGAAACTTGTAGATGCTGAATGCCAGAGCTGGGTCAGAACGTAGAGATAATCAAATTCATAGTAAGGAAGTGAAGTGCACAAACACTATAGCCAGAATGCCTGTTTGTCCTTAAACAGGAAATTTGTCCCTCAGATCACTCATCTGTAAAATGGGTATAGCCCATTCTTCATAGGGCTGTAATGGGGATTAAACAAGCTAATATTTGTAAAGCACTTCAAGCAGTGTCTGGCACATAAGTGAACAGGATATAAATGCTTATTAGAATAAATAAAATACAATAGAATCAGCAGAAGAGATTCTGGTTTAATTGATATGAGCTGGAGCCAGACATCATATTTATTAAAAACTCCTTAGGTTATAATGTGCAGCCAGGGTTAAGACCCAATGATCTAGTCCAATGCTTCTTAAATTTTAATGTGTATAAATTCACATGGGATCTTGTTAACATACAAATTCTGATTCAGTAGAGCTGGGGCAGAGAGGCAGCATTTTGAGATCGGAGTCTCTGTCAGCCCAGGCTGGAGTGCAGTGGCCGATCTCGCTCACTGCAAGCTCCGGCCCGGTTCACGCCATTCTCCCGCCTCAGCCTCCGGAGTAGCTGGGACTACAGGCCTCACCACGCCTCGGGCTAGTTTTTTGTATTTTTAGTAGAGACGGGTTTCACCATGTTAGCCAGGGATGGTCTCGACCTCCTGACTCCTCAGATCCACCCTACTGCCTCCCAGTGCTGATTACAGGCTTGAGCCACCGCTACCGCCAGAGGCAGCATTTTTAACAAGCAACCAGGTGATATACATGCTGCTGTCCCATGGACCACACATTGAGTAGCAAAGATCTGATGCAATTTCCTTTAATTTCCAATTAAGGTTAATGACTTGCCTGACATCATACAGCTTGTTAGTAGCAGAACTGAGTCAAGATTCTGACGATCTCTTTCTATTCTGGGTTTTTTTTTTTTTTAGCTCCATCCTTACTACTACCTCACACCAAACATAAAATGTGCCCTTGATATTCAAGAGCAGCATCTCTCCATCTTTTTTCTTCACAATGATTCTCCTGCCTTATGGGACATATCCATGCATGAAAAAGGCATAGGCAAACCTGTAGTCCCTGCTGTTTCCACATCTCTAGCCATACTTCCTCACTCTCTGCCATTTTGGGAAACAGATTCAGGTGCAACTAAATGAGGGCAGCATAAATAGAGGGTCAACTCTGAATGTGCTTAAACTTCTTAAGTCACTGAAACTTTGGTCCATTACTAGTAACACGACCACCCAAGCCCTCACCATCAGTCTTGTGGTACACATCAAGCACAAGGGTAGTGCTATCTTGGAGCTTTATTTTTAAAAGCATTCCATAGCTGGGTGGTAGTTCAAGCCTATAACCCCAGGGCTTTGGGAGGTCAAAGTGGGAGGATCGCTTAAGCTCAGAAGTTCGAGACCAGCCTGGGCAACATCGGGAGACCTCTTATCTACAAAAAATAAAAAACAAAAATTAGCTGGGCGTGGTGGCATGCACCTGTAGTTCCAAGTACCCTGGAGGCTGAGGCAAGAGGGTGACTTGAGCCCAGGAGATCAAGGCTTCAGTGAACTATGATGGCACCACTGCATTCCAGCCTGGGTAACACAGCAAGACCCTGTCTCCAATAAATAGATAAACAAACAAATAAATAAATAAATAAATAGGATTTCTCATGGTGACTCCTTTTTTTAAAGTGAATCATCTTAACAAGGGAAAAAAAATGTCCTCTTAGAGCATCTGTGGACATGTGGACTTTTATAGCTCAGGGTTACTTGAAATGGGCTGCGCCAGTGGTGTTTGGTGGCCATAGGTTATAAGGAATCTGGGTGGTTGTGTGAGCCCCAAGGCCTGGCGAGGTGGGGGAGGGGAGTTTTACTCTGCTGCTAACAGCCTCTGGAAGACACAGGCTCCACGAGATTCTTCCCCCTCCCCAGCAGCCACATCCCATCCCCCATCAGTTACTCCACTTGCTACTCAACTCATTTAAATGTCAAACCAGCTGCACCAATTAGCACCGGCCCAACCATCCAGAGCCTGAAAAGAAATGAGGTGTAAATACAAAAGTCAGGATGAAGAAGCCCCTGTAAAATGCCTCCCCTGACCTGCTCTTGTGTTTCCTCAATGTAGAAAGGCTTTTTCATAAGATGCTGCGGGAGCAGGGAGGGCGACACATGAGCAACAGAAAGCAAATAGGGCCAAGAAAGACCTTAGTGATCTTTTCAGGTTCTGTTTGCAAAGCTGTATTGAATTTTCTCTGGAAACCTTATGACATTCGACGGGGGAAAGAAAAGTACTGCTGTGAAGTGTTCACATGGGGATTGTTAATAAGCAGTACATTCAACTGTTTGTATGGATTAATCAGACTCATTAAAAGAGAAATGTTGATAATTGTGTCCAAATGTGCTTGGGTTTTATGACAGAAACAAGAGTCACCTGGGACTTTCCTGAGATGGCCATATGCACCCCGATTTGGACTGCAGATGATATTTAAATATCAGCCACTAGGATCAAATGGCTGCTTTATGACAGACAACAGTCTACACTTAAGTTTTTCAACTGAGTCAAACTGGTAATGCCATATCAAGGCAGCAAAATGATGGTTGTAATTAGCACTACTATTTTGGACCTCAGTTCCTCAAAGTTACCTCAAGAGAACTGGTCCTCACTTCTGTTTGCCCTCCATCTTAAAGTGCAGAAGCACCCACTCCCAGCTCCCAGGCCTGTTGCTACCAATTCTTGTCACTAGCAATTGATGCTCAAGAAAGAAGAAATGTCCCAGGGAAAAGTCAGGCAGCAAAAGTCAGACTGAAGAATTCAGGGCTGGAAGACCCAGAGTCAAGTCCATAATCTGCCACTAATTCACCTGGTAACCACTCTGGCACTCTCTCAGCCTCAGTTTTCTCATCAGTAAAATGCGGGGAGTAAATGAGGTCAGCTCAAACTTGACATCCAGATCCTACCTGCTGGTGTTTCTCCAGATCCAGTTTACTTTCTCTTAACTGTCATTGCACACCCACTGAAGCACATGTGCCTAATATATTTGTGCTCAGATTCCTGCTTTCCGCTAAAGGGCCAAAGTCTCCAAAACTGGAGGAAGGAGGCTGTTGATCATCTGTAGATTTGTTTCAGCCTTTGCAAACCAATTCCCCAAGGTCTCCAGAATTTCTATTCTAAACATGTTTGTAAGGCAGAACTTTCACAAGTCTTCAGTGAGCAGGTTTTAGTACTTAACATGTGGATTAGGCATTTGAGTCAGAGCAAAATCTCAAGACATCAGGTCCAACAGAGCAGACAGATCTGGGTTTGCATCCAAACTCCACCCCATCCTAACTGTGTGACCCTGAGCACATTACATAACCTCCCAGAGTCCCAGTTTCCTCACCTGTAAAATGGGGATGCTATTAATAGTATCTAACTCACTGAATTCTGCTGAAGATTAAAAGAGACAAGATTTTCAGAGCACGGTGAACATTCAGTAAAGGGCAGGTGTGATGATCAAGCTTTTCATTGCCCTCCTGCACACTCAACAGTTGGAGGAGCAGATGTCTCCCTGTCTGCCTGAAGTTCTTACACACCCATATATCTCTCATAGGTCCTCAAACAGAAATGCTGGCAGTGCTGCTGGATGCCAATGGAGAATGAATGGGACAAACCCACATGAAGAAAGAAAAAGAAAGGCCGGACCAAGAAGAAAGAAAGAAGGCAAGGTACATTTCATAGGATTTTAGGTGATACTTTGTCTACTTACGGCTTTTGAATCCCTTGTTTTGAGGTTGTGGTTGTGACTATGACTGTGGTTGTTTCCAAGATGGAACTTTTTTCCCTTTTGCCCAGAAACTAGTTGGGAAATGTCCTATGGGTGGGGCAGAAGAACAATTAGGTTCATTGCTTTTTGGCACCTGTTAGATTAAAGTTCAAATTATTTAGTCCAAGCAATATGGAAGCCAAAAGCTTCTGGAGAAAGTTCTACTGGCTCCCTCCTTCGTTTTAGGGCCCTAAACTGAAGTTAGCAGAATACATTACTTTGAAGTGTGCTATTTTGCTTTCTCACCCATCAAATTCAAAATCAAGATCATCTAAGCCTTGCTTAGATGCCTAAGATGAGAGTCATTCACTCTCTTCCTTCACTGGCCCAACAAAATTTTCTTTCCAATCTTTTGTTGGAACTTCTGAGAAATGACAATGCAGAATATTGATGCCGAGAAGCATTTTGCTCTGCAATTGTTTTCATTTTTCCTTTTAGAAGCAATAGCAATTGAAGAAAAATGAAGTTGGATTATCTTAAGATAGGAAAAAACTGTAAGACCAAATAAAAAAAATCACAAAATGTTCTTCTTTGCACTGAGAAAAACAAATCTATTACTTCTCAACTGGGGTCCAAAAGCCCTCATACAGCATATGGTGTCGGGGCACTTCATAAATATTGTTTAACGGGATGATGATGATGATGATGATGATGATGATGATGATGATAATTTTAATGGTAAGAACAAATGCCTCCCCACCATGCACATGTCTCAGCCTTCTTTTCTGTAAGAGAACTGGTGTTTTTCCTTTCCCATCTTTCCCTATAGATCACCTTTTCTAGGGAATATCAAAGAAGGGTTCAGAGCAAGGGATTCAAGTCCTGACCTTGCAACTTACCTGCTGTGTCGTCAGACAAGTTATTTAGACTCTGTGTTCTTTAGTTTCTTCGTTTTGAAATACATTTCTTTCCTGGTTTTGCTGTGCTGACTAGAGTGATGTAACATAGGCTATGAACCTGACACATAGAAGGTGTTCGAGAGCCGCTTGCATGACAACCCTCTACTGTAAGGACCGTGACAACTGTTTGACACCAAAGACACCCCATCAACCCCTACTTATTCAGGGAAATAGTCAGAAAATCTTCTACCCTTAACATTGAATAATTTTTTTTCTCTTTTGAAATGTCACCAAACTGCTTGTTTGCCCCTTGCAGCCAACCAAGGACTGCCAAATATACCTAAAGACCCATTACGAAGTCTCCCCTCATTCTAAAATTCCCATTCTAATAAAATGTTTGCCAATCAGAGGCTTTCTCAGTATTTCCTCTTTTATATTCTAAAATTTACTGTCCTTTCTAACACTTTTGTACCCCCACTAAAATGAAAATGACGGTCGCAAGTTTATGAATAAACAGCCTTTGTCAAATTTTCTCAGACTTTGTTTTTTTGTTTGTTTGTTTGTTTTTTGACAAGCTCAGGAAAAAGTAGCTATGTTGATTCATAGTTCTAAACTCCTCCCAGTTGCCAAATGTTTTATATCGAATGCTCAGTAGGGCCTTGCACATAGAAGGCACACAATCCATATTCATGAAATAGTTAATTGTATGTTAACAATTAATCTATTCAACATTTGTTAAGTCTTCTATGTCACTAACCAGTGTGCTAGAGGTTTTCATACACAATCCCTCTTTTTTTTTATGGCTTATTTAATTTTTTAATGGTTATAAAAAATGTCTTAAAAGAGATTTAAAGGTAGGTGTTTTTCTTTTTTTTTTTAAATTATACTTAAGTTCTAGGGTACATGTGGATAACGCGGCAGGTTTGTTACATATGTATACTTGTTATGTTGGCGCTGCACCTCCATCAACTTGTCAGCACCTATCAACTCATCATTTACATCAGGTATAACTCCCAATGCAATCTCTCCCTACCTCGCGATAGCCCTTTCAATCCTTCCCAAATCCGACTGGATTAAGAAAAATGTGGCACATATACACCATGGAATACTATGCAGCCATAAAAGGATGAGTTTGTGTCCTTTGTAGACATGGATGCAGCTGGAAACCATCATTCCCAGCAACTATCACAAGAACAGAAACCAAACACCCCGCGATGTTCACTCATGGTGGGAACTGAACACAATCCCTCTTTTATTGTATTATTGACAAACTAAAAATTATGCAGTTTGAAAACCTGTTCATTATTTTTTAGAGGTTGTGTTAACAGAAAAAAAGGCGGGGGGCTCTTGTGTCTGTGAAAACTGAGATTTGGAGAAAATCCCAAGCCCAAGACATTTTTGACTTATACTTCAGCTACGGGTTTTCGCCAGCATGCAGGAATCAGGACAAATTAAATAATATTCTTCTCTCTTCTCTCATTTTGCTAATTCATGAAATGCACTTTCCCTAACTGCCTTCAGAATCTTTTCAAATTTTATGCTGTGTGGGAATGTAAGGTAGGGTCAGTGCAGGAAAGATCCCTTTAAAATGAGATGTATCCAATGTTCATTGATAGATGAATGGATAAATGAAATGTAATATATCTATATAATAGAATCTTATTCAGCCTCCAGAAGAAAAGAAATTCTGCATTATGCTAAGTAAAAGAAGCCAGTCACAAAAAGACAAATACTGTATGCTTCCACTTATATGAGATACCTAGAGTAGTCAAATTCATAGAGACAAAAAGTAGACTGGGGGAAGGGAGGAATAAGAGTTGGTATTTCAAGGGTCTAGAGTTTCAGTTTGGGAAGCTGAAAAAGTTCTGGAGATCTGTTGTACAACAATGTGAATATACTTAACATTACTGAACTACATACTAAAAAATAGTTAGGATGGTAAGTTTCATGTTATGTGCTTTTTATCACAATAAAAAAATAGAAGATGAAGATTCCATAGTGGTCAGAGAGTCTTGGTGGAGTGGAATAAATCCAGCAGGCACAGGCATCTCCCATGGTGTCTTTCCTTTCAAATGAAGGCCTGTACTCAACACACATACGTCTCTTCCATTAGCATGACTTCTGGATCTTCTTAATTTATGATCCTGCTACTGAGCTTTACTTCAGGGTAGGAGGCTAAGGAGGCAGAAGTATATGAGACAAGCATTTTCCCACCAATTGTCTTCCAATTGATATTGAGAAATGTACTACTCCCCCTAAAGAACAGCAAGCAGAAATTTGCAGCTGCTCATCTCAACCATATCTCTTATTACTGGGAGCTCTCTCAAAGTCACTCCATGTGAACTTTTGCCTAAGTTTGTGCATCAACTAAGTCACTTTCTGCATATGAAAAATATTCATAATACATCTTTAAAACCCCAGAGTCTACTTTTAAATATCATTACTGTAAAACTCATCAGTAAAAAAGGGACTCCAAGGCAAAAGTGACCTAACAGCACAAAATTGATGGGCACAGAGTGACTTGGAGAGAAAAACAAACCTCAGCTCCAGTTAAAATTTCACCTTGTTGATCCTGGGTTTTGTTTGTTTATTTGTTTTTTTGTGGTGATTTCTGACCAGTCTGGTATGTTTTAATTTATTATAGTGTTCATATAAACAAGGCAGTTAATTGTCCAAATGTTTTAAATATTTCCAGCCTAATTGAGGAGAGCATCAATATGGTTTTTTGACCCCTAACCATTTGCATAATAAACTCTAAACAAATCTCTCATTACCAACTTCCCTAAAAAACAAACATTACCTGCTAAAATGGTATCATTCACAACAGATAGAGATGGCCGAGCCCAAATCACCCTCACTCTGTCCTCAGAGTTTCGTCTGCCCACAACCTTGCCTCTCCCTCCTCCACTCCCATATCCCCTGACTGAAGCAGTGCCATCCTATCAGTGGATGCTACAAAAATGTC
Organism: Papio anubis; assembly: GCF_008728515.1. NCBI lineage: Eukaryota > Metazoa > Chordata > Mammalia > Primates > Cercopithecidae > Papio > Papio anubis. The sequence continues at coordinate 17,768,539 of NC_044996.1, forward strand.
TCTAATCATTTCGCGACCTCATTGATGCTCTTGCTTTAATAGTACCACAAAGCAGTGATGATGATGATGATGATCATGACAACGATGATGATGATAGCTACCATTAGTTGAGTCTTTAATATGTGCCAGGCATGGCACTACATGTTTTTATGTACATGGTCTCCTTCAACACTCATAAAAAGTACTATATGGTGAAGTAGGTATTACTGTTACCTCACTCCACAGATAAAGAAAATTAGCTCAAAACTCAACAGAACTAGTAAGTGAAACTAGGTCTCTATTCCTTTCTGTGCTTCCCCCACACCAATCCCTAAGAATTGTGTTTCTGCAGTGTAGTGGTGGCTCATGCCTGTAATTCCAACACTTTGGGAGGCCGAGGTGGGAGGATTGCTTGAAACCAAGAGTTTGAGGCCAGCCTTAGCAAAGTAGTGAGACATGGCCCTACAAAAATTTAAAAAAATTAGCCAGGTGTGGTGGTGCAGAGCCTGTAAAGCACAAGGAGACCTGAGTGGGAGGGATCACTTGAGCCTGGGAGGATGGAGGCCGCAGGCGGAGCCTTCAAGGATCGCAAGCCACTGTGACCTTGCCTGGGTGACATAAGGGAGACCCTCTCTCAAAAAAACAAGAATTGTGTTTTCAGAATTGGGCAAATATTATAAAGAGCTCCAGGTGTTATATCCCACATTCATATAACATATGAATACAAAGTCAAAATATGGCTCTCTTGTTTCTTCTCAACCAACTCAATTAAAAACCAAGGAATGATGCTCCCTCTTGAGTTGTACCCCCATGGGATACACTGATTTCAAGGACATAAACAGTGCTCCAAACTCTCTGCTGCACTTTTTGTCACAACTTCCTCCAAAACTCACTTTTAAGCCACACAGGAAAGTCCTTCCCACAGAGACACCGTTCATTTCTAAATCCAAAACATTCATCACTAAGCATGATTACCCACCTTATCCACCAGTGTGGGCTCTGATGACTTATAGTTGTTTGTTCAAATATAGCCTATTCTGAGGACAAAGATTTGTCACCACTGAGGAGATTCAAAGGAATGTGCGACAGGCTCTGAAGGCAATTTGACAATTGGGTTTCTTCCTCCTTTTCAACATTTAGCATTTGGTCTGCCTTTTCAAAATTTTGTGGTGAACAGACAATGAGAAATCAGGTTTCTTTCTGAATTGAAGAACTTTTCCCTGAAAAATTCCTCAAAGTGTAATGATAAGTTCCAGAAAGTTTGCATTCTCCAAGAGACGTTCATAGATCCTGGAAGGGCTATAAGTGGAAACCAGTTGCTATTTGGCCTTTGATTTGGAGTGACCAGAATCCAACTGGCTTCCTGGGGGTTACTCACAGTGAAACAGGAAAAAACTACTTCTCACTGCAACTCTCCTTCACTTTTTACTCCCAGTAACAAGTTAATTTATGGTATAAAACTCTATTCATAATCTGTCTGAGGTATGTCTATGAGAGGAGAGAACAAGCCCCTTTGCTAGGTGGCCTCTTGGAGACAAATGGGCACTGGCAACCCACACAATCAATGTCATTGCCACCACCTTGAAATACATCTTTCAAGCTGTCTCTCCTGCCCCTACTGATAAAATATTCTAGCGTATTTATTGCCCAGGAAGTAGTCATCTCAACATAAGCTTCATGTACCAAACCACATTGCTAAGTAAGATATATGTTTCATGGATCAATTACCTTCATGCAAATAGCACATCACTTTAATTTAACACTCTCATTAAGTGTCAAGCTTTTTGCATTTGAGTGAGACAAAGGACACAAAGAAGAATTGTTTTTTGGTGCTGGGCATATTATGCCAACCTAACATCCCTGGGCCAAACAATGAGACTTTCTGGATGTGGGAGTTGCAAAAGAAAAGAAAAGAAAAGGACAGGGAGGGACTTCAAAATAGCCTCAGCAAGCAATGGCCAACCTATGGCTAGCCCCTGAGCAAGTATGGAAGAAAACCAAAAGCCATTCGGAATGGGACTGATGCTACAATTAAACGTCATGTCATATCCCTTGGATTATATATTGCCTTTGAAATTCTGGGAGCACTCTAATCAACAAGCAATAGAGAAAAAGGATTTCATGATCTTTCTTTCCAGTAAAGCAAACAGTGGATTGAACCATTTGTCAGAGGCACTAGTGATGTCTAGCATTTGCCTGTAGATTCTATTGAAAATCTCACTCTGAATAATCCAGGGAACAATATTTTTGGCAATTTATTGGGGGGCTCACTGAACTCTTGAACTTTTCCACCACCTTTCTCTTCTCACTTTTCATTGCCAACCTCCCATGTTTCTATCTCTGATAGCCAACTGAATTAATTCTTATAGACCTCAAGAAGTTGGTCTAAGATGCTACTCTGTGTTGATATGCAGTCTTTTGTGACTGTCTTAAACCTGTGTTTAACTTTGTAAGGTAACAAATTCAAGTGAAACCCAGCTGAGCTACCCAACTGAGGATCTGGTGGGAAAAGCACATTTATCAACTAAATGTGTCTATAATATTCTCGTTGGTGAGTAAAATTCACATCCCTATATGAACTGGAAATGCTCAATTTCTTCCCAAGGGTTTTCCCTCTTGCTAGGCTGCCTTCAGCAGAGTTAAAGCACAGTAAAATATCTCTTACTTCTGCGTGTGAGTATGCAAGCCTCTAAGAGCTCTTTAGTCATTCTCTTCCTCAGTCTGGCTTTTAATATTCCTCAAGAGAGAGAAATTTGTTTCACATGTAACCTGAGAACATGACAATGTCCAAATCATTTTATATGCCAGTGAAACGTTGTAATAAGCACTGTTAGAAAGTTAGCAAGGTCCATAAACGTCACCTATGCTTGCTGCACATTTGCTCTATTTCCATGATCCATCTGCATCAAGAAAAGTTTTAGAATGGGTGCAGTGGCTCAGGCTTGTAATCCCAGTGCTTTAGGAGGCCAAATCAGAAGGATCATTTGCCAGGAGTTCAAGACCAGCCTGGGCAACATAGTAAGACCTTGCCTCTAAAAAACAAAAACAATTAGTTGAGCATGGTGGTGTGTGCCTGTGGCCCCAGCTATTCAGGAGCCTGAGGTGGGAGGATCACTTGAGTCTGCAAGGTCAAGGCTGCACAGTTTCACATGATTGCACTGCTGCACTCTAGCTTGGGTGACAGAATGAGACCCTGTCTCAAAAACAAACAAAAAAGAATGAAAGAAAAGTTTTAGCAATATTAATGTGGCATTATAACCCTGAATGCATTTAGTTTTCTTTGTTTACAAATAGAAGCAGGAAGACATAGGTTATAAGGCTGAATGCCTGGCTGTGGAAGCAGGTCCTTCTTTTTCAGCCATATTATTTTCTTCCCATAGAGACTGTTGGTTCTTGGGAAATTTGCTTTTTGGTGAGCCACATGAAAACTCAAATTGATAATGAGGAATTTGCATTTTCCGTAGCTCCCAGGAGACTGTGAGCCAGAGAGAGAGCATTCCCAGTTTGCCATTTTTCAGGCCAGCATGTGGTCTACCACTAGTGAATCGGCCAAATCATGAGTACAATTCCTATCAACAGCTGCATTTGTTGCAATGGAAGTTTGTGGAAAAACCGCATTTTGGCAAAGAGTAATTCCTAATATAAAGTCTCTTGGTACTCGAGACCAGATTTTTTTCTCCCTGCACCTCTCTTCAAAATGTCTCATATTAGTTTAGAAATTCAAGTAGTGAAACAGCTTCTAATGGCATTCCCATAACCTGTCAGCGGCCCCAATGTCAAGTCATAAGAGCCACTCGCAGAGCCCTTGTAGACTTGTTTAGAGAATTCCTTTCCTAGGATGAGTAGTCCTTTGTAGGGACATGGATGCAGCTGGAAACCATCATCATTCTCAGCAACTATCACAAGAACAGAAAACCAACACCGCATAAGCCCTCACCAGAGGTGGAACTGAACAATGAGATCACTTGGACTCGAAGGGGAACATCACATTGCACCGGGCCCATCATGGGGAGGGGAGGGAGGGGGAGGGATTGCATTGGGAGTTATACCTGATGTAAATGACGAGTTGATGGGTGCTGACGAGTTGATGGGTGCAGCATCAATTAACATGGCACAAGTATATGTAACAAACCCGTACATTATGCACATACCCTAGAACTCCAGCTGGCACAATAATAACAAATAAACACAATAATAATTTTTAAAAAAGAGAATTCCTTTCCTTTGTACTACAGCAGAGACCTAATCCCCATTTAGGTAAAATGCTTCACCAGTTCAATATCCTGCCTGGATATTGCTGCAAATTCTCCCTGCCCCATTCTTTAGGAGGAGTAAGAAATTTATAAATATCAATTGGTAACCATTTAAAGCATGCATTGATGAAAGACTTTGTGAGTAACGGTTATGGGTATAGCCCTGGGAGGGTTGCTGAATACACACTTTGACTTGATGAAGTTTTTATGATTATGAGACAAACCAGAAATCTATTCCCAGCCTGGAACCATTGAGAAGATGTGAGTACATCTTCAGTAAAGTCAATATAAAGTGAATATAGTCTCGCTTTTATAGTTGCTGCTAAGAGATTTCTCAGTCTGATGACATTCCTAATACTATTATTCATTGTCAGTTTAGAAATGTACTCGGCAAACATTTCTCCCTTTACTTGCACAGAAGGCATCCAACTACTTATTGATGATGAAAGTCACTGGTCAAAGGAAGCGCTCAATTTGGCTTTTTTTTCTTCTCCCATTTTTGGGACCCTGTCAAATGCCACATGGATCAGCATTAGCAGCTGTCTACAACTATAATCATTTTTCTGTAATAATATCTGCATCTACTCTTAGAGAAGATGGGGCTGAGCAGGGAGGCAGGCAGTGAGAAGGAGAAGAGGAATGGAGTGGCTTACATTATCACTACACTGTAGTGATGTGTAAAAATGGAGAGCTTAGTGAAACCCCTTGGAATAATGGTAATAGTGCTTACTCAACTCCTAGTATTGGCCCACATGTCAAAACCAAGAAAAATTAATTATTTCCTCTGTTCTTTAGGAAAATATGTATCATTTTAAGTACTGAGATAGGTTTTCCACAGTCTGCAATATAGCTGAAATTGGCTTGCTCTGCACACTAGACCCCAGGACTCCTGTCATTGCCATGTCACTTGGGTTTAAGTCCAGTTCTTCTCCTTTCTAGCTGTACAATCCTGAGGAAAGTCATTTTACCTCTCTGAACTGTTTTCTATCAGAAGAATGTAGAAAATCACAGTACCTACTGCACAGGGCTGTTGTGACACTCAAAATCATGATGAGAGGATAGGACACTGTAAAGTGCTCTATGCTGCATGCAGACACTAAAGCAGCCTATAAATGTAAAGTGACATTATCTACAATGTAGTGGTAACCTTGGTTCACGTGGCTGCTGAGAGAAGCTGCAAGATCCCAAAGTGGTTTTTGAATCAACAAAGGTACATTCGATTGCATGGAATATAATTTTGCCATAAGATGTTTGCTGTGTTCTCGTGCCTTTATGCATGTGCCATCCATTCATGTGGCACAATATCTATTAAGCAAAGCAGTTGGTTAACCAGAAACCCCACCTCCCAATCATTCTGGGTAGAAGAGTCAACTAACTCTTTTTGACGCAGAGCTGGGTGCATTCCCTCATCTTGGTGCCTCTCTTACCCTTCCCAGGCATCAGACACCTCCTGTTTTAACATGCAGGCTTCTGCAAGTAGCTCTGGCTTCCCAGGAGGAAATTGCATCTTTACCAACATGCACAAGAGAGATGGAGTGAAATGTATGTGTGGTGTGACCCCTTTACTACATGCAAACAACCAACTGGCAGCTACTTGGCTGTTGGCCACTCAAATCCTAGAGACCATTTGGCAATGAGATTGCATTTACCCCTCCTGGGGCTTACAGATATATACCGGACAGCAATTAGCTCAATCCATGGCTACCCAATTTCACTCCAGCTATCCTCCACAAAAACATTTATGCCTAATTCCAGCATGAATAACCAACTAATAACCCATTGTCATTGGTTGGTCACATAAGTACTGTGTATGAGACAAGCATTTCACAGATATGATACCGGGTGTATTTGTATTATATTCTCGTGAAGCACTTTGCCTCACATTATTCTATGTTTCTCCTGACAATAATCCTGGGGAGAGGGCTAGGCATAGATAGGTGCTACCCTCCACACTTTCTAAATGATGAGATTAAGACATAGGATGTTACATGACTTGCTTCAAGTAATACAGCTGGTTAATGAGAGGCCCAAGCCTCAAACCCAGGCTTCCTGACTCCCAGTGCTTTCTCTAGATGCCGATTTGTAAACATTTATGATATGGCTTAATAAGAAAATAAGTTGGATGTAAGTGATGAGAAACAGAGAGGAGCTATCAGAACAGCCATATCACAACTACCATCTTTGTTGGCTCATCAACATGCAGCACTTCCAAGGCAAACTCTTTGATTTTTTCAATGCAAACCCTGACTACCTGCTTTAAGAAAGAAGTACTCTGTGTTAACCGGCACATTTCTTTGCATTCATCAAAAAATGTTGGCTTTAACGCAGCATCTTTTTCTCCCCAGAAACCCAGCTTCTGCTGACTCCTATCTGAAATTCAGCAGCCTAACTTCCAGAATCACGTTGTGTAACCCCTACAATTTTACTGTGACATCATTAATTCCTCAGCTTCTTGGCATCTCTTTAGGAACAAGCAAGAGAAAAATCACACTGCGACAAGAGCATCTTGGGTCATTCATTAGCAGTCATGGCAGGAAAAAAATCTCAAAGAAAAACAGGGCTGTCCTTAAACAGGTTGCATTTTCTTCACTTTCCCCTGGACCGGATCGCTGCTGAGCCTACGAAAAAAAAGAAAATAAAAAAAAGCTATTTTTGTTGTTTTACAACAAAAATCCCTTATCTGTGATTTTCCTTTCCACAGTTTCAGTTACTCGCAACCATGGTCTGAAAATATTATATATAATAAGGTATTTTGAGAGAGAAAGGGAGTTCAAACACATTTGCGTAACTTTTATCACAGTATATTGTTATAATTGTTCCATTGTATTATTGTTGTTGTTAGTCTCTTACTCTGCCTAATTTATAAGTTTAAATTTATCAATAGATATGTCTGTATAGGAAAAAATATAATATATACATTGTTTGATGCTATCTGTGGTTTCAGGCATCCACTGGCGGTCTTGAAACAGATCCACTGTGGATAAGGGGGGACTAATATAATGAGCATGCCTGTGGGACTGCGAAATTTTGCACTGGAGAAAAGTTGCAAAGAAAACAGAGTCATGCTATTAAGCCACGAACATTGGAAGTCATTTTCATACTCCCCAGCTCTACTAATTACCGAAAATAATTATGCAACAGTAAGAGCTTTCTCCCTCATTGTGTCTGGGCTGATCATAATAGACCATCCTCAGGCAAATTTGAAGCCTGACAACTGCTTTGTTCCAAGTGGGAGACAACAGTAAACTGGGAGGAGGAGGGCATAGGGGCAGAGCCAAGAACTGGAGTGATTTAGGTTCACTCAGAAATTTCTCACATCAGAAATAGAATCAATTTCCTAATGGTTCTTCTTGTATGTTAAGCGCAAAGCAATAACAGCTCTTGTGTACCCCAATTGACTCTTAGGCTCTCCCTGAGCTAGAATAGGTAGCTCTTTGGTCAGGTAGATAAAGGTGACTTTCTTGCCAGAGAGAGGCCATTCACTTTGGTGGCAGTTCCCCCACGAGGAATCCCAGAGGTCAGCTGCAACCAATGAATCCAAGCTGCTGCTCTCAGGGAGGGGCTTACCTAGACACTACCATGCCCAACTCATTGCAATTGCTCATGGTGGGTCTCATCCTGGTACCTACATCCCATCCCTCGTTTGCTCCTTTACAATTGTTACAAGTAAAATTTATACAGAAATGCACAAATCTTAAGTGTAACATTCAGTAAGTTTTGACAAACGCATACACTGGGATAGCCCGAACTCCTATCAAGATATAGAACATTTCAATCACCCCAGAAAGTTCCCTCATGCCCCATTATGGTGAGTACAAACATACTCAGAGGCAACCACTGGTCTGATTGTTTGCAACGTAGTCTATTTCAACTGCTAAGGCAATTAGAAGCCTTTGTCAGGCAGTGCCATGATCTCCTTAGTGATTCAGAATGGGAACTGTGGTTGTTTTAAAATATGGCTGCAAATTCTTTGACACACTTCCCATTGAAAGGTGGAGTCTATGTCCCTTCCTGCTGAATCTGTGTGTCATTACTGTTTTGACCAGTAAGGTACAAGGGAAGTGATACTACGTGATTTCTAAGACTACACACAGAAGGCCATTCAGTTTCCACTATGTTCATTTAAATATTCACTATTGGACACTGACCAGCATGTAAGAAGTCTGATTACCTTGAGGATACCAAGCTGTGAGGAAGCCCAAGTCACATGCAGAGGCCACATATAGAGATTTATCTATTCAGTTGTTCATTCCTTTGTATTGCCAAGTAGAATGCCAATACATGACTGTACCACAGTTTGTTTATCCCTTCACCAGTTGACAGACATTTGGGTTGTTCCCATTTGGAGGTTATGACAAATAGAGCTGCTATGAGCATGCTCTTACAAGTGTTTGTGTGAATGTATGCTTTCATTTCTTTTCTGTTGGGTAAATTCCCAAAAGCAGCATTGCTGGAATAGAGGGTAAAGTATGCATAGTTAAATATAACACTGCTAGTTTTTTTCAAAGTGGTTGTACCATTTTACACTCCCACCAACAGTGTACCAATATTCCAATTGTGCCACACCTTTGCCAACACCTGGTATTGTCAGTCTTTTTATTTTTGCCATTTCAGTGGTTGTGTAGTAGTATCTAGAGGTTTTGATTTGTATTTTCCTAATAACTAATAATGTTGAGCACTTTTTCATGTGTTTGTTGGCCATTTATTATATCTCTCGGGAAGTATCTATTCAAATTGCTTTCCCATTTTAAATTGGATTATTTATCTTCTTATTATTGAGTTGTAAGCATTCTCTATACATTATAGATATAAATCTTTTGTTTTATTATTATTATTATTTTTTTTTTTTTTTTTTTTTTTGAGACGGAGTTTTCTATCGCTTCAGGTTGGAGTGTAGGGCTGTGATCTTGAAGCCATCAAGCAAGCTCTTGCCTCCCCGGTCTTACTTCTATTCTCCTTAGTTCTTCAGCCTCCCAAGTAGCTGGGACTACAGGCGCCTGGGCCACCTTGCTCCCGGCTAGTTTTTTTTTTTGTATTTTTTAGTAGAGACGGGTTTCACCATATTAACCAGGATGGTCTCTGACTCCTGACCTCGTGATCCGCCTCCGCCTCGCCTCCCAAAGTGCTGGGATTACAGGCTTGAGCCACCGCACCCGGCCAAATCTTTTGTTTTATATGTGTTGTAAATATTTTCTCTCAGTCTGTGACTTACCTATCCATTTTCTGAATGGTGTCACTTGGTGAGAAGAAATTACAAATTTTGATAAAATCCAGTTTATCATTTTTTTCTTTTATAATCTTTGTCTTCTGTGTCCTAAGGATCCAATCCATTTTTAAGCTCAACTCCTTAACTGGTCTCAAATCTAGCCCCTCTTCTCCTCTCTTTCCCTCTTGCAAATGACCAACTCCAAGCCACCATCATCTTTTGTCAGGGCCACTGTGAGAGATCCTTAGAGATCCAAAATAGAACTCACAGTTTCCAACTCTCCACCCCTGTCCCTACCTGTCCCTCCCTCACTCTTCCCCACCTCTTTAAAAGCACTGCCATATAACTGGTCACTCAAGATAAAACCTAGAAATCATCCTGGGCTTCTCTCTCCCTCACTCCCTATGTTCAGCTCATCACTAAGTCCTTTGGATTGTACCTCCTACCTATCTCTCAAATGCATGGGCATTTCTTCATCTCCTCTTCCACAACCTTAGCCCAGGCCACCCTGACCACAGCAGCAACATATATATTTATTTCTTTTTTCTTTTATTTTTTCTGAGATGGAGTCTCATTCTCTCACCCAGGCTGCAGTGCAGTGGCATGATCTCAGCTCACTGCAACCTCGGCCTTCCGTATTCAAGCAATTCTCCTGCCTCAGCCTCCCGAGTAGCTGGGATTACAGGTGCCCACCACCATGCCCAGCTAATTTTTGTATTTTCAGTAGAGACCGGGTTTCACCATGTTGACCAGGCTGGTTTCGAACTCCTGACCTCAAGTGATCCACCCATCTCAGCCTCCCAAAGTGCTGGGACTACAAGCGTGAACCATCACGTCCAGCCTACAGCAGCAACTCTTAACTACTCTCTCCAATTCCACTCTTGCTCCTTCCAAGCTATTATTCTCCATTGAGAAGCAAGAATGATTTTTCCATTTATCTACTACTGCCTAACAAAGCATCCCAAAACACTTAGCGGTGTAAAACAACCACCATATTTTGTGCCCCGAGAGTCCAGGGGTCAGGAGTTCAGAAAAAGCACGGCAGGGAAGGCTTTTCTCTGCTCCTTGATGTCTGGGCCTCAGCTGAAAAGAGATGAATAGCTGACGACTCAAATTATCTGGAGGCTTCTTAACTCATGTGTCTGGCTCCTGGCCTGAGATGACTTAAAAACTTGGTTCAGCTGGGACTGTCTGCCAGAGTGCCTACATGTGGCCTCTCCATGTGGCTTGGGCTTCCTTGCAGCTTGGTATCCTCAGGGTAACCAGACTTCTTACATGGTAGTCAGTGTCCAATAATGAATATTTAAGTGAACATAGTGGAAACTGAATGGCCTTCTATGTGTAGTCTTAGAAATCACATAGCATCACTTCCCTCATACTTTTTACTGGTCAAAGCAGTCACAACACACAGATTCAGCAGAAGGGGACATAGATCCCACCTCTCAATGGGAAGTGTGTCAAAGAATTTGCAGTCATATTTTAAAACCACCACAGTTCCCATTCTGAATCACTAAGGAGATCATGGCACTGCCCAGCAAAGCCTTCCACTTGCCTTAGCAGTGACTCTCAAGTGAACATAGTACCATCTTAATGGTGGCTCAGGATCTCCTGAGGAGCAGTCCAGCCTTCCAGAAGTCTGTGTTCTTCAAAGTTCATGAGCTTATCCAACCAGGTAATTTTTATTCATGAGCACCAGAGAACATTAAAATAAAGTCATTTAAGACTTTAAAAGGATTTCTTTATGAAGATTAAGCAGTAGGAAGAGGGAATGGCCTAACGAAGATGATAGAAAACTTTCTGAAAAGCAATTTATTTCTCTGCATCATAAGCTTTTGACCTACCAATGCCTCTTTTAGAATTCAATCTGGTAGGAGCTGGGGGAATCCAGAAAAAAAAATGTGTACCATAATTTTCATTTATAAAAAATGGACAGCTGAAATGTCCAACAATTAGGGCCTGGACAAGTAATATAAGGGAATACTATACAGTCAGTGAAAGTGGTTATTTTTAAGACATTTAATGACATGGGGAAATGCTCATTTAATTTAAGTTGATAAAGCAAAACTCAGAAGTACATATGCAGTATGCATATTTTTTTGTTCTTTATTGCTGTATACACAGTGCCTAGAACAGTCCCTGGCAAATAATAATGCCTGGCTCAATAAATAATCACTAAATATATCATATATTTATATATATATATGTGGTTATATATAATATATAACATGTATATATAATTTAGCATTTATAATATAGTCATTGAATAACTGAAATGACGGAGTGCTCACAATGTGTCAAGCTTTATGTTAAAGCTATATATGGTGTAACATAACATTTAATCTCACAATCCTTGTGAGACAGTTACTGACATCATCCCAATTTTTTCTTTTTATAGAGATGGAGACTTGTTCTGTCACTCAGGCTAGGGTGCAGTGGTATGGCCATAGCTCACTGCAGCCTCGAATTCCTGAGCTCAAGTGATCCTCCCACCTCAGCCTTCTGTGTAGCTGGGATTACAGACACAAGCCACCATGACCAGCCACCCCCAATTTTTCCAGATGAGGAAACTGAAAATCTGAAAGGATAACTGATTTTGCTTAAGGGCACATAGTTACTAAACGCCAGAACCAGGATTCAAACCCAGGCAGCATGATTCCAGAGGCCGAGCTCTTTAACAACATAGTATTACTTTATGCACAGTTTTGAACATATAACGAACAAAGACTGGGAAGAAAAACACCAGTACCTTATCTCTAAGTGGTAGGATATGAGGGAATTGGTATTTTCTTCTTTTGCTCTTCTTTATTTTCCAAATCCTTTACAATAATTATGTGTTGCTTTTGTGTTCAGATTTATAAAATAATTTTGCTTTTAACCAACCAAAGATTTTGGAGTTCTCAGTAATCATCCCCAGTCCTTGGAGTTCGCCACTTGGAACAGATTCACCCCCTCTGCAGTCCTAACCTGACGATATGCTCTGCTTATCCCTCAGCAAACCTGCCTTGACTGCAAGCTGCCAGTGTAAACAGCACTTTTGGCTGACGTTTGAGTTAACTGTGTCCCTTTGCAGCTTTCCTTGCTAGTCTCTGCTCTAAGTACCCTGTTCTGCCTTTGCCACCTAGGCACTCTGCCTCCTGGCAAATCATATTCCTCATGCTCTATCTTCATCTTTCATTCTCTCAGAGCCTACAGGCTCAGGATGATGTCATAGCAATACCCAGTGCGACAGTTAGGGGATGAGAAGGGAGCCTGTGTACAGAGTCCTTGCAGCACACAGAATTCAGGGACAAGCCACAACAGCCTTCTCTTTCCTCTGACTTCTTCACATCTCCATTCAATTACAGACCCCAAGCTAATCACACTACTCTAATAAGGCCCTGATCAATGCTAAGGGTTATTTTATGATTCCTGTAGGTTGTATTTCTGTTATTATTACACATCACAGCATTGCATTAGCTTTCAAAAAACAACCAGCATTGATTTGCTGACTCACTCTATGGCCTCCTATGACGCCCAGATCTTCCATTATGCTTGCATCTCTAGGCAAAGAGAGAATTGATTTCCTCCCCAGTCCTCTGTAAGAGGTTCCTGTTCACTAGCCACTCCCAATCTTCCCTCCAGCCTCAGTACTGCAATTGGAGAAGTATGGAAATCAACAAAACCCTAAGTCCATTTGTCAAACCCCCAGCCACAAGAAAACAAAGCAAAACAAAAGCATCATAAGTAAACTAAAGGCTCTGGGCTGGCCTACTTTCCAGTAGATCTCTCCAACTTTTGTTTTAAAAAGTCGGGTAGCCAAAAGTACAGTTTATGTTATAGGTTGTAAATTAACAGAGTAGGATAGTCAAGAGTTTAAGCTATGGAGTCAGAGAGATCTGGATTCAAAATTCAGCTCTATAGCCCCGTAGCCAAGTCACTTTTCCTCTTAAGCTCTCAGTTTTGCCACATGCAAAATGGGAGTAATTATAGTAAGCTAGTTCTGCTAAACTGTGACATATGTAGTCCTAAAAATTTCCACACTGTGTAGAATTGTGCATTAAAAGTCAGAGGGTTTATGGGGAAAAAATGGCTTTAGAGGTACAACACTCAAAAACTTCATCATCAAAGCATTTCAAAAGATAAGAACCTAATGAAAACAGCATCACAGTTTTGCAGATAAATGCCACAATAAATGTGGAACTTTAAAAAGATCTGAAGTTTGCTTGTGGAAGTGACTCTTGGAAGAGTCACAGTTTGTTAGTTCTTGTGAAGTAGTGAAAGGATGGTGATCTGAAATCAAAGAGAAGTTGTAACAGCAGATGTGGCCCAGTGTGGCTCATCCCACACATCTTGGTGAACTGAGGTAGCTGGTAAATGTTGGATGTGTGTGTGTGTGTGTGTGTGTGTGTGTGTACGCAGGAAATGCCCATGCTTTGTGTTTTCCTACCTGGTTCAATTCAGCTGGGTAACAATTTCTTGTGTTCACTTAGTGTTTCTTGTGGAAGAAATTGCCCATAAGCAAACAAAAAGTTCATGTTATGCTCAAATTGTTCCCTAATGTTGTCAATCACATAAAGCAAATTCACATTTTTCAAAACAAGAGTTATAGCAGAACTAACTGTACCAACCTTCCCGGCTAGAGAAAATTACATGAAATAATGCCTTGGATAATGCTTTTAGCAAAAGGCCTGGTGCACAGTAAGCTCTCAATAAATGATAGCTGCAGGTATCAAAAGCAGCGGTAGAATGTTCAAACATATGGAACTCTCCAGTGCCTGCAGGTGGAACCTGGAACTGCCTTGATATGAGTTTTCCTTCACACATCTGATGAGAGGCAATGGAAGCCCTGTAAAGGTCAGCTCTGTTAGGAGTCACCTCTCTTCACACCCCGCCTGCCAATCAAGTGCCTGTGACATTTGCAACGAAGTTTATGACTCTCTCCTTACAGCCCTAGTGTGCCAGACAGTGGCAAGGCAGTGTAGGACCTACAAGAGGAGTCAAGGACTCAGCTTATTCTCTAATGATCGGTGAGAAGGATAAGGCATGATAAAGACCAGAGTGGGCTGACTGGAGGGTCTCCAATAAACAATCGAGAGATACTGTAGGTTCTGGAGCAGGGCATTGACAGGATTAAAGCCATGTTTTAGAGCAGATGTCAGCAAGCATTTTCTGTTAAAGGCCAGATAGTAAGTTTTTAGGCTTTGTAAACCATCTGATCTCTGTCAAAAGCAATCAAATGTGCCATTGTAATGTGAAAACAGCAACACATACACCAGTGAACATGGCTGTGATCCAGTAAAACTTCATTTCCAACACAGACAGTGGGCAGGCATGCAAGCTGTAGTTTGCCAACCTTTGTTTTAGCAATCCTGTCTAATAGAAACAGAATTTGTGCCACAAATGCAAGCCACATAATTAATTATAAACTTTTCTAGTAGCCACACTTTAAAAAGTCAAAAGGGGCCGGGTACAGTGGCTCATGCCTGGAATCCCAACATTTTGGGAGGCCGAGGCGGATGGATCACCTGAGATCAGGAGCTCGAAACCAGCCTCACCAACATGGTGAAATCCCTTCTGTACTAAAAATACAAAAATTAGCCAGGTGCGGTGGCAGGTGCCTGTAGTCCCAACCACTCGGGAGGCTGAGGCAGGAGAATTGCTTGAACCCGGGAGGTGGAAGTTGCAGTGAGCCAAGATCACGCCACTGCACTCCAGCCTGGGTGACAAAGTGAGACTCTGTCTCAAAAAGTAAATAAATAAATAAATAAATAAAGTAGTCAAAAGAAAGAGGTGAAATTAGATTTAACAATATATTATATTTAAACCAATATAGTTGACCCTTGAACAATGAATGCAGTGCTTAGGGGAACTGACCCTAACCACATATAACTTTTGACTCTCCCAGAACATTACTAATAGCCTGCTCTTGATTGGAAGAATTACCAATAACACTGACAGTCAATTAACACATATTTTGTATGTTATATGTATGATATGCTATTTTCTTATAATAAAGTAAGCTAGAGCAAGGAAAAATTATTAATAAGATCATTAAGAAAAAGAAAGTATACTTACTATTTCCTAAGTGGAAAGGGATCATCAAAAAGGTATTCATCCTTATTGTCTTCACATTGAGTAGGCTGAGGAGGAGAAAGAAGAGGGGTTGGTTTTGTCTCATAGGTGGCAGAGATGGAAGAAAATCTATGTATAAGTAGACCTGTGCAGTTCAAATCAGTATTGTTCAAGGGTTAACTGTATATCCAAAATGTTATCATTTCAATGTGTAATGAACAAAAAATTATTGATAAGATGTTTCACATTTTTTTTAATCACACTAGGTCTTCACAATCTGTTATGAATTGAATTGTGTCCCCTCAGTAGATATTGAAGTCTTTACCTCTAGTACGTGTGAATGGATCTTATTTGGAAATAGGATCTTTGCAGATGATCAAGATGAGATCATTAGGTTGGGCCCTGATCTAAAATGACATGTGTCCTTATAAAAAGGGGAAATTTGGACACAGATACAGACATGCACATGGGGAGAACGCCATGCGAAAATGAAAGCAGAGATCAGCGTAATGTTTCTACAAGCCAAAGAAAGCCACAGATTACCAGCAAACCACCAGAAGCTACAGGAGAAGCATTAAACAGATTCTCCCTCACACCCCTCAGATAGAACCAATCTTGTCAGCTCTTTGACCTTGGACTTCTAAGCCTAAAGGACTGTGAGACAATACATTTCTCCTATTTTAAGTCACTCAGTGTGTGGTACTTTGTTATGGCAACTCCAACAAATTAATACAAAATCTAAGTCTGTGTATTTTACACTTTCAGCACAACTTAATTCATCCTAACCACATTATAAGTGCTCAACACCATCCATGGCTAGCAGTCACCAGATTGGACAATGATGTAGCTTGAGAAAGAGCAATTTGGTTACCCCAAAAGTGGTCATTACCATGAGAAGAGAAAGGAGACAGAGATATGGGGAGCTTAGGTTTAAATGTAGACAAAGAACTTTTTTAAAGCCTTAACCTTCCTTGAAAACGTATTAAATGAGATGGTGCTAGGAGTTTACTTTCTCTCATCTCTTTGGGAGCTCTCAGGAAGTGACCATGGCACAGGCAAAGAATTCTCTATTTTCCTTTTTTTTTTATCTTTTTTTTTTTTTTTTAATACTTTAAGTTCTAGGGTACATGTGCATAACGTGCAGGTTTGTTACATATGTATACTTGTGCCATGTTGGTGTGCTGCACCCATCAACTCATCAGCACCCCTCAACTCGTCATTTACATCAGGTATAACTCCCAATGCAATCCCTCCCCCCTCCCCCCTCCCCGTGATAGGCCCTGGAGTGTGATGTTCCCCTTCCCGAGTCCAAGTGATCTCATTGTTCAGTTCCCACCTATGAGTGAGAACATGCGGTGTTTTGTTTTCTGTTCTTGCGATAGTTTGCTAAGAATGATGGTTTCCAGCTGCATCCATGTCCCTACAAAGGACACAAACTCATCCTTTTTTATGGCTGCATAGTATTCCATGGTGTATATGTGCCACATTTTCTTAATCCAGTCTGTCACTGATGGACATTTGGGTTGATTCCAAGTCTTTGCTATTGTGAATAGTGCTGCAATAAACATACGTGTGCATGTGTCTTTATAGCAGCATGATTTATAATCCTTTGGGTATATACCCAGTAATGGGATGGCTGGGTCATATGGTACTTCTAGTTCTAGCTCCTTGAGGAATCGCCATACTGTTTTCCATAATGGTTGATATCTAGAACCTACAAAGAACTCAAACAAATTTACAAGAAAAAAACAAACAACCCCATCAAAAAGTGGGCAAAGGATATGATCAGACATTTCTCAAAAGAAGACATTTATACAGCCAACAGACACATGAAAAAATGCTCATCATCACTGACCATCAGAGAAATGCAAATCAAAACCACAATGAGATACCATCTCACACCAGTTAGAATGGCAATCATTAAAAAGTCAGGAAACAACAGGTGCTGGAGAGGATGTGGAGAAATAGGAACACTTTTACACTGTTGGTGGGATTGCTCTATTTTCTTTGGCCAAAATTATCTCATCCCAGAGCTCTGTTTTTGCTTCTGTGGTATGTGATCATTTTTGTATCCCAACTGATTTCCTCTGGACTCAATATGTGATATTTTTCCCTTGAAGTAATTTGGCAGTTTCATCATTTTATTCATCTTACATTACCCTTTAACTGTACTAGTGCATGTAATATATCACCCAAAGTGACAGGGAGATTGTAACAGGAAGTCCAACTCCATCTTTTGTATTTAACAGCTGACAGCTTTTGAGCTCCCCACTCCCCTTTTCCCCTTTTGCCCCACACCTAGGTAAGTCAATAAGAAAGCCCAAACACTCCCTCCCTTTGTGCCAGTAAGGAAGCTCAAACCAAAAACAAAAAAACAACTCTGGCCCACATGCACAGAACTTCCCTCCGACCCCACTCCTAACCACACTAAAAACCAGAGCCATTCATCCCTCTTTTACTTCAGCCCAATGGACAGACGAGTGCTTTCCCTAATCTCTCCAGAAAACCTCATGATGTGAATAATAAACCATTTCATACCCTCGTGGTACATGTGTGGCATCATCAGTCTCAAGATCCAAACTCTTGGGTAGGGGTAAGGGACTTGGCCTTCCTCTCTGAGAATAAACCTCAAGACCGTTGGTGCTGAGAGCTGGATGGTCTAAGAGATGACTATTGCCTCCTGGAGGGTTTTCTTCTCTTGCTTTCAGTTTACTAACTGGCTCTGCAGCCTACCGGCAAGCATGCACTCAGAGGTGCTGCCTGAGTGTGCTCTTTGAGCTGTGCTCCTGCCTGCTAGTAAGTTTGTGTTAGAGTTGTTGCCCTAAGTCAGAAGTTTTGCATTTAGGGACAAGAGTACAGGATTGCAGCCCTCCCTAAAGTGGCCCCAGTTTTGGTATCTCAGCCCGAACCTATCTGTTTCAGATTGAATCATGTGTCTCAATTTCAGCACAAACTGTGCCTAATGCTAGACTCAAGGAGATGACTCTTACCCTGTGTCTATTGGTTGTGTGTTTCAGCCAGGCATTGTTCCCATTCCATAGAATGTTCAAGAAAAAGATGGATACCATGTGCAATATACAGGCCCATCAGGTGGTCATGGGTGATTGCTGGCTTGAGGAAGAAAATAGTCACTATGTCGAGTGCTGAGGTCACATTCTTAAAAGAAGATGGCTCATTGGGACCTTAAATGCTTCTAGTGCAACAAAGATCCTGATCCTCAGAATGATGAGGGGAAACACCCATGACACACCCATGACAGAAACCCTTATGAAAAGCACTCTAAATGTTTTCCCCCTACTCCTCCTAAAGAGCCAGAGGACACCATCCCCCTATTGGACAATTGTAAAATGGACCAATGAAGACTCTAGGTGCTATTGAGAGCCACAGCTGATCAACATGCCAAGGAGTCAATTCAAACTTGACTTAAGTTTAGTGTACCTTGACCCAGTGAAATAATAATTGTCATATTAAAGGCCCCTAACCCTGATGATACTGATTTGGGACTCTCTGGAGGAAGAAATTTATGAACATGATCAGAGACAACCCCTTTCCTCCCATAAGGTATATCTGGTTACCACCAAAACAAAAACAACAACAAAACAAAAAAGTAATATAAAGTGAGGAAAGAGTAGCTGATGCAGAGGTTTGCAATTTGACCAAATTGTATATCCAAAATTTACTAAAATAATTTATGCAACAGAAAAATGAAAGAGTGCTGATTGGCTTTTGCACCTCTAACACATAGGTTCTAAATTAACTTTAACATCTTCTGAAATGCACCAATTGGCAAACTTTCATGGCCTCAATTGATACTAGGGCTCAAATCATAGTTATACCTGGAGGTCCTCTAAATTTAAATATGGGATCTTATATTCACTTAAGGAAGTTACCAGATATAAAAATAGAAAACAAAGAGGTATGTTTCACCTTAACCATCAAGAACTACTGCCTTAACTAAATTCCCCATGGTCATAGTGCTCATTGCCCTACATAGCTGGACCCCCTCAGCACCCACATCATTAAATGAAGCCCAATATCTTTCAGACATTTTTTATTCTGGAGGTAACATATTCTTTGTTTGCAATTTTTGCTTAAGTTCACTTATACTGTTACTTGCAAATCAGCCCATCTTGTATGGGACCTCCTGCTACAAAAAGCTCCAGAATCTGTCTAAACTGCAATGGCAGTTCCATTAGTGCCCTCCAAAGAGTTCTTCACTGTAGAGGTTTTAGTAACCTCTTCTGTCTGTGGAGTCTCTGGACCACCTATGATAACCATAAGTTGTCTGTGGGCTGCTAATGAGAAAAAAAAAAAAACTACTCTCCTCAGCCCCACACTACATACCATTAGAGCAACAACTGCTGGCTGCATACTATGCCGTTTTGGAGATGGAGACTCTGACAGGAGGCTCTGTGCACCCAGCTGCCCATTATGCTTTTGATTGTGGAGGCAGCACCCCTCCTTATTGAAATGAAAATGATACTTACATGACGGAGCCACACCTGGGTCCTCTGGCATATTCCACTAAAAGGATGGGGTGGCCTCTCCTGTCCCCAGTCCCTTAAGAGATGCAAAGGAGATTACCCATGTTTCAGATGCAATGACCACATGGGGAGCCCCTTGGGATCAACTAGATGCTCAGAAAAGGGAGTCTGTACACCTTACACATGGCAGTGTTGCTGGAAAGCTGCTGCTGTCTATCTCCTACCCTGGATGTCCCTGATCAAGGACATTGCCAACAATCTGGCCATCTGGTCTAAACAATGGCACCTAAGATCCCTTATCCAAAGTTTCCCCCTTTAAGACAAAGAATTCTGGAAATTTATTCCCTCACAAATATCCAAAATACAAATCAAGCACATATTTAACACCATAATACAAGGCCTCACCAAGGAACTCATTATCCTCTTCAGAGTTCCAGACATCACTGACAGTGACCAAGGCACTCATTTCACTTCTCAGAATACACAATGCTGGTATCTTAAACAAGATATTCAAAGGAACATTCACCTCCTTTCCTGGTCTCAGGCTGCAGGCCTCATAGAGTACCATAATGGCTTACTTAAACAAGTTCAAATTCAAGTAAATAAAACATGACACAATTCAGTCATCAGTGAAACATCAGAGGGGAATTGCAACAGAGTCTCACTTCGATTTTGATGTTTCACTGCTAACAGCTTTCAATCCCAACTATCCCCTTTCCCTTTTTCCCCATATTTGAGCAAGCCCATACGAAAGTCTAGGCAATATTTCCCTTGGAGCCCATGGGGAAGTTCAAACCATGCAAACCTCAGCCCATGCATGTGAACTTCCACCCCAACTCCATGCCTTAACTACAATAAAAATCAAAGCCACTAGCCCCTTCCTTTACTCAACCCCATTGGGTGTCTGCTCTTGGACCTGTTTGGGGGCCTGCCCTGCTCTCCCAAGAAAGCCTCATGATGCAAGTATGCCTTTTCATATTTCTTGGTGCATGTGTGACATCATCAGCCTCAACTCCCAAACCAATTAGGGGTAAAGGGTTGATCCCACCCTCCTTAAGGCAACCACTAGACAGACATTCTAATTAACAAGCATTATAAAGCATACCATCATGTTTCTAATGAAAGCTAACCCCACCTCCAGCAGAAATTGACTTTTAATTACAAAGGGGATTTTCTCAATTGTATTTGTGAAGGAAGAAGACATTTTAGAAGCTTACATAACACGTCACATAGCTCCCCCACTCCCACTTAGCTACAGATTAATTTCCCCTTAAATGTATTCGCAAAAGCTGACTTTTCCAGTCAGGCAGAAAAGAATACAAGATTCAAAGCCGTCATCTGTACAGAAATCCTGATAAAGAGTTTAAAGAACTGCAATGTCACAGCTCCCCTCAGATTGTTAATCCTTGAAAAGGGGAGTCTACATCGTCCAAGCAAGCTTTGTTAATACTATAACTGTCACACATTTGACCAACAACAACAAAAAAAAGCAGCAGCAGTAAGATTGAAGTTCTACGTAGGTTTTATAGAACGGAGGCTCTGTAAGACGTGTAGTGAAAATGATATTGACAAACACCATAGCAACCAAAACTGCTTGTTGCCTTATGAAAATTAAAATCTTCCTGATAGTCAGGCATTCGGTGTGTGCCCATAAATGAGTACATGAATAAAAAGGCTCCCTTGGAATAAAAATCCATTCCATCATTGCTAACACTGTTCAGGAAAGGGGAAACTGTGATTCTAAAAATCTCTTTTTCTCAGTCTAATCCTGCACAGAAGATACCAATTTCGGCTTTCACTGAAAACAGTAAGAAGAAATCTGTATTTATGCGAGAATGTGAAGCAGAAAGATGCCTCCAGAAGCATCCACTTAACTGCCTGCCCATCAGCGGGGTTGTGCTCCCAGGCAAGGCTCTTTAGAAATACTGTGTTTCCACAGAATGGGATTTCATTTTCTCCCTTTGCTAAACACTGATCACAGCCCTCACTCAGAGTTCTTACTGAGTCTAACTTCCGTTCTTCTTGCTTCTTCTGTCAGTGCTTCTCATTCTTTTGGAGATTGTTTTCCTTACACCCAGTTGGTAGATTTGATGATGGTTCAGCATCCTGTCAATTTTGGGATAAGTCCTCAGCTCTTTAATCCAGCCTGGTCCATAGGTTAGCAAACTCAGAAGCATTCCTATTCAATCACCATGCTCACCCTAGCACTAGTCCCCTTGAACCTGAATGCTCCTCTCTCTCTTTCCTATAGTGGAGTTGCTGCACTTCACTATTCTCATGGAAAAGGAATTCTAGTGGACAGGTGTTTTCTCCTTCTACTGCACCCCCACCCCCACCTCAAATCAACAGGATCCACAATCTCACCAAAAGCAGAAAGAACAACAACTTAAACTCTTCTTATGAGCTTCCCACTTGATGAACCTCTCTGATTCTCACTCAGCCCTATAGGTAGTGGTTGTCCATTTCCACATGAGGAAACTGAGGCTCTGAGTCCTAGGGAAACCACTCAAAGTACTAGTACTTGGGAGAAGGAAGAGTCCAAACTTTAACTCCTAGTTGCCAAATGTGCCCCAGGGGCCTCAGGCTAGCCCAACTCCCCACCCACCATCCAGCCTGGAGATCCAGATCACTCCTTCCCTCCCACCTTGAAAAGTGCTGGTGACACGAATGAGAATACCCGGTAGCCCTTTCTGGGAGTCCAGCCTACCAACCCAACTGAAGAAGGCCTAGCACAGAAAACAAACAAACTAACCATGCAGAGGTCCGCCCCTCAGGCCCTCTGCCTACTTCTCTCAGGGGTCTTGCCTACTTCCCTCTAAGTCAAAGATATATGGGTCTCTGCTAAGTCATGAGCAGGGGGAATCTTCTTTGATATCTGGCCTGTTCTTCCCTCCCAATTCTTCTACTTGCAAGGAAGTTGCACAGTTGCAGAGAGGAGCAAGCATTTGAAAACTGACAGAAGAAATCAAGTTTAAACCTTGGATTTTGCACATGTGGGACAATAGAATTTAAGATGTAGAGAATATGTGCAGTTGGCTCCATAGCTCAGGGGTTAGAGCACTGGCCTTGTAAAATGTAGAGGATGTAAAAGGAGAAAAAGAAGAGGAAGAAGAAAAACACACATTTAAGAAGACCCACACAATATGAGTGCTGCTGTAAGCTTTGGATTGTTCAAAGGTGGCATGCAATGTTTTTTGCAGTTGTATTTCTCTTATCATTTTCTCTCTCCAACCTCTTACAAATCTGCCTTTCACAGAAAACACATTTAGTGATGGGTACTGAATTGGAATATTCTACTTGTGATAAACCTGTCCTACCGAGTTTACATAAAAGGAGAGGGGAGAAGGAAAAAAAAACTCAAATAAGAGAAGATAATGCCATAATTCAAACAATAATAATTCTTCTTACTTTGTAGTTTAAAACATTTTAACATTTGAAGGGATGAATACATGTTCTCGCAGCCTCTGCTATTCAATAGTAAAACTCATTAGGTGGCAACAGAGAGAAATCTTGGTGTCATTAAGAACACAGAGAAGGGGGGAAATGAAGGCCAGTGTTACAAGCCCATGGCCAAATTCAGAAATGAATGACAATTAAATTGCCTTTCAAAGTGCTCTCTCAATCCAGACACACGTTTTGAATCCCATCCACATTTGCAGAGGGAAGAGGTAGACAACGCCTGGAAAGTTGTCTTTCAGAAGTATTAATGATGCACTATAAATTTCATCCACGTATTAATGATAATTCAGTCCTCATTAAGCGTCCCTGCCGGTAGCAACCCACATTTTGGCACAGCAGGCCCTGGCAAATTTATTTTCCCTTGGTTAAATCCAGTTTACTCTAACAGTTTGCCAAGCAATAGACAGAAGCTGCGTAGGGGGTAGAAATCGATGTCTATGTCTGACCAAACACCGGGTTTTCTAAAACTGCAGCGCCCGCGCGCGAGCGGCACGCGGGCATCTTCCTGGCATCCGAGGAGATGGAGCTGCACCTGGGGCCACCGGGTTACGTTTAGTGATGGGTAGACTGCCCCTTTCTCCTCTCAGTGCTTCTCCTAACAAAAATGGTCGCGAGGGCAGCAGATGACAGCCGGGAGGGCGCTACGAGATGGGGGCTCGCACCTCGAGTTGAGTTAGGGGTGTTGGTGACCCCTGCTGAATCCTATGGCAGGCGCTGCTCTCTAGAGGAGACGGCGCCCTCGGGGACAGGTGCTGCAAAGTGAAGAACCGACAGAGTCCCCCGTTTTAGTAATCTCTTGGCTAAAGAAATAAAAATAAATAAATACATAAACAAACAAACAAACAAACAAGAAGCGATCTCTGATCTGCGTCTTATGGGTCTGTGGGGGATGGTCAGGACACCCAGGAATGAAGGTTAGGGTGTGCGACGGTGCCAAGGGATCTTCACAAACACCCTTGGTGGGGCCGGGAGAGCTGGGGCAGCTGGCACCCGCGCAGTGACAGCTCCTGGGCACCAGAGGGCGCCGTGCGCGCAGTTTGCTTTCGCCGCGAGCCGGGAGAGGGCGGGGTCAGGGGCCTCCCAGAGGGTGGGAGCAGGAGCGAGTCTCTACAAGCCCACTCCAACCTCCGCTAGTCGCCCGCACCGCCCGCAGGGCACCCCTCTGCGGCCCACGGGGAGGGACCTGCACTTGTCGGGAACATCCGACCAGATAATATCTGACGACAACTCAGCAAAACGCAAATGAAGGAGGGGGAAGCATCCATAACACCTACGGCAACTCAACCAAATGTCATTTTTAAACTGCTAAGGATGAGCAATTGCCGTCAGACCCCATCCTGCGGCATCTCACAATCACCCAGAGCTGGCGATGTCCGGAGGTATGCCCGCCTGGAAGATGGGGAGGTCCCACACACCGCAGGGGGCTTCCTGTGTGGGACGCCACTGAACTGCACCATCATCATAGCAATAGTACCTACTACTTGCCCTCTGCTGCTGTGAGCACTTTCACACCAATCATTTGATCCTTAAAACAATGAGGTACTCTAGTTAGCCCCACTAGATAGTTCCCATGAGTTACTCTAGTTAGCCCCACTTTCCCCACTTACAGAAGAGAAATTAAGGCTCAGAGGGGTTCTAGAACCTCTCAAGTTCACACGGAACCCATGTTCTTTTTACTTCCCAGCACTGCCTCACTGATGGGAAGCACAGCTGTCCACATGGTTGCTTACACACTTCTTCAAACCAGCAGGAAATATGGGAGCTAAAAGTATGCATATGAGTTCATGAAAATAAAGCTGGCTCTAATCCGTGTTCACCTTGGAAACGTCCCCCGCCCCCCAACGTTTCTCTGGTGTGCTTTGAATGCTGTATCTCAGACTGGTTGAGGGAAGCCTTTTGCACTTGAGTTAGGAATTGATTGCACACTCCAGGAGCTGCAGCGGCCCCCGACACCCAAAGCCTTTTCTTTGGGACTCGGGCATGGGCTTTCGCCAGGATTTGCAAGATCTGCTTTCTGTGCACAGAGGAACGAAAAATGTCCAGTTGGCCCCGAGGTGTCACCAAGCACACTGGTATGAACTGCTGATGCTAGGGTCTTAGCTCCTCCCAGAAGCCCTCAGCCCACATCATCTTCTTCTATCTCTGACCTTCCCCCAGCATTTGATGTATGAACCACTTTATAGCAACTTGCTTGTTTCCATCTCCTGTTCTCTGATTCTCTCCTGTGTGTCTGTCTCCCCAGTGGGCTGATGAGAACCACAGGAGCAGAAACCATGTCAGCATTGGGCACATAGCAGCTCTCAGAGAGTTGTGAAATTGAATTATGCTGCGTCTCTACTTACAACATCTACCACTTTCCACTAAGTAAAAAAGATAGCCTTGTTTGCTTTTTTTTTTTTTTTTTTTTTTGGTTTTTAAGCTTGTTTACTTCAAACAGTGAGGCCTGCTGACAGGTATAGTTTATAAAAAGACCACTGAATTTGTGAAAATGTGAATCATTTCCTTCGCACAGTGCAATGTGCACTTCATCCTCTCTTCTCATTTGCATCCCTGTTTCATCTCTCTTTTGCACCCGTGTTTTGATAACAGGTACTCACCTATGCTATAGGAAGCCAAATACAAAGTATTGGGGCTTTTTTGTTTGTTTGCTTTTTTCTTGTTTGTTTGTTTGTTTGTTTTTATGAGATGGAGTCTCACTCTATCGCCCAGGCTGGAGTGCAGTGGTGTGATCTCAGCTCATCGCAACCTCTGCCACCTGGGTTCAAGCGATTCTCCTGCCTCAGCCTCTTGAGTAGCTGAGATTACAGGTGCCTGCCACAGCGACTGGCTAATTTTTGTATTTTTAGTACAGATGGGGTTTCACCACCTTGGCCAGGCTGTTCTTGAACTGACTTCATGATCCTCCCTCCTCCGCCTCCCAAAGTGCTGAGATTATAGGCATGAGCCACCACACCCGGCCAATACAAAGTAATGTGAAAAGGAAACACTGCCATCCAGCAGATTCCCATCTTCTCCACCAGTTGCTAGAATGTACTTAGACTGTTCCGTAAAATCAGACCTGCTGGGCTAGATATCCCCCAACTCCCGCATAATGCAGTACCCAAACTGGCTGTTACTGGTAAGAAATGGAAAGACAGGTAATGAATGAGGGGGAGTGAGGGAGGATTAATGAGGAAACAAGAAGATAAAAGACAGAGTGTGGAGGGGATGGTGTGGAGAGGAGACATTGGAAAGTCAGAAAGCAACAAGGAGTATGGATTTTACAGGATCCAATAACTGAGGAGACTGAGGAAAGTTATAATAGTATGGATATAAGAAGTTGAGTATGGAGCTGGGTGTGGTGGCTCATGCCTGTAATCCCAGTACTTTGGTAGGCTGAGGCTGGTGGATCACTTGAGGTTAGGAGTTTGAAACCAACGTGGCGAAAATGGTGAATTCCCATCTCTACCAAAAAAAAAAAAAAAATGCTGGGACATTGTAGTGCTTGCCTGTAGTCCCAGTTACTCTGGAGGCTGAGGCAGGAGAATCACTTGAACCCAGGAGGCGGAGGTTGTAGTGAGCTGAGATTGTGCCACTGCACTGCAGCCTGGGTGACAGAGCAAAACTCCATCTAAAAAAAAAAAAAAAAGAAGAAGAAATTCAGTATGCATATTACATAACCCAAGAAGTGGGCCTCTGGGAAGGCCTGGAGGGGCGGGACTTCTTGCTAGACCATGCTTACCACCCAAGTAGCTCCATCCAAAACACACACATATGCAGAAATGTCATGATGATGGAGTTTCCAGATCCTCCCACCTGTCCAGAGTTTCCAGATCCTTCCCTCTGCACCCCTCACCAACACCCCCAGCCAATGCTGAGCTGCTACCTCAGCTTAAACATGAGTTCCTCAGGCTAGTTAGGTCCTTTGGATTGAAAGGGACAGCGAGTCTCATTCAGGCTGCATTTAGAAAGGGTCCACCTCATGAATGAAAGAATCTAGTCAATGATGCCCGGTAGCTGCTAACATCACAAAAAGAGAGACGACCAGATATCATGCATCTCCTGATGACACTGTTGCACATAACTCCGTTTCTGAAGGAATCTTGCCAGAAGGCAAATGTGAATCTCATCAAGCCTTAACCCAACTACCAATTTACAGAAAATACAACGGACAGAGGAACACAGTAAGAGACATCACAGAGATGCAATTAGCAAGATCCAGACTATGGGAAACTCTACAGAACAAATGGTCTCATTTCTTCAACAAATAGATTGGATAGAGAGAGAGAGACGGAGGAAGGGGAACGTATAGATTTTAAAAAATGCTTAAAATACATATCAACCAATCACAATATGTACAGCTTATTTCGATCCTGATTCTAACCAACTGTAAAACAATCTTAAATCCCACGCCATTTAAGAGATAATTGGAAATTTTAACATTCATTGGATCATTTATGACATTAAAGATTTATTGTTAATTATTTCACATGTGATAATGGTGTTGTGTTTGTCTTTTTAAAAGACTGCTGTGTTTAATGTAAAGGTACACACCGCAGTATTCACAGATGAAATGATATGATATCAGGGGTTTGCTTCAAACTGCTCTAGAAGTGAATATTTATAATAACATTGTCCATAATAGCCAAAAAGTAGAAACAACATAAATGTTCATCAACTGGTGAATGGATAGACAAAATGTGGTATATCCATACAATGAATTATTCAGCCACAAAAAGGAATGAAGGGTTGATACATTCTATAATGTGGCTGTACCTCGAAAACATTATGCTAAGTGTAAGAAACTAGGTGCACAAGATTACATGTTGTATTTTTCCATTTCATATAAAATGCCCAGAAAAGGCAAATCTGTAGAGACAGAGAGCAGGTAAGTGGTTGCCAGGGGCTCAGGATGGGAAGGGGAGTGAAGGAAAATGGACACAGGGAATCTTTTCAACACGATAAAAATATTCCAAAACTGAATTGTGGTGATATTTGTGCAACTCTGTAAAGTTACTAAAAGACACTTAGAAGGGGTGAATTTTATAGTATGTAAATTATGTCTCAATAAAGCTGTTTTGATTTTAGTGCTCCAGAGGATAGGAGGAGTGGGTGGGAATTAAATGAAACAAGATTGCCCATGAGTCAGTAATCACTTAAGCTGGGTGATGAGAACATGGGGTTTATTAAGCTATTGTCTTTAATTTTGCATATGCTTGAAAATTTCCACAATAAAAAATAAAAATTAAAAACTGAGATGAGGGGCTTGGAAGTTGAAAGTCATCAGGAACTAAGTCTTCTCTGGAGGACTGCTTGTCTGTTTCTCTGCCTCATATGCCTCTCTCGGTATCTCTACGTCTCCTGCCTATTGCCTTCCCACAACCAACTGACCAAGCCTCTTGGCATTCTCTAGCCCAAATGGCAAGGCCACTGTTAAGCAAAACCCTTGGTGCCAGCCTAGGTAGGAACCAGATGTCCATTTCTGATCCAAGCAACCCACACCAAAATCAAAAACAAAACTCACAAACACAATGATGTGACCCCAGTTTCCTGAGTAGGTGGCTATGGAATAGGCTATTTCATCTAAAACCAAAAGTTAAGCACAGAAGACACTAGTATGCCCCATATAGCCCCTATTCCTAGCATCCCTAGCATCCATGGATCATAAAATGAGCGATATCATTTCTAGAAATGCCTCTGCTGGATATGGCTCCAGCAGTTGAATCTGAGACTGAGAGCATCACCTGCAAAACAAGAGCGAACAAAAGTGATGGAAAGTGTCCCCAGCCAGTATTGGATAGCAAAGATGCGAAGAGAGGTCTAAAAAGAAAGAAAGGAAAAAAAAAAAAAAAACTTCTAGGCTGGGCATGGTGGCTCACACCTGCAATCCTAGCACTTTGAGAGGCCAAGGCATGAGAATTGCTTGAGTCCAGGAGTTCAAGACCAACCTGACCAACATAGCGAGATCCCATCCCATAAAAAGAAAAAAAGAAAAAAGACATTTAATTTTTTAAAAAACAAAAAGTTCGAAAGGAGCAGGCCTGTCTCTGCCTACTTGTGGAGTGGCAAGTAAGTGATAGTGAGTGGATCATTAGCAGCAGTTCACCCCCGCCACCTCCAAAGTGATTGATTTTAAACCGTTCCCGGGGTTATTTCCCCATGAGCGCATCCACAGCCACCCACAGAAGCAGCATGTTGCCCTAGGCAAAGAAAGAGCTACATTTGAGCAGGGAAAGCTATTCAGCCTCCAAGCCCCATTGGTGTGTCCCACCTGAATACACGACTGGAAAAGCAGCACTACTCCTGTCACAATTACACTACAGCTGTCACTCCTGCTCTTGGGATGGGCCAATACCAAGAGTAAATTCATGATGCCAAGCGGATGCCCAAGGCTGACACAATTAATTTCAATTAGCTGACCCCCTTTTCCTCTGCCTACTGTCTCCAAAGGAGCTTTTCTATAATGGTACCAGACTAGCCAAAGCTCTTTCACAAACTCCTTGTCTTAGATCGTCACTCTCCATAATTGTTCACCACAGTGGTGTGTCCATCCAGCAGTCAACTCAGCTCAGCCTTTAGAAAGGACATTCTTTTGCAAAACGGACCAAGCCCAGTTATATTAAAGATGATCTGCCTACACCACACAACACCTCACTGCTTTTTGCCCAGCTCCTTCCAATTTCCACTCTCTGGATCCCAACATCCCTCTCACATTTCTCCCACAGCTCCATGACACCCACAGAAAATCATGACATCTCCATCAAGAAATAAGACACCAGGGTGAGAGAGGTTCCCCCTAAGAACATTCCCTCTCCTCTATTGTTTACTTTTTCTTAGGCTCGCTTCTTTTGTAGGCCACTGGCTTTCTAAGTCTATTCATTTCACCCTCATTCAGACTGCCACTTTGCATTTCAACATACTTCCCCCTCAAATGAGCATTTATCTCACTGTTCACTTGGCTGTTTTTTAATAGATTTTGGGGGTTATAATGGAAAGCAGTGGAATCTCCTTCCAATTTGCCAATGACAGAAGCACTTGCCAGCCATTCCATGTCTACCAGGAATGCTTCCACCCGAGAAAGCTCCTTGACCTGAGAGGCTGTGAGAATCTACTCATTTGGACCTCATTCCCTCTCCTTTTTAATTGTTGGCATGGCTTAGCATAACTTTTCAGCTATAGAATTATAGTCCAAGAGCCAATGACTCCTTTCAAGGCTCTGGATCAATTCTGGTGGTTTGTTGATCAACCACACTTGTTCTAGTCCATGAAGTCAGAGTATAACCAAGCTGCAGGGGAGGCCACTGAGATCAGTACAGGCTAGGAGCCATATTCTAGAGCAAGGGTTTCTAGCTAGGGTCCCTGGACTCCAGATTCTATGGATTGCCTTCATAGGTCCATGAACCCCTTGCAATTGAGTGTGTGTGTGTGTGTGTGTGTGTGTGTCCGCATGCACGTATGCTATGCCCACTTTTCTATAGCTAGAGTTCTTAGCTTTTATCATCTTTCCAAAAAAGCCCCTAATCCAAACATAAACTAAAAAGGCAAAAATCACTATTCTCAAGAAACTCTAAGCTTGGTCAGCAGTGCTTCCCAGCACACTGTGGAAAAGGTTAGAGAGCCAGAGTACAGGGCTGGCCTGGTGGAACTGGGAATTTTAGGACCCTTTTCTCCAGAGCCAGATAGTCCCATCCACCAACCCAGATATGAACCCAGAGCTCAGGTTTCACATACTGGAGGGGTCCAAAAATTTTGCCCAGGGCTGAGTCAGTCTGAACCTAACTCCTTAGTTATGGGCACTAATGAACATTAACAAGGCGGTGATGCAAACTGAAGCACTGAGACCACATTTCTACATCCCCGTCCCTCCTGTAAGCCCGACCCCTCATTAAAATGAGGAAACTGAATCCAGAGAAGGAAAAGGACCCACCTTCTATCGTACAGACTGAATGTTTGTGTTTCCCCGAAGTTCATGTGTTGAAATCCTAATCCCCAATGTGACGATATGAGAAGGTCATTAGGAGGTCATTTGGAGGTCATTAGGTCACGAGGGTTAGGCCCTCATGAATAGGTTTAGTGTTCTTATAAAAGAAAACCCAGAAAGCTCTCTATCTCTCTTTCTACCATGTAAGGATACAAAAAGAAGACAGCAGTCTGCAACCCAGAAGAGAATCTTCCCCAGAGCTCTGTCATGCTGGCACTGGGATCTCAGACTTCTAGCCTCCAGAACTGTGAGAAATGGATTTCTGTTGTTTATAAGTCTCCCAGTCTATGGCGCTTTTTAACAACAGCCTAAACTGACTAAGACAGTGACTGAGACAGGCTAAAAGCCAGATTCTCGAACACCATAGATGATCTCAAAGCACCCACGGGCTTTATCCATCCTCTTCCTGAGCTCCTATGAAATATGGAGGCCTATGATCAGTAATTGGTACTCATCAGTTTAATTGAGAATAAAGTCCTCAAAAATGCTGATCCCAGCACAACCAGGGCCAGCAACCCAGTGGGAAAGGGAAAGTCAAAGAAATCCACCATATGCTTATTTACTTCATTCTAGCAAATAGAGCCTTGACCAAATGTAAACATTAGGAAAGAATTTGGAGTTAAACAAACGAGTCAATAACCACAAGAGGTCTGTAGACAGTTTCTAAAAAAGCATCTTATTGACAATCCAGGGTATGCCAAGAGTCCAAAATCCCAGAAACCTGGAAACAACCATCTTTGAGCAACTAAATAGCCAAGTGAGACAGATGAGCATTGTGAAAAAGCTCATATGGAAATGTGGCTCAAGCAGAGGGAACGTAGACACTCCCCACAAGTAGAAAGTCAAAGGCAAACTAAAAATCAGGGAACACCAGTGGAACTGGAGAAGAACAAGGCAAGGTACCTGAAAGCCAAAACCTAGAGCCCATTGAGGTAGTCTAGGGAGAATGCCAGCAAGGCAATCCATCAGTGGGAAAAATCAACAGCTGGGAAAGCGGCTATGCTTAGCAGGCCAGGAAGTGACGGATACCAAACTGGATATCACTGGGATGTCCATTTCTCACGCTCATTGAAACTGTCCATGCACTGAACCAGATAGGAGCAAATGCTGTGGATGTCCAAGGCCTAAAGAATAGCCTAAATACGCACCCTTCACTAGGACTGAGGGCTAAAATGTTCTCATGAAACTAGGTCAATAGGTACAGCTTGTCCTTACCGAGGGCCCACATGACAAAGACTGGAACCTTGCCAATACGAGTTCCATTCATAAGATAGATTTCTAAAGAGATTCCAGGGTACAATCCGGCAAACACGTGATTTTTGTAACAAAAGATGGGCTCAATGACCACTTGGACAACATTTTACACAAGTGGTAGTCATGCCTGACCTATCTATTGAAAGTTTTAAATGGTGAAAACACACATAGATAAAAAAGGGAACATGAAAACATAGTGCCAAATCATTATGGGGTTGAGGTGTGGTTTTATCATGAATAAGCAACGGGCATAGGGACAGGGAACAGACGAATAAACCTGATCTTCTCTAGGGAGAGAAGTGTAGACACTATGGCCTCCCATCAAAGACTGGTGGAGAGATATGTCTTATTTGACTTACCCAAAAATTATGTGGAAGATAATCAGCCTAGTAAAAACTCCAGGTTTCCAGGCAACACCCAACCTTTCAGGGTAGTAACATGTTAAGCTCTTTAGATTAAACTGCAGGAAGATGCTGAGAGGCTGTGTGAGTGGGCTGGAAAGTAGCAGGTGAGCATCAGTGTAGGCAAGTGTAACATAACGCACTGAGAAAAAGAATCCCATTAACCACTCAAAATAACACACCAAGCAATCAAGCCTCCTTTGTACAAATCCTCAGGACATCTGCATCAAAAATGAAAGGGCCAATTTTTCTATTAGACAAATTGAGTAATACAGAGGTCATCCAGCTCAGACTCCTCCCTAGAGAGATGAGGATATGAAGACCTAGAGCAAGAGCCAGGATTAGAACCCAGGCCAGAACGCTTTGTTCAAGACCACAGTCCCTGGATGAGATTATCAGCCTTTAAGCATCAGCGGACAGATTAAGGGTCTTGGAAACAGTGGATGTAATGGAGGGATCATGGGTTGCCATGTCAGATATATTCAAATCCCAGCCCCTTTTCTAGCTATGTACGAGTTAAGCAAGTGTCTTCATCTCTGTGTCTCAGTTGCCTCAACTGTAAGATGGGAATCACGACACGCACTTTGCAAGGTTGCTATGAAGATGAGAGATATTTTTAAAGTGCTCTACCAAAGGATCTGAATAGATATTTCTCCAGAGAAGATACACAAATGGCAACATGCATATGAAAAAATGCTTGACATCACTGGTCAGTAGGGAAATGAAAATCAAAACCACAATGTGACTCCATTACACATCCATTAGGATAGCTATAATATTAAAAAGTGGAAACCAACAAGTGTTGGTGAGGCTGTGGAGAAGCTGGAACCCCCATACATTGCAGGTGGGCATATAAAATGTGGGAAACAATTTGGCAGATCCTCAATAAGTTAAACAGAATCACCGTACGAGCAGACAATTCCACTCTTAGACATATACTCAGAAGAATTGGAAGCGGGTGTTCAAGCAAAAACTTATATATGAATGTTCAAAGCAGCACTATTCACAATAGCCAAAAGGTAGAAACATCCCAAATGTTCATCAATTGATGAATACATAAGAAAAAGGAGGCATATCAGTACAATGAGGCAGGGTGTGGTGGCTCAGGTCTATAATCCTAGCATTTTGGGAGGCCAAGGCAGGCAGATCGCTTTGAGCTCAGAAGTTCAAGACTGGCCTGGGAAACATGGTGAAATCCCATCTCTACAAAAAAAAAAAAAAAAAAATTAGCTGGGCATGGTGGCACACACCTGTAATCCCAGCTACTCAGGAAGCTGAGGTAGGAGGATCTTTTGAACCCAGGAGATGGTGGTTGTGGTGAGCTGAGACTGCACCATTGCACTCCAGCCTGGGCGACAGTGAGACCCTGTTTCAAAAAAAAAAAAAAAAAAAAAAAGAATAAAATAATAAAGTAAAGTAAGGAATAAGGGACCACATGCTGTGGGTTCCATTTCTATAAAATGGCCAGAAAAAGAAAATCCATGGAGACAGAAAGGATTAGTGATTGCTGGGGGCTGATGGGTGTGGGATGATAGGGGGCCATTAGCTGAAGGGTACAGGGTTTCTTTTTGAGATTGTGAAAATGTTCTAAAATTGACTTTAGTGATGATTCCACCTATCTGTGATTATACTAAAGTCAGTTGAATAGTACAGTTTAAATGGATGAATTGTATGGCATGTGGATGATGTCTCAATACTGTATATAAACAAAAATGAAGCGCTCTACAGAGAGCGATGTGTTGGTAAATGTTTAACATCTGGCTCTCAGATGACAAAAAGTCCTGATTTGTAGTGTTGGATGCTTTTCATGGTGAAAATATTACCATGGCCAATGTCAAGCAACCAATGTGCCATTGGTGAATGTGGAGCTGG